>NC_048596.1:270503944-270803944 GCF_003668045.3 Cricetulus griseus | reverse complement strand
AAAAATCCCTGGGTAGGTGCCAGGTCTGTCTTTTCCCCAGGACTCACTCTCTGACAAGAGGGTCTGGGCTACAGTGGAAGACACCTGCAACCATCACTGTAGGAATAAAAGGCTTTCATTGATCTGGCTAGCAAAGGGATGATGGGTGGGGTTCAGGGGCCTAGGGCCCAAGCCTAACAAGCTCATGCCTGCATCTGGCATGAGCCTTGAGGATCTTTTCATTTAGTTCCCATTTCTTTCTTTCCAAGAGATAAATGTATACATGGAAGAGGCTCCTAGACACCCCAGTTCTAATCTTGTGTAAATGAGCACTCCCTGTCTCAAACCCCCCTGACAGAAACCAAGCATCAGGGGCACGCCTCCCCAACACTCAGCCTCAGCAGATGTTGTCCTGGTACATGGTGTTCATTTGTCCCATGGGTTTCATGCCACTTGATAAAGGTGATATCTGCCTTCCAGCCAGAGTTACACAGCTAATGAGCTATAGACAAAAAACTAAACCTTTCTCCTGGTAAGCTCCAGCAGCAGGCACCACCTCCCCTGCCTGGGGCAGTCCCTACAGAGTGGCTACTGGTGTCATTCTGGTCAATAACCATGATTTCATACAACAGCAGCCTATTTCCTCCCATGAAAGGCACCGGGGAGCCTGGCTTTACCAGGACCTGCTGGGGTTGTCCTATTGCGTCCTATTGAGTGTGTGCTGCTGTAACAAAATACCTCAAGTTGGGGAACTTACAAACAACATTTGTGCCTCCCAGCTCTGGACCCTACAAATCCAATATCAAGACACAATCAGGTTCCATATCTGGTGAGGGCTTCTCTCTGCTTCCAGTATTGTGCCTTGCTGCTGGGATGTCCAGAAGAGAAATGTCATGTCTTCATAGGGTGAGAGGGATAGGGATCAGTGATTTTAAATACCTAACAAGAAATCTGAAGTTTATCCTGACATATAATTTGAAGGAGATGTATTCCATCATGGCAGCAGGTGGGGAACGCACAGCAGCAAGAACAGGAGGCATTGTAGGAAACAGACAGGGAACAGGAAGTGGAACTAGACTTCCTCCAGCGAGACTCCGCCCCTTAAGGGTCCCACAACCTTTCCAAACAGCACATGAGTCTACAGGGACAGTTCACATGCAGACCGTAACTGAAGAGAAAGGCAGAAAGTGAACCAAACCCCCTTCACCATGTCCTTAATAGACCTTAGTCCCCATAAAAAACTACCAGATGTTCCCACCTCCCAACATAGCCGAGGATCATGTTTTCAATATGTGAATTCAAAGCAGTGATTCTCCACCTGTGGGGGCCCAATGACACTTTCCCTTTCACCAGGGTCCCCTGAGACCATCTTGCATATCAGATACTTACATTATGATTCATAACAGTGGCAAAACTACAGTTATGAAGTAGCAACTAACGTAATTTTACAGTTGGGGGTCACCACAGCATGAGGATCTGTATGAAGGGGCTGCAGAATTAAGAGGGTTGAGAAACTGGTTTAAGAGGCACATTCAAACCACAACAGGCAGCAGCCTCTTCTAGTACCAGCTGGCCTCTGAACTTGCTTGGCGCACCTGTGGCTCTCACAGCCCTGCAGCCCTTACATCCTGTCCATCCTCACTCACATAGCTGCACGTGCTGCTGGTAGGATTCAACCTGCTGCCAGGGCCTTCGTGCTGTGGGGAGGGGCTCTGAGATGAGGTGGCCCCCGAGCTTTCATTGCCTGCTTCTCCGGTGATGTGACAAGCGTCCAGAGTGAAGCCTCAGTGTGAACTGGCAGCTCCCCGTCCACACAGCACAGGGCCCTGCTTCTCCCACTCCCCACCTTCCGCGCCTGCTTCTGCAGCTCCTTGTCCTCATGCTCTGTGCCTTTGGAGAGGCAGCACACGCCCTGAGGACTGAGGACCAGCTAGAAAGAAAGCAGCTGCTCTATCTGGTGCCTCCTGGTAAACAAAAGTCAGCCCCCTTCCCTTGTCTGCCATGTGAAAGAATCTCGGGTATCCGCACTGCCTGGCATTTCCCTGTGTTAGTCAGTTGTCTGTTGCTGTCAGGAAATATCTGAGGTAGCTAACTTATAAGAAAAACATTCATTTTTGGTTCCCAGCCTTTGTTCCTGTCTAGGGGAGACTGGTCCCATTGCTTTGGCCTATGGTGGGGACTTCACCATCAGGAGGTGAGCATCCAAGAAAAGCTGTTCCTGTTGACACCAGAAAGCAAAAAAGAAGCAGGGGAGATGGCTCAGTCATTGTCACACAACCCTGAGAACCTGAATTTTTATCCCCAACACCCATGTCAAAAACCAATTGCATCCACAGTGAGTAGGTAGACAGGAGGATCCCTGGGGCTTGTTGGCTAGTCAGTCTGGCTGACTCAGCAGGCTCCAGTGAGAAATCCTGTCTCAAAAGTAAAGTGGAGGCCTGGCATAATGGTGCCCACGGATGGTTTGACCCCTTCACTCGGGATGCAGATGCAGGCAGATCTCTGCCATTCAAGGCCAATCTGGTCATCACAGCAAGTTTTAAGGCAGCCAAAACTACGTGGTGAGGTCCTATTTCAATAAAAATATTTGGAGAGCAACTGAGAATGATGTCCCTGTCGACCTCTGGCCTCTATATGTGCACACACACACACACACACACACACACACACACACACACACACACACACACCATACATGCACACAAAAAGAAGAAAGAAAAAAGAGGCTGGGGTTTCATAATACCTTTGGAGGGTGTGTGACTCCAGTGACCTAAATACCTTCCATGAAACAACCCCCAAAGGGTCCACTGCCTCCAATAGCACCACACAAACCTCTGGGGGACAGTAAGGACCCAAACCACAGCATCCCCAGTCAGTCCAAGATGACAGCCTGGTGACCTGGGAGCCAGGCACAGGTCCCTGGACTTGGCCTGCTTCACTCTTTGGGCTTCACAGAGTTAGTGAGTGATTTGCAGAAATCCAGTGACAGAAAGTGAATGCCATCAGGCTTTCAATGGGCCTCTAACAGCTGAGCACCAGGCTGACACCCCACTTCCTGGAATCGCTGCCTCAGACTACTGCTCAGAGAAAGCAGTCCTCTGAATTGCTCTACTTCCATGAGTCACCCTGGAGCACTTTACTTTAATTTCGCCTCAGAGAGGAACCTTCCCCTGTGCCTCTGTTTCCCCTCCTGTGCCTCTGTTGTTTCCTCCTCCATGTTACCTCTCACTGTTGCAGTCCTGTTGGTCCTCACCACTCTGCTTGTTTGCCTTTTGTGGCAATGGCATTCCAGGCAATTTCAAATCTGACTCTCCCTGTTCAAGGAAATGGGTATTGGGGCTAGAGAGACAGCTCAGTGTTAAGACTACTTGATACTCTCTTCCAGAGGACCCGAGTTCAGTTCCCAGCTGCCAAAGTAGGCAGCTAACAACTGCCTATAACTCCAGCTACAGGGGATCTGACTCCCTCTTTTGGCCTACATACAGAGAGAGTCACATACACACATAAATAAAAACAAATCTTTCAAAAGAAGGAAAGAAAAGAGTGCAAACTACTCTTGCAGAGGGCCCGAGTTCAGTTCCCAGGACTCGTGAAGTGGTTCAGAGGAATGACAATTCCAAAGCCAAAAGAGCCAATATCTTCTTCTGCCCTTTGAGGACACTGCACTCAGCCACATACCCTTGTATGTACACACACACACACACACACACACACACACACACACACACAAATAATAATAATAGTAACAATAATAAGTAATTTATTAAAATTGAGGTCAATTCAAACTTCCACACAACAGGCCATAAACCTCAACCCACAAGCTCTGAAGGCTAAAAACTGAACCATAAAAAAAAAGACAGTGCGTCCCACCTCCCTTCGAAGTGACAGAGCAAAGCCACATCAGTCACTTGGTACGTGAGCAGCTCAGCCAGTGGTTACAGGATTTGAGACCCACTTGGAGGAGGAAGAAAGCATTACCATCCTTTCTTTAAGTGTTCCCATAACCGTCTGTGTGTGCTGCCTGGATTTCCAGACAACCAGGCCTGGGCTCTTCCTGGATCTCATTGATCCACTTTCCCCACATCCAGGGGCTAGAGAGCCCGGCAAATGCGTCTGTACCTCGTCACAGGAAGCCATGAGCAGCAACAGCACTGAGAGCTGTACTCTAACCCGATTATATTACAAGAAAATTAGGCCAAGCTGCACACATCCCAGGAAAGAGGACCCGCTATTCCATCTTTCCTCCCAGCCCCTTCCTTTCTCAGAATTCCAAGCTCTGGAAACACCCTGGGGTGGCCCTCAGGGGCCAGAGAATCCCTGGCAGGGTGTAGATGAGGATCCTATGGACATGAGAGAAGCTCAGGCTGCTGCAGAGACCCGAGTCGACCCATAATTTAGAGCTGAAGCAAGCAATTCTGCAAAATGAGGACAATGTAACAGTCCCCACACCCCAAGAACCTGCAGGATTACAGACTTGGAAATGAGCTAAGGAAATGTTTATTGGGGAGAAGAGGGGAGGGGAGAGAAGGAGAGGGGAGAAAGAGGAGAAATTTCCAACGCAGGCAATCCCCATTGCACATGGTTTCAATTTCTGTTCTTTCAATGTGCTTGGTTTGCCAGAGTCCAAAAAGATCATATGAAAAATTCCAAGAACAATTTGTAAGTTTTTAAATGACTTTTATTATATATTATCACTAAAGTTTTTGGACATTATTGGTTACTATATTCTTTCTGTGTCTAATTTCAAAATTAAGCTTCATTGCAGGGATGCATACAGAAGAAAACTCACTGTATATAAAGTCAGGTACTATCTGTGGCTTCAGGCATTCATTTCTTGGAATTCCACCCCCAACTCCTAGAATAAGGGGAATTGCTGTT
Source organism: Cricetulus griseus (assembly GCF_003668045.3). Taxonomy (NCBI): domain Eukaryota; kingdom Metazoa; phylum Chordata; class Mammalia; order Rodentia; family Cricetidae; genus Cricetulus; species Cricetulus griseus. The sequence continues at coordinate 270,799,087 of NC_048596.1, read as the reverse complement.
TCTTGTAGGGGTGATTGCATTCCTGGAGACTTGGCCAGAAGTACGACAGCCAAGCAACCCCATAGTAATGTTGAAATATCAGAGACAGAAGAAACAGACAGACAGAGATAGAGGAACACAGAGAGAAGGGGGGCTACCATGCCCTTGGCTGCTGTCCCAATTAGCTTTAACTGTCAATGTGACACAGTCTAGAGTCATCTTAGAAAAGAGCCTCAATTGAGGCATGCCCTAGATCAGCGATTCTTAGCCTGTGGGTCGTGACCCCTTTGGGGTTACATGTCAGATATCCTACATATCAGATATCCTGCATATCAGATATTCACGTTACGATTTGAAACAGTAGCAAAGTTAGTTATGGAGTAGCAGCAAAATAAGTTTACGGTTGAGTGTCACCACAATATGAGGAACTGCGTTAAAGGGTTGTAGCCTTAGGAAGGTGGGCGTGTCGGGGAGTGCCATTCCCTGGACAGGTGGTCCTGTATAAGGAATCTGGTTGGTTGTGGACTAGCTTGGGTGAACAAGCAGTATCCCCTTGGTTTCTGCTGCTGTGAACAAGTCCCCTGGTTAGAGGCACTGCTTGCTATGACCTGAAATAGCAAACAGGTCTGCTATCAAGTTTTGCTTGATTTCCTGCCCTGACTTCCCTTCATGCTGGACTGTGATCTGGAATAGGCCAAATAAACCCTTTCCTCCCACAGGGTTTCATCACAGCAACAGAATAAAGCTAAAACAACTGCTAAGATGCAACCCTAATGCTGGCCTAAGGCTTTCTTGCTGCCTTCCCTGTCACTTCTGTGGCATGCCCTGAGTGTCTCCTCTCCAAACCAATGCACAAGCAGTCTATCCATGGTACAGGCAGAAGAGCCTTGAACCTGGCTGAATTCTGATGCTGAGTTTTTCATCTGCAGATCCTCCAATGTAACACAGAATGAATGCATAGAGACCCTCAGGACCAAGACCCCAGGATGCAGAAGATAGAATGCTTACAGGGATGGTGCCAGGAGAGGGAGCAGGGTCAGGTAGGGGAGCACCAGAGATTTATGGCACAGTACAGGAGGACTAGACAGTGAGAAGTGAGGGCAGTGAAGAAATCTGGTGGGGCTGGAGAGATGGCTTAGCTGTTAAGAGTGCTCGCTGCTGTTACAGGAAACCTGAGTTTGTTTCCAAGAACCTATACTGAGCAGTTCACAACTGCTTGTAACTCCAGCTCCGAGGAATACAGTATTCCTCTGGCCTCTGCAGGCGCCACACTCAAGTATACACACACACACACACACACACACACACACACACACACACACACACACACTTAAAAATAAAGAGGACACTAGTGCCTCTGGCCATACTGAGCGAAACGAACTGCCACAAACTGGGTTTTAAACAGTACCTGTGCCATTTCTTACAGTGCCATGGGTCAGACTCTAGGCAGGCTGGGAAGGCTTCCCAGTGCAGAGGTCCTAGGAAAGACCAAGCTGTGTGGCCAGCTGACTGAGCCTAGCCTCTGGAGAATCTGAGTTAGCACTCAGCTGTCCTATTGACAGGTTCAGGCTCCCTGTGAGAGTAGGAATGTGGTCCTCTTCTCATTTCGAGCTGTCAGCCAGAATCCACCCATTCTCCTCCTTCTACCCCATTCCTTGCTTCCTAGGTACCTTCATCTTCTAGCCCAGCAGTGATGGGTGCACCCTGCAGCATCCAGACTCCCACTGCCTCTCCCACTACTAGATGGCCTCTGCTTTTGAGGGTGCATGTGACTAGGTATGACCCAGCAAGAACATCCCCCTCCTTTCAGGGCCACTGGATGGTAACCTTAGTCACACCTGTAAAGCCCTATAATCTACTGGAGAAGAACGCACAGAGCTGGCTCTCCATCAGAGGATCATGACAGCTCCTCCTGGTGAGTGTCACCTGGGACGCCATTGAGGTAATGACAGTGTCATCTGTCCACCTGTCAGATGAGCTGTCCCTTCCGCAGAAAGCAGCAGATGTACACGGGACCAGCTGCCCTTTCATCCCAGCTCAGAGAGCATTACTTGTCCTACTAATGACAGGGTTGGAGAAATAGGCTCCTGGACTTCACTCTCTTGTGACATTTGTACAGAAACTTGCTCATCTCTGGACCAGATTCTGTTGAATCTTTGTGCTCCTTGGTAGAGAGAGACCTGCATGTGATCTTCCGAGCCTGACACTGTTAGCTAGTAACAACGGTATTGCTGGTAGATCCATTGTCAGCCTGAGACATGCAACCCCATGTCCAGAAGTGCCTGTTCCTTGTGGGAAAGGGCCAGGAAGGCGGCCCACTCTGTTCTTCCAGCAACACCATGTTCTGTTCCCCTGAAGTTCTGAGACTCACTTGGCAACTGCAATATTGATTTTTTACCTGGCGCTACTTCAGGCCAACACAGTCCTCTGTGTGCTTGTTGCCTCATGCCTCTTGCAAGGGCTGCCTGAGGGGCAGCAGCTGAGAGACACCATCACCTCCCCTGGCACAGTCCTCTAAATGCCACCCCTTCCCTTGGCCTAAGTCTCCATCTGCTACTCTCCCAGGCTCCACCTGTCTCAGGCAGCTGTGCAGTCTCTGTCATGGGTGTTGTGATGTACTCCATCACTGGCTCTAGGCCAAGGCCTGGAAGCCTCCTTATCCTGGCCTTCTTCATGCCTGAACCTCCCCTGAACATCCTCCTGCAGCTGCTATGACCTGGAGACATCCTGTTGCCCAGTGACCCAAGCAACCCTAAAAACAGGGAGGAATCTGCATTCCTGGCAATTGAGGAAGAGGTAGGGAGGTGGGGGTCAGGAGGCAAGGAGACAGGCAGACTAAACACACAGAATCCTGATGGAGACAGCACCTTCAGATCACTCCAGCCACTCCTCCACAATCTCACCTGGCCATTGTCGACACAATCCCACTGCTCTGCCCAGAGCCCAGCTCATAGGTCAGGATCCCAGTCCTCAAGAGAGATTGTGGAGCAAGGGAAGCCATGGAGGAAGGGTAAGTGTGGATCTCCACAGGAGGCCTTTGGCCAGGCAGGTCTGGAGCCCAGTCACAGCCCGTCCAAACACAGGCTGGACCTCTTTATATGGGCAGGGCCTCACACACAAAGGGAGCCCTGGTGAGTCAGAGGACATGGCTGAGTGAAAGGGGTAGACACAAGCAAGGGGGCTGTGAGGGGCCTAGGCAGGGGCTGTCAGCCTCTGCCAGAGAGTTCCACAGGGCCAGACCAGCTCAGGGAGCAGCAGCAGCACTGGCAGAGGGAATCCACTTTCAGAGAAGCCTGGTAGCCATCAGGAGAGGAAGAGGGAGGGGTGTGGGGGCTGAGATGGAGGAAAGAGAAAAAGGGAGGGGGAGAGATAGGGATGGGGGAAATAGAGGAAAGAGAAGGAAGGAAGGAGGGAGGGAGTTTGAGAGGGAGGGAAATGGCAGCTCCTGGGAAAGCACAGGGCCACATTCTGGGAAGGGCTGGACTGTAGGGAAAGCAGAAAACCGATAAATGGGAGATGGTGCTCACAGCTCTAAAATGACAGGAATGTGAACGGTGACATATTTTTAGGTAACCTGCAGGAATCTCACACACTTAGCAACTGTGTGAGGGAAAAGGTCTCTCTGATGCTCTCACACTTCTCACTGCTTTCAACATGGTGCCTTCAAGGTGAGATGAGTGAGGGACAGGTGGGCCTAAGGATAGTGAAGCCTGCCCCAGATAGTCCCTGTGTACGTGGTCCAACCTGGCCAGGACTGACGGGGAGGCCACGCCCAGCACCGTGCTAACGAAAGGCCAGTGGCATTAATGGAAGCCCAGGTGCTGCAAACAGAAAAAAAGAAAGAAGAAGAAGATTATTTTAAACTTTGCTGCCCTGGTTGGCTGGATGCCAGGTGGCCCAAGGGTAGCCAACCTCCTCCTAGAATTCATACTCCTCCGGGTAGCCTTCACCCTTTCCTGGAGAGCTTTTTTGAACTGAGAGTGAAATCATTTGGCAAGTCTTAGAAGATAAAAAAAAAAAAAAAAAAAAAAAAAAAAAAAAAAAAAAAAAAGCAAGGCTTGAGTTCAACTTAAAAGCAGAGCAAGTTACAAAGGCCAAATGTAAATTTACTCTACATGGAAAACCAAAGTCCTGATTTGGTGGCCGGCACCCCACTGTCCCCATTGTCCCTGCAGCCAACGTGGCCATTCTTCCAGCTACATGAATATGAGGCTTGCCATTTGAAATCACACTTTCCTGTCCCCGGTTAAGTCATAAGGTTCCCATGGGGCCTTCGGAGAGACAATTTCCTTTGGACCATTTGAAGCAGCCTGTTACTGGAACTGTTAGACTCAGAACCTGGGCCCTGGCAGCTCCACCAAGCCAGGCTCAGCCACCTAACTTCAGTTCACTAATTAAATCAACAAGTGATTGTGAGAAGCAGAAAAAGGAGATTTGTTCACCGTGGCCACATCAGAGAGACAAACAAATAAAGAGGTCCAGTGGCCACCTCCTGGGGGTCCTGAGGTGAGGTTTAGCTTCAATATAGGCTAGAGGTATGCATAGCTAAGTGGCCTGACCTGGGTGAGGTCCCACCTGTCACTGACCCATCTCTAGGCTCCAGACTATCCTGCAAGGTGGTCTGATAAGTTATCAGAACTGTGTGAAATCTCTTCCTGGGAGGCAACTCCTCCCCTGGCACTAGGGCTTCAGCCTTTCCCTTCCCCCAACATGGAAATCTTGGGGAAATTTTAATTCTTTGGGGTCCAGTGTTTCTGTAAGCTGATGTCACGAGTATCTCTCTTTCAAATGTCTTCTGTCAGAACAGCTACATACCCGAGTGAAAAGTACAGGGGGCTGATGTCCTAGGAAAGCAACGGAAAACCCCAAAAATCTTAAAAATTAAAAACAAATAAAAAAGCCATTCTCTGAGTGCCCTCACATCCTTGTTTGGTTTGTCAATGGCTTTGCTTTTTGACTGGAAAAATCAGTTTTTGCTTTTCTTTCTCAGCTTGCTCTTTGGAAACACCGAGAGCAATCAATATACACTGGACCACTGGGAATGTTTTACTAAAGTACACCGTGCCAGAATTAAAGCCTTTAGAGTCACAATAGATGACCAAGATCCTTCTGCCCTGTACACAAGACAACTGCTCTGTGGGCAGGGCTGCCTGGCCCTCCCAGAAATTACCAGTTCTTTTTTATTTTCAATTGTTCTGCTCTTTTTTGTTTGTTTGTTGTTTATCCTGTGTGTGTGTGTGTGTGCGTGTGTGTGTGTGTGTGTGTGTGTGTGTGCGTGCGTGCGTGCGTGCGTGCGTGCGTGCGTGTGTGTGTGTGTGTGTGTGTGTGTGTGTGTGTGTGTGTGTGTGTGTGAAGGAGGCACACTTAAAGAAGTCTATAATCTTCTATGATGTAGGTTGTAGGATCAAACTCCCACACCAGGTTCTGAGACTGGGTGGCAAGCGCTCTGCCTGCTAAACTACCTCAACAGCCCAGTCACCAGTTCCATATCCATCTAGTCTTTGGGAAGTGTGCCAGGGCAAATTTCACAGCAATCGTCCAATGTTAAAACATGTTCTAAAAGGCCAGCGTGATTGACCTGTACTGATCTGCAGTGATACTTCAGGTTTTAGACACTCACAGAGGAGAACAGATCCCTGAAGCTGGAGCTACAGGTGACTGTAAGCTGCCTGAGCAGGGGCTGCTAACCACTACGCCAGCCACCTTTTCTTTTTGAGACATGGTCTCTTACTAGAATGGATCTTGTCAGAGGCCAGGCTGGCTGGCTGGCCAGCCAGATGCAGGGATCCTCCTGTCTCTGCCTCCCCAGTGCTGGGAGTATAAACCCATAGTACTGTGCTCAGGCTTTTAAACACCGCATGTGGGCTTGAAGTCTTTGTCTTCAACACTTTACTGACTGGGCCATATCCCCAGCCCCCAGTATCTGTCTTGTTTGGCAGACTACAGTTGAAAAAAAGATTCAACCGCTGGATCATAGACTTGAATGCATCTTTGTCCCTGTGCTGGTTAGAGTCTTCAAAGTCACTCTCTACAAGGGGTCTGCAAGAGACTGTCCTCTGCAAAGGAAAGTGACAAAAGCAGACAGTGTGTTTGTGAGTCTACAAGATGCATACTGCCCCCTCCCCCAGGGAAGCCCCAAGTGTGTCCATGCTGGGCTACAAGGTCTCTTAGTTTCTGCGTTGTGAAAGTTTTTTCCAAATGGATTTGTAACTATTATTTTTATTTATTTGTTTTTATTTTTATTTATTTAGTTTGTTAGTTTTGTTTTTCGGGTCTGGGTTTCTCTGTGTAACAGCTCTGACTGTCCTGGGACTTGCTTAAGGCTGTCCTCGAAATCACAGAGATCCACCTGCCTCTGCCTCTTGAGTGCTGGGATTAGAAGGAATGTGCCACCACCTCATTACGTAACTTTTAGAAATGCAAAAACATCTGTCATGAAAGCAGGTGTCTTTCCAAAATCAGCCTACAGCCTACAAGCTGCTAGTGCCTGGGCACCCAGAAGCATCATGCAGCAGTTTGGTGACCTCTCAGGAATCAGACTCTGCTCACCCATTTATTCTGTGGCTCTGAGCAGCCATTAGAGTGGCCGTGTGTTTGTGTGGCTGTTTTCCTCATTCCGTGTGTTCTAGAGGCAGGGCATTGGGCTCAACACTCATGTTCCTCACCTTAATGTGTGTGTCATGCTTAGCCCATACGTGGGGTTTATCCGTGCATTTTCACCAATCATCACTCTAAGTATGAAACGTAGTGTGTTCACAAACACTGTGCACATGAAGGCTTGGTATGTGATTCGGTTGGTAGAGTGCTTGCCTAAGTTTCATCCCCAGTACCGCACAAAATGAGGTAAGGTGGCCCAAACTAGTAATTCCAGCACTTCTGAGGTGAAGACAACAGGACCAGAGGTTTAGGGTTATCCTTAGCTACGTAGTGAGTTTGAAGCCAGAACCCTGCCTAAATAACTACACACCATACAATGTACTTCCTGCCCTCTTAGTTCATTTTAATATTAGCATGCATCTATGAAGAAAAAAAAAAGGAAAGAATTCAGCACAAATTTTGGCCACCCTCATCCCCTCCCATTCACTAGCCATTCAAACCTGCATTCCTTCTCTCCCCACCCCCACCCCACTCCCTACTGAAAATTCTTGTCTCCTAAAACTCTAACAGGTGGCCACAAAGTAAGGGCCAGTCAGAGAAAGCCAAGTTTCCTGACCGATTGCCAATTCAAATGTTCTACAAGGGTCTGCCATTCTGCAGTGTTCTGCTGAGTTCATGCATTTCAGGCCACCTTCTGGGGTAATTTGTTTTAACTGCAGCCCACTATGGCAAGAAGTCATTTTTATCAGCTTGCAGGTCTAGTCTGCAAGACTCTCCCACCTAAGAAAAATTAGAGAAAACACCATAGGAAGCAGTAATGATATTCGGGCACAATGTAGCTTAATTGTTTCACCAGAGTTGGTTTCCAGTAGAAACGGAATGCTTCCCTTACCGGAAGTGTCATCCAGCTCCTCCAGTTTTCCTGCTGCCTTGTACAGGCTTCCAGAATGTGGAGTGGAGTTTTAAAAGTGGCACTCAACCGGGAGACCAGCCTCCCTAAGCAATGCTGGTAAATCGGCCGAATGGCCTTCTAAGAAAAACAGCACCCCACCCCTCCCTTCCCCGAAGGCTTTCACGCTGCCGGGCAGCAGAGCTGACAGCAAGAATGCCCCACGTGGGCTTCCCCTGACAAACCCAGACAGCCTGAAACAGGCAGTGAAAGCCAGAGCACTAAACTAACAGAAAAAGTCCTCTCACTGGGACGTGTCCCCCACATCCTTCTCAAAAGGTAATCTTGGCTCCCAAGCGTTTCTCCTCCGACTTTAAAAGGAATTGTGGGTAGCAGCAGCCCTCACTGATGTGGGCAAAGGCACTCGGAATAGGAACTAGCAGATGCCCACCCCACTCAGCCTGGCTCACGCCTATTTGTGTGGGACTGTGCCTCCAACTTCTGCTAAGATACTGCTAAGATTTCCATCACGGCCGTGACAAAATGATGATTCACACTTAAAACGCAGTCGTTGGTGTCATATTTGATATTAATACTTTAGTAGCGCTGCTTTGCCAGAGCAATTAAAAGGAGAAAGTTCCTGAAAGCAAGAGCAGTCCACCCCTATCCACAGGCACCACCGAGGGCAGAGTTGCAGAAGGCAGCTCATTGTATTGGAAGGCGCAGGGCCTCCCGCAAGCGGTTCAGATAAGCAGCTGTCGGAGGCAAGGGGGGGAGGGGAGAAACTGGAAGCAGAAGTCACTGTTATCGGATTGGATTGCAAGCCTTGCGCTCCTGCGCCGGGATGCCTTATCTCAAGTATGCCCCCGTCTTGCAAGTTAAAAATCTTCCTGGAAGGATAAAACAGTACTCGGGCCCCAAGTCCTCCCCCTTACTTCTCGCCACCATCCCCTCCCCCACTGCCAGCCCCAGCAGGCTGTAATTTCTTGCCCAACAGAAAGGTGGTTACAGGTGCCATAAGCTCCATCAACCACCAGAAACACCCTTTACCACCTCCCCCGAGATAGGAATCCCCTGCCCTCAATAAAAGGCGGAAGTTTGTTTCAATGAGTTTATTGTGAAATTCAAAGCTTCCACGATAGCGTCCTTTAGAAAATGAAAGCATTGCCCGGGATCCCTTTTGGGAAAGAGCGGTGCAGCCTGCGAAGTCCGGCTCGCTCCTGCAGCTGGCCACTCCTGTAGCTGTACCAAGTCCAGGCCGCCTGCCTTGCTTTTCCTCTCGTTTCACTGGAAGGCTGCTGAGTCACGCCTGCCTCACTAGTCGGTTCTTCCCGGCCCTGCGGCCAACGTCCCTGCCTAGGCCTTCCTGTGCTAGCAGCCTCTCTGGACAGTGGCAGAGTCCTGGGCTCGGAACAAGGTGTCCCCGCCGCCGCCAGGCCCCCTTCTTGGGAGGCTGCGCTCCTCGCTCTCCAGGCAACACCGCCTGCCAGTCTCCATGCGCACTCGAGCGCCCTCGGAGGGCCACTCCAGAGCCAGCAGCGCGCTAGAGCGTCACCAAGTCGATCAGATCAAGGTCCCTGCCGGGCTGTCACTCGGGAAGTGTAATGCTGGGCACCCAGTCGTTGAAGCTGCGGCTTTCCTCGCAGAACACGCTGAGTTTCTCCAAAGCAGGGTCCTTCCACGTGTCCTCATTAGGATTCTGTATTAAAAAAAAAAAAATTCAGGGGTGAGCCAGGCTGGCCGATGGCCAAAACGGGTGGGGGAAACCGGCGTGGGGAGGCAACAGCAGCACTCACCGAAATGAGTATGCAGTGCAGGTCCCCCGGCGCGCCCGCCTCGTCGTCCGCACCCACGATCGCCGCTAGCCGCTGAACATCACCCACGCGCACGATGTCAATGTCGTTCTCACAGCAGAACGCCTGGATCAGCGTGAAATGGATCTGCAGCGCTATGTCGCCCTCATCTTCTTCATCGGCAGCCAGCACGCAAAAGGTCACATTGTCAGGGTCCCTGCAGAGCAGATGGGAAGAACAAGGTCAGAGCCGATGCCACCCCCAGGTCTCCCAGCCGCGCCAAACCCAATCCCTGCACGCAGGGCCTGTCCATACTCACACATTCAGGACTTTGGCGGACTCGTAGACGCCAGCGGTCAGACAGCCCTGGCGCTGCGCCGACAGCAGAAGTTCGTGCAGCGCTTTCCCGGCGCCCTGCATCCTGTAAGAGAACAAGCACGGTGAGTGGGGACCAGCACGAGGACGCGGCGGAGATCCCAGCCCTGACCTCCAGGTCCCAGCTGGCTCCTTAGCCTAGACCTGCCTGGCGCCAGCATTCCTGCCTCCCAACTCCAACCTGGCGCCCACACACCCGGATCCCCAGTCCCGACTTGGCGCCCACACCTCTGGCACCCTAGTCATGATCTGGCGCCCTCATTCCCCATCACCTAGTCTCGCCCCGGCGCCTGCACCCCCGGTTCCCTACTCCTGATCTGGAGCCCATAGCCCAGGCTCCCCAATCCGGACCCGGTGCCAGAATCCCAGTCTCTAGCTCTAGGAATGAATCGGACGGAGTAATTGTGGCCCCACCGCCTCGGCACCTCGCTGTCAGGCAGGGCACGGCTCCCACCCCACAAACTTCCACCCTAGAAGACCCTGAAAGATCTCTACCCGACAAGTCCAACCCTCGCCACCCCAAAACCTACCTGGCTGTGCTTTCCGGAACTGTATCCTGGCCACGGACTTCTTCCAGAGTCATTGTACGATCCACGGGCAGCAAGTTATCCAAAAGTGAGGAGTGTGGAGGGAACCGAGGGATCCCGAGCGCAGGTAAGGAGCCCCAGAACCCGACCCGCGCGCCCACCACCAGCGAGTGCGCCAGGCACCGCGGCGAGCGCCCTTTTATAGACGGGCCCCGCGCGACGCCGCCAGCTGGCGGGAGGCTGCGCTCCCATTGGCCAGCGCCCGCTTTCTGATGCAAATGAGGCGGCAGGCCCGCGGCTCGTGCCAGAAGGCCACGTGGGGAGGGGTGCGGGGGATGACACAGCCTCAAATCTGCCGCTTTTGTCAGGGTGTTACCAGGCAGACTGGAGCCTGCAGATTTCATCTCGTTTTCTTTTTTGTAAGTCCTTAAAAGGAAAAAGTTAAAAAAAAAAACCAACAACGTTGTTTGCTAATATGATACTGGAATTTGTGAAATGCACGCTTGGAGAATGTAAAAAGCCTTTTTTTGCATTTATTTTTATTGCGACCTTTCTAATTTTTTTTTTAATTTCCAAATTGAGGTTTATGGGGCTGTTGCATTGAAACCGAAACTTAAAAAGTCAAAGGTTTGCAACTGCAGCTGACACCAGGCCAAGGTCGCCTCTAGAACTCAGGACTCAGCGCCTTTCAGGGTCGCGGCTGCAAGGTCTGCGCCGCCCTCCCCCACACCCACACCCCGGCCCCTGTCCCGTCCCGTCCCCCACCCCTGCCCCTGCCCCTGCCCCTGGCAGATCGCTGTGGGGCGCGGGCAGCAGGGACCAGCAGATTGCTGCCGGCACACGCGGCTCGTTTGCATTTCTATACGGGGCACACAAAAGAGGAGGTCTGGCGTGTGGCAGTTCGCAGTGGGGACAATCGACGCTTTCTCTTTCATAGCAACACTGTCCACCTGCCGCCGGGTGGGGTGGGCAGAGCCCCGCCGCGCGCGGGGGTCGCGGGGTTGCCCGGCACGTGGGGGTCTGAGCCGCGTGCCGCTCCCCCGCCCCGGGGTGCGCACCTCTCAGACTCGCCCTGGTTGCTGGGATTCTGATGCACGCGTCCCCAACCGCGGAGAAAGCAGTGAGGCACACAGGGCTACTACTCCGGAAACCCTGAGGTTCCGGGGTTCAGACTCCAGAAGCTAGGCACACGCTGTTCCACAACTCTTTTCCCAGGGCGCCGCCTACAGGCCGACCCAGAAAGTACCAGACTTCCCCATCACCCACCCCATACAGCCAGCCTCGCGCTGACCTCTCGGGGTCTTGGCCCCGGGCAGCCCGGGGCACCGAGGCCCTGTGCAATCTGCGCATTAATTGGATTCAGAGTAGAGCTTGCACTCAGTGCCCCGGGGCTGGAGAGCAAAAGGAGCCTGCCACCCAGGACTGGTGGAATACGAATCCGTCTGTCTGGTGAGACTGAAATACTTCAACTACTTAAAAAGGTTCTTTTCTGATAACGTAACAAATATGAAAGCGATCTTGGGAATTTCCTGAACTTGTCATTTGTCCGGTGAGACCTGCACACACACCACGCTTACAGACTGCTCCCCCGCACAACACGACCCTGTGGGCGCCTGTATCTCTCGTGCTACACGGAAAAGTGTTCTAGAGGACCCCTGGAAGTTCTCGACCTCTGCTGAGCGAAGCCTGAGAGACTGGTTAGGGCAAAGGGTGGACACGAAGTTTGCCAGACTGAGGCAAAAATCACACGCACGCACGCACACACGCGCGCGCGCGCACGCACGCACACAGGGGGTAATTTTCTTTTTTTACTGGAGCGTTCTTCAGGTGGGTGGTGAATGTGTACATTCAGTGTTAACCTGTGAAGTCCTTTAAGGAAGTTTTCCTGCTGCACTGGGAGGCTGCGGGTTTACCAAAGCCAAAGGCCAGGCGAGGGGCCGGTGTCTTGCGCCACCCGGAGGCTGCACTGAGAACTGCAGGTGCAGCGCTGTGGTTCCACTTGTTTTTTTTTTATCTGCAAGGTCTCTCAAACTCTCAAAGCCCCTTCCTGGCTGTCTTAGTGGCATATAAAATGATGGGGAGCCCTGCGTGAATAGAATGCTTCTAAGTGATGAAAACTTAAAGTTGTTGCTCTTTTCAAAGTTTTAACACTTCTTAACTCTCAGTTTCAGATCCTGAGGAAACGTCGGAAATAATAATCCATTTGATATCTTAGCGCACACCTGCTCCTGCCATTCATAGCTAGAAAACTGCTCACTTGTCAGGATGCAGGAAACTGCCCCCAGTCCCTCCCCGATAGGAAGGCCGGTACAGGTTAGTGCAGGCTTAGGTACTAGCGTTTCCAGACCCCGCCCCCAGCCAGTCTGGGCCAGAAGGGATGATTGACAAGCCCCAAAGCTAGTCTACTCCACTGACATTTTAAAAGGATTCGATTACAGGAAACCCTCTTTTCTGCCATAAGATATGGCCCCACACAGCTTTAATTAGGTAAGTCCTAGTGGTCCCAAAGTCCCCATCTAAATTAGGAAAGAAAGGTTTGGGGCCCAGCCGGAAGTCACAGGCAGTATTTCTGAGCTCGTACTCTACAATGGCTACACTCTTACAAAGTCCCTAGACTTTAATAATGTAAGGGACAATGAGTCTATTAAAGGGGAAGTCTCACATTTGCTCCGCTTTTGAAACTCTCTGGAGGGGTGGGGCTATAGCTCCGCGGCGCGTGGAGAGTCGCACAAGACCAGGTCTTAAAAACCATGCATGGAAGCCCAGAGCTGGAGTTCAAGGTCGTCCTTGAACTAAATAGTTAGCACCAGCCTGGTACACCTGTCTCAAAACTGAAGTAAAATAAAAGGCTTAGGAGCACCTGGAATCCCAGCTGATTGGAAGGTTGAGGCAGGAGGATTCCTGAGTCCCAGAGTTAAAGGTTAACCTGGCAAGCCAGAGAGACAATCCCCAATCCCAGTTTCTAAAATAAATAAGTAAATACCCTCTGCAGATGTTTGCTTTATTAGCATATTCTCTTAGTGACTTCCGTGACTTTGTCTGCCGGGGTGGGTATTGGTGGAAGCCCACCTCATTTGGAGGAGGATGGGAGCAGGGCCCTCGGTAATAATTTCTGGAAGGCATCCATTCCCCTTTGCATTTCTCACACTATGCATCTGGACTGTGCACAGAGACTGACCTTAAACAGCAGGGGCGTGCCTCAGGAGACCTGTGCTCAGGACAGCCAGACCAGAGGCTGCAGCTAAGGAGCCCCAGGCCCAATGCAGGTAGAGTTTCTTTGGATAGCTTAGGAAAACCACCATTCATTTATACTTTCTCAAAGTTGACATCTTTCACAGAAAAATGTGGACTCTTGGTTAGTTGGGAGGGCTGCAGTGTGTCCCCTAGGCTAGTAAGTGGCAGGATTGGAGGTTATGGGGTGCTCTGTCTGGGCCCCCGTCTCTGGTTCACCCCCACACTCACCAGGGACAACTGAGAACACTTGACTCTGCAGAATGCTAGTGGATGAAACCTGCAGTCTTTAAAAAGATTGCAAAAGGAACCAAGTTCTTAAAGATGAGACCCAAGACACTCAGCATTGTTAGTGCCCAGGTCCTATAGGACTAGGTCTCCCAGGGTAGCAACAAAGCAGTCTCTTGGGGCAATCTAGGTTAGCTCCATTCCAGAAAGTTCTGAGTTATTCTCAGTGTTCCCACTCATTCTCAAGCCTTACCACACCTCTTGGGACAGGGTGAGTCTTTTTGGTTGTTTCCAAAAGACTATTGCCCAAGCACCACTAACGAAGGAATGGAGTAGCAGCATCCTGGCATTTAAAGGGTTCATCAGCCCATCCCAACAAGCACCCCCCCACCCCCGTGCTCATGCTCAGAGCCACAGAGCCACCTCCTTCCCTGGGTGAAATGCAGATCTGGCGGGGGGGGGGTGCATTTCACCAGACAACTGAGACAGGAAACAGGAAACAGAGAGGGAAGCCTTTGCACAGCTAGCCGGACATCCGTGGTGAGAGCTTTCTGGAAGGTGCAATTATTCCTGGCTGTGCACTTGCAGAACATGGGGGTGACAGGAGCCAGGCAGAGCCTTGACTGTCACAGGAGGTTTGCAAATAGTTGCTGAATTCCTACCTTCCCCTCCAACAGTAAGAAAGAATTTGGGGGCGGCAGTCAGCCATAGCCCTAGTCAGGAACACAGAACAGTGCACCCTAGTTGAAGCACCCGACCCCAAGCCACAGGGGTTCTGTCTCCCCAGCTAGACCAAGGAACCTGCCACCTCACAACTGAACTTTGCCTGTCGCCCACCTAACACCTCTGTCCTTTGTGCACCTCAGAGGGATTTTTCTTTTACTTTCTTTTCTTTTTCTTTTTTTGGGGGTGGGGTGGGAGGTGGGGATTGTTGTTGTTGTTGTTGTTGAATTAGGTTTGAGGAGGAAGAAACATGACAGGCTATAAACCCTGGCAGCTGCAGGGAGAGGGAGGTGGGGAGGAGGGAGGGAGAGCCATTCTTTTTCAATTAGAGACCAGGAAAGAAGACAGGCTCAGCTGCAGTGGAAAAGCTGAGCAGCTGCATAGGGCAGGGAGAGGCACAGAGACAGAGACAGAGACAGAGACAGAGACAGAGACAGAGACAGAGAGACCGAATATGCCTGGAGCTGGAGTGTGAGACAAGCCTGGGGTTTGGGGCCTGTGTCTGGAAAGACAGGGTGGAAGGAAGCAATCAGCCTTTACTTGGAAAAGCTCCTCCTGGAGAGCCTTCCAAGGTGACTCCAGGAACCCCACGCAGCCTGGAAATGAGTTTGTTCCCCAGTCAATGTCCACCACTCACTACTCACACAGTCAGCTCACTTGCTGGAAGGTGTGGGAGAGAATGGGTGGCGGGCATCTCCACCTCATCCTAGCCACACCTCAAGTGCCACATCAGGCCTGCAGGCCCATGCTGCCCCTGCCAGACCCCATGAACATTTGAGTTCTGGCTAAACGGTGGAGGGTGTGGCAAGACAGTGACAGCTGCTCTGAAAACTCATGCATCGCGCACATAATAGTGACAGACCACAGCAATCCCCAAGCCGAGAGCCTTCTGCTCTGGAAGATAAGCTAATAAAAACACGTGAGACCTCCCACCGTACTGGAAGGCAAACCTTCATAGTTCAGGAACTGGGAAGATAGCTTAGTCTGTACAGTACTTACTGCACGAGCTCCAAGACTGGAGTTCAATCCCCAGAAAAAGCAGGTTATGACAGCCAGTGCTTTTAATCCCAGCACTGGAGAAGAGAGGGGGCGCTGGCCAGCCAGCCCAGCTTAATGGTGAGTTCCAGACCAGTGAAAGACTGTCTCAAAAAACAAGATGGATGATCTTCTGAGGAATGACACCTGCGGCTGATCTTGCTTCCACCTAACTCATGCATGTGCATCTGCATACTTAAAACACACACATTCATGTATGTACACCCACATAGACGACCAAGGCCCAAAGCTATGTTCAGTACTATCCTCTCTGACTGTGTGTGAAAACCGAGTGCCTGCTTTTGGAGTTTGGGGTTAGGTTTATTTTTAAGTCCGTTGCAGTACTGTGAATTAACTGAAGGCCTTGCACATGCTTGGCCATCCTACATAGCTATATCTAAATGTACAGAAGCTACATGACACCCTGCCTCGAGCAAACAGAAACTCTGTTCCCACTGTTTGCAGAGTAAACAGGAGAATTCTAAGATTGTAAGGCTTAAATATTATCAACTTATTTTTGAGATTTGTGAGTGCCTCTTTTTTTTTTTTTTTGAAACAGGGTTTCTCTGTGGCTTTGGAAGAGGCTGTCCTAGAACTAGCTCTTGTAGACCAGGTTGGTCTCGAACTCACCGAGATCTGCCTGCCTCTGCCTCCCAAGTGCTGGGATTAAAGGTGTGCGCCACACCGCTCGGCTGCCTCTTAATTGTTAGGTTTTATTTATTTGGCACAAAAATCGATAACTTTCGAGGGAATGAGTCTTATCACTATTACCATCTTATTTATTAGACTTTCATGGGGCCTGCTGTGCATCAGGCACTAGAATAAGCATCACTTAAACTTCATAGTGACCCCAAGAGTCTATAGATGAGAAAACAGGAACAGAGGTTAGTCAACTCCACAGTGGTCACCCAGCCAGGAGGTTAACAAGCCATGCTCTGAATGCCCCTCTGCTGGCTGTGTTCCTGCTCATTATTCATAATGAAGAGATAGAATTCTCAGTAAAGCATTTTCAAAGATCAGAACAAAGTTTAGAACAAACTGTTTGGTTCAGCAAGGACAGGATCATCATGTACCTTCATTGCCTCAAACCTAGGGTGCCTGTCCAGGATGTGGTTTCAGGGTGACCTCTTGTGGTTAAAGTGAGTATTACATCCATAGAGTGCAGCCCCTCTGAAATTTCCTGTACACAGCCCCTTGACTGACCCTACGTGGCCAATGGAATCCACCATTTTCTGCTGTAACCAGTGACCCTGAGAGGGCAGGGAGATGGCTCTGTGGGGAAATGCTCTTTCCATGCATGCATGAGGACCTGAGTTTAAATCCATAGTGCTCATACCAAAAGCCAGGCATGGATGTATGTGCCAGTAACTACAGCATGGAGGTAGAGACTGAGAAAGGAGGATGCTGGAAGCCCACTGGCTTCAGGTTCAGTGAGAGACCCTTTCCCAAGGGAATCAGGCAGAGAGGAAAGGAATGGGACGCTCAACTCTCTCTGGCCTCCTCAAGTACATGCATAAACATGCACATACGTGCACAGGCAAACACCATAAACACTGACATTTATTTAAGGTCAAGCATTCTGGGTCTGGAGGATGCTTCTTCAGAATCCTATGCAATAGGGGAGTACCCAAGGTCACACAGCTAAGGATGGAGATAGGATCCTTGCTGCTTGCCCTGCAACTCACCTAGGCACTGTGTATACAGTAATCCTGGGCACAGTGCATACAGCAGTTTGGAGACATTTAGATTTGGAGGTGCTGGGGATCAAATGCAGAGCCTCGTGCAAGCTGGCCACACACTCTATGCCTGGGCGACACCTCTAGCTTGAATTAACACCTGAACTCTGCACAGACCTCCGCTCGGACACAACATCCCCAGTCTCTCATGTGACTAAAATGATCTCGGAACACAGACCGTACCTCAGGACACCGAACAGTGAAGTATGAGACCCAACAACACCTCAAACACAAACCACACACCGGGCAGCTCCCACTGTGTGGCTCGCCACCATGTCACCCAGGGAAGAAGGGGATCCCACAGGGCTGTGAGTGGCAAGACGGCCCTTGGGCCCCTCACCCAGATTCCCCTGTCTCGTGCTTGCTTTATCCTGGATCTCATCTTACAGATGAGATACATTGTCCTGCCTCCCATCTGAGACGCATAGCCATGCCTTCTGTTTCTCAGTCACAGGACCTCCTTGGAAATCTACAAGCTATCATGAAACAATCACACTCAGGAAATTCCCATCAGAACGGTGCGTGCACACAATCTTACTTAGCTGGCACACATTGGTGTGTTGTGAATCATCTCGAGGACTTCCAGATTCAGAACTACACATTTCACTCTCCGCAAACCTGAAGCCATTCTTGAGTGTCCTCTTGTAGCTCTGCCGTTTCTTGAAATCGACATCTCTGTAAGGGTACAGGGCCTGCTGTAACGTGTCTACTGGTTTGGGCCCTTGATGCCTTCCAAAGACCCACAGTTGAAGGCTTTATCACAAGCTTTGTGTGTTATCTGGAAATAGTAGACTCTGCAGGATGTAGGACCTAGTGGGAGGAAGTTAGGTCATTGCTCATGTCCTGGGAGGGACCACTGGGACCCTTACACTTTCCCGTCTATCTCTTTGCTTCTTAACGACTTCCAGGAGTTAAGTGGCTCTGTCCGGCTGCTACTGCCATGAAATCTTGCCTCGAGGAGGAGCAAAGCTGAGACCTAAACCCAGAAGCCAAAATAAGACTTTCCGGCTTTCACATTGATGTTTTCCCAAGAATTTTGTCATAGTGACAGAAAGTTAACTAATAACCGTGTCCCTCCACGGGGATGTCCTGTATCCTTCCCATTGGCCTCAGGCACGCATTGGGTGTGGGCGTTTCTGGGATCCCTGCACCCCCACATGTGAACTCAGCAGCCAAATCAAGTGGGACCACCATGCGATGATGTCACTGGTGCCTCCCACCTCGCCGGTATGTCCTCCACATGGAAAGCTCTGGCTGGGCGGTCTGCCAGGGTTCTCGGATATGAGGCTGCTCCCTACCCATTGTGGAGCCTGGCATTTTGCATGGCAGAGGACAGGTGCAGCTCTTCACCCAGACGGGGGCTAGCTAGATGTCTCCTCTCACAGGTTCCTACTTATGCTCACACTACATCGGAGTCTAGTCTAGCTACAGTCTGCAGGGAGAGTTCAGGGTAGCACCAGAATGAATGTGTTTCCCTGCAAGCCTTGGCCACCACAGATTGCATTGTTCACAAAGGTTCTGTGGAACAGCCTGCAATCCTTGTGACACTCTGGGCTTTGTCTCATCCAGGGCAGAGATGTCAGCATGCCCCACCCCTGGGCAAAGCCATCATCTAGCCACACATAACAAACCTAGGTCCTGATACCTGCTCTGGCTTGAGGTTCTGGGGAAAGGAGACACAGCCATGGTCTACAGCACAATACCCTCCTTCCCCGAGACACCCAGTGAGATTGTTACTGTTCCCTGGCTAGGAAAGCTTCTCTACATGATGCCTCTCCTCATCTTCCAGCACTCTGCAGGTACCTGACGTCACCTTCGGCTGGCACTGCCTGATAGAGCAGGGGGACGTCCTCGGTCCCTGACTCGGGGCACATTGATGAGCCCCCTCGTGAAGCTGAGCCATCTGCAGAGAGGCTGTTTCCACCTTCGGTCTCCTGCCTGGGCCCATGTCTGCAGAGCTGCCAAGGGTGGGCGTGGGGCCCAGAGAGGCATGATGCTCCATCTATGGGAGAAACCCGGAGACAGGCTAAAAGAGCTGTGTTGGAGGGAAAGGCAGTGTGTAAGAAACTGCAAGTTCAAGGGGCCGTGAAGTGGCCCAGCTGGGCACCTGCCTTCCAAGCATGAAGACCTGGTCTCCGAATCCCCAGAATTCATGTAAAAGCTGGGCACTCACAATCCAATTCTGCAGGCGCTGGAAACAGGAGCATCCCTGTGCATGCTGGCCCGCCAATGTAGCCTAGTTCTAGTTCTGGGCCAGTGGGATGGCTGTGAAGAAGAGGGAAGAGGAGAAGGAGAAAATGCAGCAGGCCTGAAGAAGAACACTAAATCTGTCCTCTGATTCCTACAGCATGTGTGTGTCCATGCATACACACATGTGTGCATACACACGTGTGTGCATACACACAGAAAAACACACACACGCACAGCAAGAGAGAGAGAGAGAGAGAGAGAGAGAGAGAGAGCACACACACACACACACACACACAGAGAGAGAGAGAGAGAGAGAGAGAGAGAGAGAGAGAGAATGCAAGCTTGGAGCACACTGGCTATGCCACAGGCTGCCCGAGGCTGTGTCCTCACCTAACACTGGAGGGAATAGATGTGAACAGTTGGGAGATGGCAGGTTACTTCCAAGGCAAAGGCACAAGGTCGCTCACTCCTGGGTGTGCTCCATGACCACTTAATGGAAAGTTCTCCAACAACCACATAGGGCAGACAGGGTTCAGAAGTGACTCCCTGGATTCTGACCCAACCAGACTCAGCTGGGAAACCAGGGAGGGTCACAGCAAGCTTGTGTGGCGAGTAACTGAGAGTCTCCCATGCTGGGCTCATTTCTGCTTCCTTCTCTTCTCTTGTGCCTGTCTGTCACCCTCGGGGGGGGGGGGGGGCGCCCACACACAGTGTGGGGCATGCAGGGACTCTGCTGGGGTCAGGTCACAAAATCAGTGTGAGCAGATGGGCGCCAGCCAGCCAGCCAGGCAGCCAGCACACAGCAGGGTCTGAATGGATGTGAGGTACAGGCCTGTGTGGGGCCAGGGGGAGGAGCAAGCCTGCGGGGCAGGCAGATGGCCCCAGCCACACGCCCCTCCTAGGACGCATGCTCTGATGGAACTTTTATTGCTGGAAATGGGGCTGAACTAGGCAGAAGTAATGCTGTGACCCCTTGGCCACCTGCTTTTGTAGCAGCCGCTCAGGTCACACAGAGGCAACAGTCTAAGGCTGGGGCCAGCTGGCAGCTCTATGGTTGCCTGCCCCTCCCCGGGCTGGCTAAGGCTCACCCCTCCCCCACCATCTACTAGTCAGGGGTGGGTTATCGCAGGGTCCATGCATGTTAAAGACAAAGGTCCCCTTGCGCATCCTCGGTGGTTTCTTAAATCTACGAGGTTTTGATAACAGGGAAGGGTTCTTGCCCCCTCAGAAGCAGGTGGTTCCTTTTGGAGGTGTGGGATTTGGGGGACCTCCACAAGTTTGGTCTGAATATATATGGGCACAGTTCCTCACAAGAGCACAAGTTCAGAATTCAGGAAGTGCTGATGTGGACCTGACGCCCATGGGCACATGGAGGCTAGCCACACCTACCTGTCTATTAAGGCAAAGAACAAAACAAGAGGCTTTATAAAGGAGGGGAGGGGCAGACTCCACCGGTCCAAATCTCCATGGCCTACACTTTCTGCTCAGCCACCAGCTTAACTAGGGTGGCTCCAGGATCCAATCCAGGTTAGCAAATGGGGCCATGAGGTAATAGAATATGATATGCACCAGAGTAGGATTTGGGAAACTTGGACATTGGAGCAATCTATTCTCACAAGAGCTACAGAAGAAACAAGAAATAGATATTAGAGTCTATATTCCCAGTAATTTTTGTAAAAGCTTGTAAATGCTACTGCAATGCTTAATTTTAATTGCCAACTTGTCAGGACCGAGAGTTATCTGAGAGGAAGGTCTCGATGAGTGAGTTGGACCCTGTGCATAACTGGGGGGATTAACTAAGTTAATTAACCTAGGAATACCCAGTCTACTGTGGACGGCACCATTCCCTAGGCAGTGTAAGAAAAGAGAAACTAAGCTGAGTACAAACAGGCAGACTAGCAAACAAGCATGTATACATTCATGTCTTTTCTGCTCTGGATATGGATGTAACTGATCGGCTGTATCGAGTTCCTGCTGCTGTGATTTTCCTATAGTGATGGACCATGACCTAGAACTGTAAACTAAAGTAAACCCTTTGTTCCCTGAGCTGCTTTTTGCCGGGATATTTTATCACAGCCACAGAAGGAAACTAGAGCAACTGATGAACAGTGGTAGCCCTATATAAGCAACTGACGCCTGATCTTGGTCTCCACTTGTGAGTGTGCATGTTTGTGTGTGTGCACATGAGCTATGTGCTTGCACTTGTTTAGGTCATCCCTCTTCAAAGCAAGCACTATGCGAAACCCTCACCTGATATGATAAATCTTTCCACCAAAAACCGCCCGAGCCCTACCGCCACATGTGCGGTCTCCGCCAGCTGCCTGAGTTCTGACCCGCGTGGATGGACAAAATAATACAGACACATATTAGGTACAAAGCTGCTTGGCCAATGACTAGGATTCTCATCTGTTAGCTCAGTCTTAATTATCATAAATCTATATATTTTATAAGACTTATCTTATAGAGGATGCCTTTCGCTGGCGCCCTCTCTTGCCGGTGGCTCACATCCCGCCACTGGAGGGCGCGAAGGGGAAAAGGGACACTTCCTGTTTCTCCTTGCTCAAATATGAGTCTCCTTGCTATGTCACTTCCGGCCTGGATCACCACTTCTCTACTACATTTCCCAGAATCCTCTTTGACTCCTAGTCCTGTCTAACTGTTTCATTGGCCAAACAGAACTTTATTAAACAATCAATAAGATAAACATACACAGAAGTACTTTGTAGGGGAAGCTGTAGCCACGCCTATTAAATACCCTTGTATTTATTTCTACCTGACTCTGTATTGGTAATTTCCACTTTAGTACTTCCCCCATCACGCACCTCCTCCATGTGTCTTGATTCCCACCCTATCCCACAATCAAGGTTCTCCTGACTGAGGCAGGGGACAGCCACCAGCTATGGGCACTGCCTCCTGCCTGGCCAGGAGGGTTTTAAGCCACACAGAGTGGGTTGGAGCCACCTCTCTGGGAATGATAGCTGCACTTTGAGTTTATCAGTGGAACCCAGCTTGGGGTTGAGTACAAAGCCTGAGTCACATGGCGGGGTGCGTAGGATTGGCCCAACTGCTGGGGAGTGGCACAGGAGCAGGGCTGTGCCGCACTCTGTTCCTCCAGTGGCTAACGAGTCCATGCCCACACCCCTGAGTTCAGACAGAGCAGAAAGAGGGACATCCGTGGAACATCTCTGCAACAGGAGCCGTACACAGTGCTTCTCTTGTGCAAACTCAATTCTCATAAAGACTGGTCACGTGGCACTTCCGCTCCTCCCATTTTTGACCCGTAGGAAAACTGAGACTCACAGCAGTTAGGAACTGGTCCATGGATCCCGATGTCTGATTGAAGAATCCCATGGGTGTGTTGCCAACCGTTACCACTCCCAAGCTGGAAGAACTGTCGAGCTGGGGAGATGGCTCATTGGGTGCTTGTCACCAAAACATAAAGACACAAGCATGACCTCAAGCACCCATGTGAAAGATCAGGCATGATGGCATGTGCTGGGGGTGGAGACAGGGGGATTCTGGGAACTTACCGGCCAGCTAACTTAGCCAAAGCAGCAAGCACCAGGCTCAGTGAGAGAAAATGGCTCCTCTGGCCTCTGCTAACATGTGTGGATGAGTACAGCAGGTGGGGTAGGGAAGAGGATGGGAGGGGGAGAGGAGGGGAGGAGAGAGGAAACAGGAGGAAGACAGGGCCCTAGAGAGACAGAGAAAGGTAGAACTATAACAGATTTACATGACAGTACTTAATTTCAATGACTCTTTTGTATGAAATTGTCAAAACCTTTTCCCCCAAGTCAAATGGAGAAACTAAAATTTTGGGCACACTCCTAGGTTAGGGCTGCTCCCTGAAAGCTAAATGGGGGAAATGCTTTGAGAAACACATTGGATTTGAAGGGGTTTTGCTTGAACAATGCTGTCAAAAACGGAACAAACGTGGGGCCACACTTCCCTCTAGTGGTTGAATTAAGCATTTACAGCTTTATTTTAGCTCACCACCGCAAAGCAAGACTAAACCAGAAGATGCAAGCTTCCTAACCATGTAAAGATGTTAAATAAACGTGTACCTTAACACAAACTGGTCCAGTGAGCTTCCACCAAAATCTCAAGCTTGGTGTGATTACATTTGCAATCCTAGTACTCTGGAGGCTGAGACAGGAGAATTGATGCAAGTCTGAGGCCAGCCTGGGCTACTGAGAAACACACACACACACACACACACACACACACACACACACACACACACACACACATACACACACACACACAATCATCTGAGGCCCAAAAGTAACTTTGTAACATTTACTATCTATTGTTCTAGTGTTAATTAAAAATTTGACAGCAAGGAGAGCGCTTTGAGTGGCATCCATATTTAGAGATATCCTCATTTTAAGTTATTTTGGTGTACATGTGAGCATGTGTGTGGGCACAGGTGTGTGTGTGTGTGAGTGTGTGTGTGTGTGTGTGTGTGTGTGTGTGTGTGTGTGTGTGCATATGCAGGTGTTCACATGCCACAGGGCACAGAGGAGAATTCTCAGGAGTCAGTTCTTCCCAGCTGTCTTGTTGGATTAAGGAATGAAACTCAGTTTGTCAGGCCTACACACAAGTGTTCTACCAGTTCAACCATCTCACGGTGCCATATCCTCATTTTAATTAAAAACAAATAATATTTGACCTACTGACAATATAATGTACTGTCTTCCGGAAGTCTTCTAAGAAGACTTCTTTTTCTAAGATGACTTCTGGAAGTCATCTGGAAGATTAGAAACAAGTGGCACAAAAGCGTTGTGTGTAATTATTTGGAAGGAGGAAGTAAATTAATTGTGAGAGAATATAGTGGTATAATTATATTTTTAAAAAGCACTGAATAGGGGGTTGGAGATATGGCTCAGCGGTTAAGAGCATTGGCTGCTCTTCCAGAGGACCCAGGTTCAATTCCCAGCAGCCACATGGCAGCTCACAACTGTCTGTAACCCCTGTTCCAGGGGATCAGACAGCCTCATACAGACTACATGCAGGCAAAACACCAATGTGCATAAAATTTTAAATAATAACTTTTTTAAAAGTACTAAAGAATCATCTTAAAATTCATATAGTAGGGCTGGTGAGATGGTGATGGGGAATGTCCTTCTGTAGGCTATGAATATATGTTTCTCTGATCTGTTGATAAATAAACGCTGATTAGCCAGTAGCCAGGCAAGAAGTATGGAGGTGGGTGCCAGACTAGAAGAATTCTGGGAAGAGGAACAAAGAAAGGAGTTGAGGGGGAGATGCCATATAGCTGCCAAAGGAATAACATGCCAGAGCATTATGGGTAAGCCACAGCCTCATGGCAATACATAGTTTAATAGAAATGGGTTAATAATTAAGAGAGAGCTAGCCAATAAGAAGCCTGAGCCATCGGCCAAACAGTTTATAATTAATATAAGCCTCTGTGTATTTATTTGGGACTAAAGGGTCGTGGAACCTGGCGGGATAGAAAATCCATCAACAAATGGCACCCAAGTAGGGCAAGAATTTCCACATAAAACCTGACAAAAGTTTAAAAAAGGATTCTACACACACACACACACACACACACACACACACACACACACACACACACACAGGAGGCAAGCATGGCTTCTTAGTAGCAGCATTTTCTCAGGTGGGTTCTGTTTGCTAGAGGCAAGCAGAGGCTCCAGGATCCTTTAAGAGAGGCTTCCTAACAGTGTTAGCAGCAAAAACCTCATGGCTCTTTTAAGAGGCCCTGCTACCAAACAAATGTTGTTTACGAGCAGCCAGCAGCATGTTTCTTGGTGGTGGCATGTACCTAGAAGCTCCACAGAGTTGTGACAATAAGCATGGCACCCACCAGTAGCTCCACCATGAAGCTAGACTCTCAGAAAGCCAAGGAATAGAGCAGGGCCAGCCACCACTTTAATTTTAGCCATGCTGTTTAGCAAATTAAAGACTCATGTGGTCAGAAAAAGATACAGTAAAGACAGATTCAGATGAAAAAAAAACTTCTAAGTGGTTTCTAAGTGTATTTAAAAATATATGTAGGCTTGGGAAAGAAAAGAAAAGGGTAGAGAAAGTCCTTTAAAAAGAAATAGAGTAACTGTGTATGTATTGGCACATACCTTCAATCCCAGCACTTGGGAGGCAGAGGCAGGCAGATCTCTGTGATTTCAAGGCCACCCTGGTTTACAGAGTGAGTTCCAGGACAGCCAAAAATACAGAGAAACCCTGTCTCAAAAAACCAAAAAATAAAAATGAAAGAAATAGAGTAATAAAAAAAAAGCCAGGTAAAAATGGAAAATACACAGTCTGGATACTGTATGTTATTATGTTGTCTTTGAATTGTTTGACTGCTGAGGAAGGAGTAACAGTTACTAAAAGACATTTGATTATAAATGGTGCTGGATTAATCCAACCTATATATTTTGAAATTGCCTTGACTTCAAAATTTAAGTCCAAGGACATGTTACTTGGAAAAGAGTTTCTGTTTTTGTTCCACAGAAGATGAAAAACTGTGGATTCCTTCCAGAGAAATACTGTTTAATCAAGCCAGACACCCTGAAGCAGTGGCCCAGGTGATCCAACATCTGAGACAGCTGGGACGATGCAGCCTTGCAGACTACTACAGCCAGGAGTTGGCCATGATTCTGAGTTTTCTCAGGATCCCCTTGGGATTGACAGCGCCTCCAAACATCAGGAAGCAGTTTGGAGAGAACTACACCCACATCCCCAAATATTGTTTATAAATGTTTGTTTTTATTTAAATGGGGTTAGTTATAAGTAGTTAATGATCACAGTCAATCTCTTTCTAAAAAAGAAAAGGGAATATGAATAGAAATGAATACTTTACATTGATATGGATTTTAGTTTATTGATAAAAATTTAAGGTCAATTTTGTTCTATGTATATTTCAACTCTTGTTTAGGTATTATGTTTATATAACTCATTTAAAAAATGTAATGTATAATTAAATGCAGATTATATATAGTTATCTATAATAGTCAAAACTTATGGTTATGTTAGTTAGGTTTTCTAGCTATACAGAGATATATTTGAGATGGATAGATATTCTTCACACCTTTCAAAGACATACAGAATATGGCATTTAAGAATGGTTTAATAGAGTTTTTCATGACAATGAGACACAACAGCTCCTAGCAACACCAGTTATGTCAGAGAGAAAGATGGACATCTAAGAAGCTCCTTATGGAGTTTGCTTTCAATATGGCAAGACTACCCATTTGGGCAAGAAACTGCTCTTGCCTGGACTGTTTGACTATATGCTCTATAAACTGGATATTCGGGACCCACAGGAAAGTGACTGCTGAAGTTGCCAAAACAAGATGGCACATTGCTACAGGGTTCCTGCTTCATGGACGAGTCTGTCAGACATCCTGCAGGACACAGAGAAAAATGACTGAAAAACTGCCAATACAGGTGGGACAGCTTCAAATTTCCTGCTTCGCTGAAAGCTCTGCCAGACACTCCAGACCTGTGGGCTGAAGATGGGTGCCCCAACATTACAGAAGAACTTTGGGTAACTGTCGAGGCAGCCAGATATCTCTGTCATTTGTAGTTTGGAAAATTGCTTATAATACACTTCCTGTTTGCTTAGGTAATGTTATATCCTTCTGGGGTCTTTGGTGGAGTTGAAGACAGATAGTTATGGTTATGGTTTTCCTGAGTTATGATAAAAGATAGGTTACATATAAAACTTCAGACTCAAAAAGATAGATGATAGAATATTTTCTTTAAATTTTACCAACTGTTAATGGACTAAATATTATTAACTATAGTTCTTGCTTGATAACTGTTTTGTTGTATATAATTTTACTATGTTAAAGCTAAAACCTTCCTTTTTATTTAGACAGAAAAGAGGAGATAATAGGGGATGTCCTTCTGTATGCTGTGAATATATGCTTCCCTTACTGGTTGATGAATAAATGTTGATTGGCCAGTAACCAGGCAGGAAGTATGGGGAGGGGTTGCTACCAGACTAGGAGAATTCTGGGAAGAGGAACACAGAGAGGAGTCGAGAGGGAGATGCATGTAGCTGACATGCTGGAGCATTACAGGTAAGCCACAACCTAGTGGCAATACATAGTTTAATAGAAATGGGTTAATAATTAAGAAAGAGCTAGCCAATAAGAAGCCTGAGCCATCCGCTAAACAGTTTCATGATTAATATAAACCTCTATGTATTTATTTAAGACTATAGAGCCTCGGGACCTGGCGGGACAGAAAATCTGTCAACAAGATAGCTCAGTGGTAAAGCTACTGTGGCTGAACCTGACAGCCTGAGTTCCATCCCTGAAACCCACGCAATGGAAGAAGGAAAGTGACTCCAGCAAACTGTCCTCTGACCTCACTGTGACACGGTGACCCACACATAACATAATAGATAAAATGTAACTCTTTTTAAAACATTATTAAAATGTAGCAGAAAAATTCTACTCCCACACTCAACCCCTACCTAAAAGCGGGAAGAAAATCACTAAAATGTACTGAATGAGATCCAGAAGAAAGTATGAGGCAAGGCAGAGCTGAGTGACTGTAAGAAACAAGGTTGCTGTTGTTGTTCAAGACAGGGTCTCACTCTATGGCCCAAGATAGCCTCAAACTCATGGGGATCCTCCTGCCTTAGCCTTCCAAGCACTGGGATCGCAGGGATGTGCCTTCACGCAGGGGTGTGCCTTCATGTCCAGCTTGTCTCAGCTATTTGTCACAGAGGCAGATTAGCATACACAGAGGCTGGAAAACAGAGAACTGAACAGAAAACAGAGAAACAGTTCTCTGCCGGTTGCTACCCCCTTGCTGTCTGTTACCAAGGTTTCTTTTGCTTTGTGGTTAAAAGGGGGTCAATACAGTCCATCATGGTGAAGGAGTGACTGATGGGGGAGGTCCTTCTGTGTATATGTTTACCTTATTGGTTGTTGAATAAAGTACTGTTGGCCAATGAAGAAGCAAGTTAGGCGCGACTAGGAGTCAAGGAGGATTCTGGGAAATGTAATGAAGTGTTATACCAGGGAACTCCTACAGCTGATAAACACCTTCAGCAAAGTGGCAGGATACAATACTAACTCAAAAAAATCTGTAGCCCTACTATATACGGATGACACATTGGTGGAGAAAGAAATCAAAGAAACATCACCCTTTACAATTGCCACAAACAACATAAAATACCTTGGGGTAACACTAACTAAAAAAAGCAAAACACCTGTACAATAAGAATTTTGAGTCTCTAAAGAAAGAAATTAAAGAAGATACCAGAAAATGGAAAGATCTCCCATGCTCTTCGATAGGCAGGATCAACATAGTAAAAATGGCAGTCTTGCCAAAAGCAATCTACAGATTCAATGCAATCCCCATCAAAATCCCAACACATTTCTTCACAGACCTTGAAAGAACAATTCTCAACTTTATATGGAGAAACACAAGACCCAGGACAGCCAAAAACAACCCTGTACAATAGAGGAACTTCTGGAGGCATCACCATCCCTGACTTCAAGCTCTATTACAGAGCTAGAGTCCTGAAAACAGCTTGGTATTGGCACAAAAATAGACAGGTAGACCAATGGAATAGAGTTGAAAACCCTGATATTAACCCACACACCTACGAACACCTGATTTTTGACAAACAATCCAAATATATACGCTGGAACAAAGAGAACATCTTCAACAAATGGTGCTGGTATAACTGAATGCAAACATGTAGAAGACTACAGATAGACCCAAGCCTTTCGCCCTGCACAAAACTTAAGTCAAAATGGATCAAAGACCTCAACATAAACCCAGCCACACTGAACCTATTAGAAGATAAAGTGGGAAATACCCTTGAATTAATTGGTACAGGAGACCACTTCCTGAATATAACACCAGTAGCACAGACATTGAGATCAACAATTGATAAATGGGACCTCCTGAAAGTGAGAAGCTTCTGTAAGGCAAAGGACACAGTCAGCAAGACAAAACAACAGCCCACAGACTGGGAAAAGATATTCACCAACCCCACATCTGACACAGGGCTGATCTCCAAAATATACAAAGAACTCAAGAAGCTAGTCTCCAAAACACCAAACAATCCAATTAAAAAGTGGGGTACAGAACTAAATAGACAATTCTCAATAGAGGAATCTAAAATGGCTGAAAGACACATAAGAAAGTGTTCAACATCCTTAGCCATCAGGGAAATGCAAATCAAAACAACTCTGAGATACCATCTTACTCCTGTCAGAATGGCTAAAATCAAAACACCAATGACAGTTTATGCTGGAGAGGATGTGGAGAAAGGGGAACACTCCTCCACTGCTGGTGGAGTGCCAACTTGTACAGACACTTTGGAAATCAGTATGGTGACTCCTCAGGAAAATGGGAATGAGTCTACCACAAGATCCAGCAATTCCACTCCTAGGCATATACCCAAAAGAAGCACATTCATACAACAAGGACCTCTGTTCAATGATGTTCACAGCAGCATTGTTTGTAATAGCCAGAAACTGGAAGCAGCCTAGATGCCCCTCAACCAAAGAATGGATCAAGAAAATGTGGTACATTTACACAATGGAGTACTACTCAGCAGAAAAAAAACAATGAAATCTTGAAATTTGCAGGAAAATGGATGGAACGTGAAGAAACCATTCTCAGCGAGGTAACCCAGTCACAAAAAGACAAACATGATATGTACTCACTCATATGTGGATTTTAGATATAAAGTAAGGGATTACCATTCTACAATCCACACTGCCAGAGAAACTAGTAAACAAGGAGGACCCTAAAAGAGACAAACTTTGTCCCCTGAAGAAGGGGAAAGGATCACGATCCCCTGAGCAAATTGAGAGCATGGGAAGAGGGGGGAGGGAGCTATGAGAATGAGAAGGGAAGAAGAGGAAGGATGCAGAGGTCATGAGGGAGCAGAAAGGTTGAGTCAGGTGTAGATTAGAAGAAAGGATATGTGACAGGTAGGGTTTTAGTTGGGGGGTGGTAGGGGAGGAAGGGAGGGAGAAGGGAACTGGGATTGTCATGTAATTCAATCTTGTTTCTAATTCAAATAAATAAAAAAAGGAAAAAAAATTTAAAAAAAGAAGTGTTGTGATCCAGGCAGGAAGTGACATAGCAGGGAGACTCAGAATTTAAGCAGGGACAAAAAGGAAGTCTTTCCTTTTTCTCTTGTTCTTCCTCCTGCTCTCTTCTCTACAGAGCCACCATGTGAGTCCAGAAAGACAGGCCGCCTTCTGCTGGTGTCCTCCATAAGATAAGTCTTATGATTATGGCTGATAATTGAGACTGAGCTAGCAGATGAGAAATCCTAGTCATTGGCCAAGCAGCATTTGTACCTAATATAAGTCTCTGTGTGTTACTTGGGACCTTAACAAGGCGGCAGGCAGAACTCGGTGGCATGTAGGAAATTGCCCACGTGACAGCAGGGCTTGGGTGGCTTATGGAGTAAAGACTTTCGTAACAAGTGACAGCAGGAGTGTGAGGACGTGGTCCACACTGGGACCCTAGTCAGGAAGCAGAGAGCAGACAGGAACCGGGACCAGGCTAGGAAACCTCAAGGCCCGCCCCAGTGACCCATTTCCTCCAGTGAGGCTCCACCCTTCTAAAGCAGTGGCTCTCAACCTTGGGTCTCAATTGAGGGCTCAGATTCCCCTTCACAGGGGTCACCTGAGAGCATCTGCATATCAGATATTTGCAACATGATTCATAACAGCAGCAAAATTACAGCTATGAATTGGCAAGGAAATAATGTCATGGTTTGGGGGGTCACCATAACACAAGGAACCGTGTTAAAGGGTCACAGCGTTAGGAAGGCTGAGACCCACGGGTCTAAAGATTCCCCAACATTAGAATGTGTCTGTTGCTCAGTGTTGCTCTTGCTGGTTGTAGGTCTTAATTTGTGTGTTTTTACCTTTCCTTTTCTGGAATACACTTGGCATTTGTTATCACTGTGTATAGTTTTTGCATCAGGCTTAAAACCTTCTTCTTTAGACTAAAAGGGGAATTGTAGTAGCATCTCTCCTTGTCAGTGAATTTGTGTTAGTGGTCACACCCCTTTGGGCATGGCTTCAGGTAGGGACATGGTGGGAGGCGCTCTCTCTTGGGTTGAGGAGAGCATCGGAAGGTCAGAGCAGGAATGTTGTGGTGGTTCTTTACTATTATCTGTGTGAGTTGTTCCCCAATAAAACACCCACTTATCATTTCTCTTGGGTCTAGTGAACTCCTTAATATCCTGCCTTCACACAACCTTCCAAATAGCGCCAGCAGCTGAGAATGGAGCTTTAAACACATAAGCTGGAAGTGGGGAGGAGTCCCATTCAAATAACACATTTATTTTGTTTTGTTTTAAGAAAAGAAGCACAGGTTCTACTTAATTAATAAATTCTTCCTTCAGATCCCCACACAAACCCACAGGAGGGTCCAGAAGAAAGCATCTCTCGCTCAACTAGCCTACTGCCCTGGGAGAAGTCAGTGTGATACCTGATGTTAACTGCCCATATGCCTGTCTGCCTGGTATCCACAGGACTACGTCGTCTGCTGAGTCACGGCACCTTGTGACCACCCTCCCACACTCTGCAGTCCACAGTGAGACAGTGGGGTGTCCTGAGGAGTCAGGCTGAGCCAGAAGCAATGCCCAGAGACCAGACTGAGCTAAAACCCCAAGGACACTGGCCTGACCCTGGGAGCCCTGGAGCCTCACGTCAGCGTCTTCCAGTCAGGTGGCAAATGTCTGGGGAAAAGGGAACCAATGCAGAAGCAGGAGGAAAAATTCCATTCCTCACAGCAGCAAAAGCCTGTGCTTTCAAGGACACTGGGAAGAGGAGCCTCGGGCTCTGGGCAGAAGTAGCAGGGCTGGCTGGTGCCTGTTCCAGCACACTGCACCTCTGCACCTATCTAGAGAGCCTCTAGAACAGACAGATGTCCCCACCTACCCACCCATTCCAGCCCCCAAGTAACTCCAAAGCTGAGGTCATGGTCACAGACCAAAGTCCTGACAGAAAACTCCTTGAGAGGGAGAGAAGCCGTATTTGGCTCTCGTGTGTGTGTGTGTGTGTGTGTGTGTGTGTGTGTGTGTGTGTGTGTGTGTGTTTTTGCATGCTTGTGTCTATATGTGTGTGCATGAGTATGTGTTATATGCATGTTTGCGTGTATGAATATGTGTGTGTATGCACCCACATACATATGTGTATGTACATATGTGTGGTGTATGTATGCGTATGTATGTGTGTTTGTAGACGTGTGTATGAGCATATGGATGTGTATATGTTGTTGCCCATGTGGGCTCATACGGAGACCAGAGATCTTCATCAGGTGTCTCCACTATTGCTATTCACCTTTTTTTTTAATTTATTTTTTACATCCCAATCCCAGTTCCCCCTCTCTCCTTTCCTCACGCTCCCTCCGCTCCTCCCCGTAACGATAAGGCTAATTTCCACCAGCCGCCTGACTTCTGCTGTCACATTAGGGCCCTGAAATAACGCACAGAGTCTTATATAAGGTACAGTGCTGCTGGCCAATGACTAGGATTTCTTATCTGCTAGCTCAGTCTTAATTATCAACAGTAATCATTAATCTATATATTTTATAAGACTTATCTTATTGAGGACACTGGCCTTATGAGTCCCCTCTTGCCAGCGATCACATGGCTTGTCCTTACTTTCCCAGAATCCTCCTCGACTCCTAGTCCCATCTATCTTGCTTCCTCATTGGCCAACAGTGCTTTATTCATCAACCGATAAGACAAACATACACACAGAAGGACCTCCCCCATCACCCCTCCTCCCATCTGCTCCACATAGAGGGGTAAGCCCTCCCCTAGGAAGTCCACTAAGTCTGTCCCATCATCTTGTTCAGTCAGGACCAAGGCACCGCCCACCCCACACCCCTGAGTCTATGCTGGGGAAGGTATCCCTCCTTATAGAAGGGCTCCACTAAGTAAGTTTGTGCATTAGTGTTAGGTCTTGGACCCACTGCCAGTGGCCTCATATATTGTCCCAGTCACACCACTGACACCTATATTAAGGGAGTCTAGTTCTGTCTTACGCAGGTTCCCCATTTGTCAGACCTCAGTCAGTGATCTCTCACTAGCTCGGGTCAGCTGATTCTGTGGGTTTCCCCATCATTATCTTGACTCCTTTGTCCATATTATCGCTTCCTCCCTCACTTTGATTGTGCTCCAGGAGCTTGGCCCATTGGTTAGTTGTGGGTTTCTGCATCTGCTTCCATCGAGGGTTCTAGCTTCTCTGGGGTTATGGATTGTAGGCTGGGTATCTTTTACTTAATGTCTGGTATCCACTTATGAATTCACCTTTTTAAATTCATTTTATTTGTGTGTATAGATGCTTTGTGTGCATGTGTGTCTGAGCAGGCACCAACTGTGTACAGTGCCCACAGAGGTCAGAAGAGGGTGTCAGATACCTGCAACTAGAGTCAGCAGTGGTTGTTGGGAATCAAACCTGGGTCATCTGGAAGAGCAACCAGTGCTCTTAGCCAATCTCCCAGTCTCTCCACCTCATGTTTTTTGGGACAAGGTCTTTCACTGAACCCAGATCTCACCAATTCTGCTAGGCTGTCAGCCCCTTGAATTCTCCTGCCTCCACCTTCCCTGGGGTTACACACACAAGTGCCACTATGCAGGGCTTCTCCATGGGTGCTGGAGATCCAAACTCAGGTCCTCATACATGCAAGAAAAGCACTGTCCCATCAGCGCCCCCCAGTTGAATTTAGTGTATTGCAGGGAATTTACTCTGACTATAGGCTGACAAATGCAATGGTGGAGCCATCCAATGACTGCCTGGTTTTTGCCTACGTCAGCATCTGATTCCACTGGGCATTGGAGCCAGCATGTACCAGGGATGCAGTTATGAAATAATTAGGGATTTAGAGTTGATCATTAAACATAATTATTACCAAAAATCAAATCATGTAAACTTAGAATTAAGTAAATTATACTATAAACAAATGTAAGTTGGGTCTAGAGAAACAGCTCAGCAGTTAAAAGCATTTCCTATAGGCTGGGTAGTGGTGGCATACATCTTTAATTCCAGTACTTTGGAGGCAGAGGCAGGCAGATATCTGTGAGTTCGAGGCCAGCCTGTTCTACAAAGAGAGTTACAGGACAACCAGGACTGTTACACAAAGAAACCCTGTCTCAAAAAAAAAAAAAAAAAAAAAAAAAAAAGCACTTGCTGCTCTTCCAGAGGACCCAGGTTCAATTCCCAGAACCAACATGGCAGCTCACAACATCTGTAACTTCCATTCCAATGCCCTCTTCTGGTCTCCTGGGGCACAAAGCACACATGTGATGAATGGACATACATGCAGGCAAAGCATCCATATGCATAAAATAAAAGAAATGAGTTTTTAAAAGAGAACAAACTTGGGGGCACAGAGATGGCTCAATGAGTAACAGAGCTTGCTGCCAAAACTTAGAGCCTGAGTTTGATCCCAGGAACCCACAGTGTAGAAGGAGAGAACCCACTCCACAGACTGTCCACTGACCTCTACACATGTACTGTAGCATGTGTGTACCACCCCACATACACAAATTAATAAATATATAATAAAAATTAAAGAAAAGAGATAACAAACGCGTATAGTGGCACACCTACAACCCAGCCTCGGGAGGATAAAGCAGGAAACAGTCAGTTTTAGACTGGGCTGGGCTACAAGGTGAGGGAGTGAAAGACCCCTGCCCCTTAGCCCTCTCTTTCTCAAGTTTGCCTCCTCCTCCGGTCAGCGGCTGGTGGGGCGCGCGGCGAATGCCTCCGCTCCTGCGCCTCCCCGATCCCCACCCCCGCCGGCCTCCACTTCCCCCACCGCCGCGCGCCCGGCCGGCCGCCGGTTCCCTCCAAAGCTGGTCCACCCCGGCGCGGGCCCCCTGCCCGCCCGCCTGGCACTGTGCCCTGGGGCTGGGGCCGAGCAAGGAGCCCGCGAGGCGGCCAGAGGGCGAGCATCAGGTGGGCCTGCCCGAGGGCGAGCACCAGGTGGGCCGGCCCGGGCCCCGCCCCCGCGCCCCCCGCCCGATGGGGAACACTCCGTCCCAAGGTCTCAGTCCCAAGGTCAGCTATCTGGACGCAAAGGGGGAATTGAGTCTGTTGTACCAGACACCAGACCTTGAGAATATGCTGATCTGGAATGGCTCTGTGCCTCATTTGAACCATCCAATAGAAATGACTCTGTATCTCACCTCATTTGAATGACTCTGTATTTCACCTCATTTGAATAACTCTGTACTACGCCTCATTTGAATTATCCAATAGAATCTCTACTTCTCGCTTCTGTATTGCGCTTTCTGCTATATAAGGACCCCTCTCCCTTGGCTTGGCAAGCTAAGTCGCCCCGGGTACCCGTGTATCCAATAAAGCCTCTTGTTATTTGCATCCAAGTTCGTGGTCTCGCTGATTCTTGGGTACGGGTCTCCTTCTACGAAAGTACCTCTTCGGGGGTCTTTCAGGAGAGAGGAAGGGAGGGAAGGAAGGAAGGGGTGGGGAAAGGAGGAGAGAAAATAAACTTCCAGAACCCACCTGGGGCTAAAGAGATGGCTCAGAGGTTAAGAGCACTACGCCTTCTGAGGACCTGAGTGACCGAGCATCCATGTTGGTCCGTGTACCTATATCCCAGGTCCGGGAGATCTGCTGTCCTCTTCTGGACTCTGCAGGCTGCTGCACTCACGTGCACATACCCACACACAGACATACACACAATTAAAAATAAATATTTTGTGATCCACTTCTTCCTATCTGCCATATCTGTCTGCGGCCATACTTATTTCTATTGCACGCATACTCTGGATAAGTTTCCTGTGTGATAGGGAGCCCCTGAACTCCAGCATCACCCAGTGTCACTACACTGCAGTGCAGACCAAGTGGGAGGATTTACACCACAGAAATGGGCAGGCTTCAGCAATCAGCTCCCACAGCCAGGCAATTATTAGGAGCAGCAGCACCACGTGGATCCCATCACAACCAGCACAACCAGAAGCTAAGTCAACTTTAAGCATCTGGCATGGTGGAGAACACCTACAGACTGAGAGCATGGGAGGTAGAGGCTACAGAATCAGCTGGAATCCAAAGTCATTCTCGGCTACATGTGGGCTATGGGAAGGAAGGAAAGATGGAAGGAAGGAGGGAGGAAGGGAGGGAGGGAGGGAGGGAGGGAGGAGAAGGGAGGAGGGAGAAAGAATGAAGAAAGGAAAGAGAGAGAGAGAGAAAGAAAGGAAGGAAGGAAGGAAGGAAGGAAGGAAGGAAGGAAGGAAGGAAGGAAGACTTTAAAACTCCACATGTTATTAGCTGGGCAGTGCTAGCACACGCCTTTAATCCCAACATGCAGGAGGTAGAGGCAGGCGGATCTCTGTGAGTTCAAAGCCAGCGTGGTCTACAGAGCGAGTTCCTGGACAGCCAGAGCTGTTACACAGAGAAACTCTGCCTTGAAAAACAAAACAAAACAAAAAACCTCCGTGTGTTGAGAGTCTTTTTTTTTTTTTTAATAAGCAGCAATGTATGTATAGGTACCAGCTTGTTTTGCAAATGCTTGCTCTAGGCAGACCCTGGCCTTGCTCTGGGAAGACATTAACCCTGTTCTGAGCAAACACTGGCCCTGCTCAGGGCAGACATCTTCATGCTCTGGACAGTTACTATCCTTGCTCTGGGTGGGTGCTGGCCCTGCTATGGTTGAGTCCATTGGAGCCAACGCCTGGGTCAGTTTGACTCACTGCAACTTAGACTTTTCTTCCTCTTCAGCAGTTAAAACCTAAAAAAGATAAGGAGCCAGGGCTCCTCACACAGCTCCATCCCAAGGTGTAGGAGGGGCTTGGGGTTAGGGTGCATGGGGAAGGTCATGGGGGAGGGGAGAGGGGAAATGTCTCTTCCTACAAACTACCTGACTGCACGCATCTTCAAAGGGAAGAGGACCCCTTCCTCAGTGCCCCATCAAGCCCAAGGGACTCGAGGAGCATGTCGGTTATAAGAAGCTATTAAAGGCACCCTCGGCTGTCTAGCATCTGATGTTAATGAGATGTCATTACAGAAATGGAAGAGGAGGTGCCCAGATTCCCAGAGAAAGCCTGATGAAGCACAAAGCACCCCCTAACAGGCAACACAATCACACCAGCAACCCAGAAATCAGACTTGTGAAGTCGGATAGAAAATCTACTGGAATGGCTCAGGGGTTAAGAGCACTGGATGCTCTTCCAGAGGTCCTGAGTTCAATTCCCAGCAACCACATGGTGGCTCACAACCATC
Organism: Cricetulus griseus; assembly: GCF_003668045.3. Taxonomy (NCBI): domain Eukaryota; kingdom Metazoa; phylum Chordata; class Mammalia; order Rodentia; family Cricetidae; genus Cricetulus; species Cricetulus griseus. The sequence goes on along the minus strand of NC_048596.1, from coordinate 270,761,548 downwards.
TGTAATGAGAAGTGGTGCCCTCTTCTGGTGTGCAGGAATGTTATTATTTTGCTTAAATTAAAGATAAAGAAGAAAAGAGGAGGAGGAAAATGAGACATGTTAACCAGTTTATTATAGGCCTGGCCGAGCAAAGAGACTGAGAGAGAAGAGGAACAAAGTTAATGGTTGACTGCCATGGCCGGTCGCCATAGAGAGAGAGAGAGACAGTGCGTAGGTGGGAGAAGAGCAGAGGAGGAGAGAGAAGAGGAGAATAGAGAGAGAGAGAGAGTAAGTGGGCAGGGGTCTGTCTTTTAAAGGGTCCTTTGCACCTGCGTGCAGACTCAGTTCCCATGGAACCCTGGGCTGACCAGGGTTCCGCCTGAGTGGATTCCACCAGGTAACAGGGGCGGCCAGCGTAATGCCTGAACCTTTCAATCCCACCTTTACTTATTATTTTTAAAAGGTGAGGCAAGTAGAAAAACCGGCAAAAGCTCCTCTCCGGATGCCCGTCGGCCTGTGGGAGTTGCCAGGGCCTGGCCCGGAAGGGGACACAGCTGTCCCGAAAACGAAAAAGACCAGGGTCCGAACTGAAAAAGCAAATAGCAACACTCCTGGAATGGGATTCTAAGCCTGACCCGCAGGAAATTCAAGGGATATCTTACCAGATTGCAGCGAGCAGGCAGATGAGTGGGTTCCAAAGATGCTTAGTTGGAAAAGTAGTGAGTTGAAGTGTACAGAGTCCCAGCATCTCAGAACACTGTATACATGATGAATAAATAAATCTTAAAAAATAAATTAAAAAAGGAAATCTACTTGGAAGGAGTAAAAACGAATGTAATCATCCGTCCATCTACCTGCCCGTGAGTGAGCTGACCTATGGTCCCTGCAAATGCTCAGGGACTTGCCTGGCCCATGACGACAAGGAATATCCTCTGCTGTGACTAAAAGGAGACAGTGGGGGGGGGGTAGAAGAAAAGATGGACAGGGAGGGAGAGAAGGAGGAAGGGAGGGGAAAGAGAATCAGGAAAGAGGGAGAGAAACATGGAAAGAGAGGGAGAAAAGGAGGAAAGGAAAGGACAGAGGAGGAGAAACAGAGAAAACAGAGGGGGAGGGGGAAAGAATGGCAGGAGGACAGGGAGAAGAAGGGAAGGGACGGGAGGACAGAGTGAGAAAATAAGGGGGAAGGGGGGGAGAAAGAAGGGAAGGAGAGGGGGGTGTGGCAGTTTGAGTGTAATTGGCCCCCTTAAGCCCATAGGGAGTGGTACTATTAAGAGGTGTGGCTTTGTTGGAGTGGGGGTGGCCTTGTTGGAGGAAGTGTGTCACCGTGGGGGCGGACTTTGATGTCTGCTCAAGCCAAGTCTTACTGCTGCCTCTGCCAAGATGTAGCCAGCACCCCGTCTGCCTGCATGCTGCCATGATGATAATGGACTGAACCTCTGAAACTGTGAGAGAGTCACCCCAATTAAATGATTTCCTTTATAAAAGTTGTCGTGGTCATGCTGTCTCTTCACAGCAATAGTAACCCTCACTAAGACAGGAGGGAAGGCAGACCAAGGAAATTGGAAGGAAAAGAAAGAAAGGGAGGAAAAAATGACAAAGAAAACGAAAGTACTAATCAAAGAGAAAGTGGAAAAAGATAAATAAGCCCTCTACTGATCTCTGTGAGCTTGAGGCCAGCCTGGTCTACGTAGCAAGTTCTAGGACAGCAAGGACTACCTAGAGAGGTCCTGTCTCAAGAAAAACCACCCAACCCTTGCAAAAACACACAACAACAACAAAAAACAAACAACAACCCTCTACCAAAGCCACCTAAATGTGAGCAGGAACAGTAACTATATTTAATGGATCCCACCATGGAGTTTTTTGTATGTCATGCATCCAGACTGTCAGTCACAGGTGGCCTCTCCAGGTCCCTAGATTTGTGTGACTCACAAGCCTGGAACTCAAGGCACCCACAGGTGACAGAAGGGGCTGCAGCTGTGGAGGAGTCATTTGACTCCTCGGGGTGGAACTTACAGGGTCCTTTGCTGTAATCCTGATTTAGGGAGTCCCTAAAACCCTAGAGGATCAGTAGCTCCCAAGATTTCCTTGCCTCCCTGATCACTTTCTGACCTTGGCCGGGTAAGTCTTCGTCTGCTGACAGCTTTGTGATGTTCTTAATGACTGTATTTTTAACTTTTCTGCTCTGCCAATTCTCCTGTCCAGGAAAGTTCATATCAGCATCCAACCCTCCACCATTAGAAGCAGAGCCCTTTTTTTTTTTTTTTTTTTTTTTTTTTTTTTGAGACAAGGTCTCATGTAGCCCAGGCTAGCTTCAAACTGGCTATGTAGCCATGTATGACCTTGAACTTCTGATCCTCCTGCATCCATTATGCCCAGTCTATGCAGTGCTGGGGATGAAACCCAGGGGTTGTGTGTGCTAGGCAAGCACTCCACCACCAGCCCCAGAAGCTATTTGTTTTAAATATAGTACAGATGATAAACAATGACTCATTCCTTCAAGCGTATACTCTGTATAAGTAATGGCTGTGGTGCAGGCTTTCAGAGCCTGGCTGCGCACACTTTCATGGCCCTTTATGCCTTGGCAAAAATCCTCCATATGGTGAGGGGCCTGAGATCCCCATGACTCCCCTTAGTGTTCCCATCAGCAGGTCTTCTTGCTGGAAGTGCCATCGTTGATGGATAAACACTGCCAGCCTGCTGCTGAAGTGTGCTCTGTGGTTCCTGGTTCTCAGTCCCTGCAGGTCATGTGTGCCCCCACCCCCACCCCACACATCCCAGCTTCCTCTGGGCCCTGGACCTGTCACAAAGCCCCCTAGTCCAGGACTGGTTATTACCTGATGTAGAGAAGAATGACAGCCTGTTCCACACTACAGTCAATGGTGCTCTGGCCGTGATAGTCTGGACAGCAGGAGGCAGGCTGCTGCTTTTGTAGAATTTAATGCAGAGGGAGTGAGCTGAGGGAGTGGATTGGTGGCTCATAGCCGCCGCTTGTCTGCACCAGGCAGAGACATTCTCCAGGGAGAAGAGAATTTTACACAACATTTGGACACAAGCAAGAGCTTCTAAGGACATGCTGCCAATGACTGTGTCAGCCTCCTATGTCCTCTGCTGTCAGCCTCTTGCTGTCCCCATTTTAACTTGTCTAGACTGGTGACTCAGAGGCTGGGGAAAGTTCCCATCTGGGCAGTATGGCCGATCCACCACTGGCTCAACAGTTGTCGTATGGATCTCAGGGCTTGGTTGGCATAGTCTTGCAACTACTGCCCGTGAGGCTGACACTAGCAATACAGAGGATAGTACAGGGGTTCCTATGGAGGATTCGTGCCCAGGTCCCTCCTCCTCATGGAACAAACAGGAGATCATACACCCTTCTGGCCCAGCCACATTTTCCTCCTGGTCTTAGCTCCAGGGAGCCTCTTGGTTGAATTGTTTCTGTTCTGTACAGTAGTGTACATGCTTACAGGGCCTACAGACACTGGCGCAGCAATGGCCATACATAGCATACATAGCTATAATTTGAAAGAAGGGTACCAAAACCCAAATCTAGGGTGTTCTCCATATTGCCTATGGTCAAGTGCATGCTACACAGGTTTTGTGATTATTGTAAATGACTTAATTGCTATAAAAAAAAAAATAGGTTCTGTGTTCAGAAAATGGTCCCAAATGGAGCTGAGGAGACTACTCAGTCAGTCAGTAAAGTACTTGCCTTGCAAACATGAGGATCCAAGTTCAGCTCCAGAAGCTACAAAAATAAATAAATAAGTGATTAAAATAAAATAGCCAGACATAGTAGTCTGCCTTTGCAATCCCAGTGCTAAAGCGGCTTGCTAGCCTAGCCTAATCAGTAAGCCCCAGGGTCAGTGAGAAATCTGTCTCAAAAACCAAGTAGATGGTTCCTGAGTTGTTCTCCAGCCTACACACACACACACATACACACACACACACACACACACACCTGCACACACATGAACATGCACACACACACACACCTGCACACACATGAACATGCACACACACATACTTACACATGACCATGCACACGTACCTGCACACACATGAACATGCACACACATGAACATGCACACACACATACTTACACATGACCATGCACACGTACCTGCACACACATGAACATGCACACACATGAACATGCACACACACATACTTACACATGCACATGTACACATGTATCTGCACACACATGCACATGCACACACACACACACACACACACACACACACACACACACACACACCAATATATATTCTCAAAGAAGGAAAGGAAGAAAAATGGCCCCATGAGATGGATGCGGATGCCTGAGACTCTGCTACCACGGATGATCGAGTCTAGAATTGGCAAGGCCCCGAGACAGCAGCACACACAGTGATACAGTGATTCACAGTCCATGGCTTTCTGCACACAGAGTCCAATGAAGGCCAGTGGCTGTTCCTGGCAAGGCCCTGTGGCTGTCTGTGAGAGGCCCTGTGCTCACATTGGGCTGAAATTCACCAAGCAAGTCCCAAGGTATTCCAAAAATTACCCCCATGGTTTCCACAGTCAGAAAATTCTGAGGCTTTCTTGTCAATCATGGAGCTTGAGGCTCAAGTGCAAAAATAGGCAGCATGCAGAATGCTCTTAGCCGCAGTTGGTGTGCAAGCCCATTTGCATCTTGGACTTGGCTTGCTTCTATTTCAAGGACCAGGTAGAATTATCTTTTCTCTAGCCGTGTAAATGGTATCCTGGCTCAGAAACTTCTGTTCTTTAGAAAGAGCAGGGACTGTATCCACCCCTCGACATGAATGAATGCCACCTTGGGAAGATGTAGCCCAGAGCTGCTGTCTGGAAAGACTGATTGTTATGCGTGTTTTCCTGGGTGTGAGCACACTTGTTATATGTTTACCACAGGAGCCCCTGTACAGTTCTCTTGCCCTGAACACAGGAAACCAAGGAGTGGATCTGAATCAGAGCTCTGTCCCACTGTGAGCAGAAGTATCTCTCAACGGCACGTTCCTGGTTGGGCTGTCACCAGTCACAGTCCCCAAACACGCTGCGCTGAGCCCAGCAAGGACCTGAGGTCAGTTCCCAACATTTATGTGGGTGGCTCACAGTCTCCTGTAACACAAGCTTCCAGTGCCCTTCTGTCTGCAGCAGGTACCTGCACAAAGGTCACACACACCACACACACACACACACACACACACACACACACACACACACACACACACACACGTCTCTTTTTACAAAAGAAATACATTAAGAGAGAGGCTAGGGAGATGGTCCAGTTGTTAAAGAGCTTGCTACTCAAGTATGAAGATCAGGGTTTGGATCCCCAGAACTCTCATAAATGTCAAGTGGGCATGGTGACCCACCTTTAATTCTAACTTCAAAAGGTAGAGACAGGAGACCCCAGAATTAGCTGGCTAGAAAGACTAGCCATATCAGTGAGCTTTGGGTTTGATTGGGAAACCCTGCCTCAAAGAATAAGATGAAAAGGGAGATGACCTTGGTCCTCCACATGTGTGCACACACACAGAGAATACAAGTCCAGATCCAGTTGGCTTAGAGGCTGCATATTTTATAGTAGATCCAAAGCATGGATGGGTACAACATGCTGTTAGGACTCTCCCTATCAAGTCATTTCCAAGGCCATCTCTGCCCTCTAAGGCAAGTTCTCAATTTCCTCTTCCTCATAGGCTGTAGGGATTTCTCATTAAAGCCAGGCTGCCTTTCACGGATGGTGGATTACAAGCCCTGATGACGTCAACTCCATCTCTCACTTAGCAACCTGCCACATGGCAGCTTCATTGTCTCCCCCGTTTCCAAGTGTGACTGATACCACTCCAGTGCAAGCGGCACAGAGAGCCTTTCCAATCCCTAGGGTTACATCAGTCAATCGCTCATCATGACCTGAGAAACGATGGGGGATGTCCTTCTATAGATATGCTTCTCTTATTGGTGGATGAATAAAACACTGATTGGCCAGTAGCCAGGCAGGAAGTACAGGCAGGGCTACCAGATGAGGAGAATTCTGGGGAGAAGAGGCAGAGAGAGGTGAGGGAGGCACCATGTACCTACCAGGAAGATAGGTAAGATATCTCTGGTAAGATAAGGCCATGTAGAAATATGTAGATTAATAGTAATGGGTTAATAATTAAGAGAGAGCTAGCCAGTAAGAAGCCTGAGCCATCGGCCAGACAGTTTATAATTAATAAAAGTCTCTGTGTACTTATTTGGGACCAAATGGCTACCGGCCCTGTGTGGAACAGAAACTCTGTCTACAGAGAAATTTTTCTTATGAAGTGCATTTGAGTTCATAATCATGGGTGTTCTATCCTAAGATCAACAGACACCACTGCTTTGGGCCTGAAGTAGGCAGCAGGTCACGGTAGTAGGCCTGATACAGAAAAGCTGCTCACCTCATGGTCTGGAAGGAATAAGGAAGCAAGAGACTGGGCCCTCAGTCCTTCATAAGGGCATACCCTCAATGGCCTGAAGACTTCCCATAAGCCTTTAACACATGAGCCTTCGGGAGACACTTACCCAAACAATAACAATGGCCTGCTCAAGTGCAGCCTCTGAGTATCATGCCACAAGCACACCAATTAGAAAGAAGCCAGTCGGTGGGAAAGTGGGGGGGGTGGCCCCTGCCTCAGACAGCATCTTGCCGCTACTGTTTTACAACTGCCATGGCAACTGGGAAATTAAAATGTATTTCCACGTTCTGGGCAGCAGCAATGCTTCCTGCCAACTTGTCAGTCTGAGTAGTTGGGGACAGACTCCAGGATGCTGATGACAGAGTCTACATACAGCCTTGGCAACTAGAGAAAGGGCAGAGTTGCCTTGCTCTGTGGGGTCTTAGAGATGAAAGTCAGCTGATGTCCACTAGGTAATGGCGAGGACAATGCTTGGGACTGGATGGATGGCTCTGGGCAAGTGTCAGTGCTGTGCTAGTGGAATACTAGGCATGAAGGGGCAATTAGCCCAACACAGTGTAACTCCGCTCTACCCACATGCTCAGGATGAGAGACACAGTCACCTCCTGGGGACCATAAAGCCTCTCTGGCCTGACTAAGTGGTACTCTCAGGAAAAAAACAAAACAAAACAAAAAAAAACAATGGCCCAGAGATGGAGCTGGGTTAAACTTGACTCTGCATAGTTCCCCTATGTATCCCGGGCAGGGGGAGGGGCTTCCCTCTGACCTGCTCAAGTTCCTTAGATAAAATAGCATGAAGTCTGCATAGAACTTTCACATACCCTCCCGTGTGCTTTAAAGCATCTCTGTGCTACTCACAGCCCCCATGAGCATTGCTGTGTACATAGTTCTTTTTTTACTGCATTGTTTAGGGAACCATCGGAAGAGTCTGCACATGCTCAGTGTAGACACCTAGGAGCAGTATAGACAGACCATATAAGACAAGATCTTCAGTGATCGGATCTGGAAAGAAGGGCCTGTATGTACGGAGGGTCACCTGTCCATCCACAGCGACCTTTCTGGCCCTGGCCATAGAAGCAGCCTAGATTCCTGGCGTGGGGATGGCTCCCAACCATGGTCTGAGATGTTCCAAGGGCTCCCAGAACTTTTCTTTGGCCCAGGAACTCCTGGCCCAATCTTGTTCTCTGCAGAAGAAAGTTAAGAGTCATTTGACACAAGGCGATTCTTTTGTTGTTGCTTGGCATTTTGAGACAGACTCCCACTATATAGCTTTGGCCGGCTTGGAACTCACTGTGTAGATTGGACTAGACTGAAATTTGAGGTGGTCCTCCTGTATTGGGGTACAGGCATACATCACTGTGCCCATCTTATAGGAAGTTACTGTTCCATTGGGGTTGTCTTCCCATATGTGTATATGTCCTAGTTAGCTTTAATTGTCAACTTGACAGAACCTAGAGTTTCTGAGGAAGCGGTCTCAATTGAAGGGTTGATCACATTGGCCTGTGGATGTGTCTGGGGGAATGACCTTGATTGTAACTTGATACAGGAAGATCCACCCACTGTGGATGATCTGATGATCTGAACTTGTCAGAAAGCTAATTGAGTATAACCCAATCAAGGAGCCAGCAAGGAAGAGGCATCCTCCATAGCGCTGCTGTATTCCCTGACTGGGATGTAAGTTCCTGGTCAGAGGTAATATTGTGAGGACTAGGAAGCAAGGCTGCCTTCAAGCTCCTGTTTGAGTTCCTTCAGTGATTGACAATGGCCTGGAACCATAAGCCAATTAAAATCTTTCTTAACCCATGATGCTTTTAGGCAGAGTGTTTTACCATAGCAACAGAAAGAAAACCAGTTTTTGTATGTATGTAAATATGTGTGTATGAGCATATATATGAGCACATATATGAGCATACCCTGAAACCCAGTCCTGCCTCCCTCCTCCCTTTCCTACGCCTCCTGTTAATTGCCCTTCCTCCATCCCTAGACAGTTTGATCATATTTCCTGACAGCGAAGGACTTATTCCATGGGAAACCCAACCAAAGAGATGAACAGACCCAAGCCAAACTCTCTGGATCAACTTCTACAGCACAGCAGGCTCCCAGGTCTCCCCTCTTAGCCCCACCGGCTGTATTTCAAATCTATGAGACCCCACCTGCTCTTAGCCTGTGATCTGGAAGTGGCCACAAAGGGACTGGCTTCTGAGGAACAATAGGAAGCTACACAATGACCAACCTGGTTGCTTAGAAACAGAATAATTACCCCAGTGGGGCAGCTTGCTTTCTAGATACACCATTATGAAAAGCTTTTAAAACCCATACATTTGCATGTATGTATTTACATATGTTCCTTGGTTCCCCATGGTTGTGTCCTAGTAAACTCAGCATACAAAACCATTATATGTTGAAAATGAAAATGTGTCCAACTGAGTCACATGGTTCAGCATCCTCCAACCCATTTCTTTTTTGTTGTTTGTTTGTTTAAGACAGGCTTTCTCTGTGTAGCCTTGGCTGTCCTGGAACTCACTCTGTAGACCAGGCTGGCATCAAACTCACAGAGATCCACCTGCCTCTGTCTCTGCCTCTGCCTCCCGAGTACTGGTTTTAAAATCAATCGCGAACTGCCACACCCGGTTTCTTTCTTTAATGTGGTGTTGTAGATGAAGCATGACCCTTAAGCATGCTGATGTGAAAGAGCATTTCTGGCAAGAATGACACCTTCTACCGAGCCTTCCACAGGATGATCAGCAGATGGGGACTTGGAGGATTGTCGAGAGTTTGGAATATGTCGAGAGTTTGGCAAGGCCAAGCCCAATTATCCTGAGCCATCTTTAGCCCTGTCAGGGACCAAAAATTATCAATTATAAAGTGTTTCAGGGTCCAAACCTCCGCTCCATTTTCCAGGACCCAGATTTTCCCATTGTCTTTCAGATGCTGGCTAAATTGCTTGGCCTCAGTGGAGAATGTCTCCTAGTTTGCATAACTACAAACCTAGGCCCTAGGTGTGCCTGCCTGCTCCTATTCAGAGGACTTGCTTACGTGCCTAGAGACTGTTTAGGTGCCTCTTGAATTAAAAGAATTACTCGATATCAGCTATGTACATGACAGTAGATGCCTTCTGCAGTCACCCCCACTGTGGGAAAGCCATTTAGTTGGATGCTAGAGCAAACCCGAGACTCCAGTTTCCAGCAGGGACTGAGAGCCCTCCTGAAATGACATGATGTCTATGTCTGGTCTTTATCGCTGTTGGGTAGCTAGGAGTTTCCCAGTCCAGAGCATTCTCTCTCTCTCTCTCTCTCTCTCTCTCTCTCTCTCTCTCTCTCTCTGAAAGACCCCGAAGAGGCACTTTCGTAGAGGGAGACCCACACACCCAGGAATCAGCGAGGCCACGAACTGGATGTAAAAAACAAGAGGCTTTATTGGAGACGCAGGTACCTGGGGCGACTTAGCTTCTGTGTGGCTAAGCGCGCCCCGCCCCAAGGGAAAGGCGTCCTTATATAGGGAAAAAGGCGCAAGCTAGGAGCAGGGATTCTATTTGATGGTTCAAATGAGGCACAGAGCCATTCCAGATCAGCATATTCTCAAGGTCTGGTGTCTGGTACAACAGACTTGATTCCTCCCTCCGCGCCCAGGTGGCTGACCTTGGGGGCGGAGACCTTGGGACGGAGCGGTCCGGCGGGGGCCGGGGCCGGCCTTGCGCGGCGGCGGGGAAGTGCCGGCAGCTGTGGGTATCAAGGGTCAGGGGATGCAGGAGAGGATGTATTCGCCAGCTGCATGCAGGAAAACTTAAAAGAGAAAGCTAAGGGCGGGGGTCTTTCATTCCCCCATTTCTCTTGTAACTGAATGAAATCTTTCATTCAGAGGTCTCTGGTTAAGTCTTTCTCTAAGCTTGGCCATGCTGTCTCTAACTATTAAAAATAATAAATCTAACCCTCGTCTGTTCTGCAGGACTACCTCAGAGAGTGATGTTAAGGATTTCTCAAGTGCGCTTATTGACTCTTCTAGGGCCTGGATATCGGTATGCATGGCTTGCTGTAGAAGTTTGAAATGACTAGTTTCCTGTAAGGCAACCGTACCAGTTCCTATGCCAGCTGCTATACCTCCCATAGTTATTTCCCCGAATAATAGGGCTATGGTTAAGGACATTGGCTCCCTCTGATGTCGGGTTGACTTCTCTAGTACCCTATAAACATATTCAGGTTGGTGATACGTGACTCTGGGCCAAAGTTCTGTCAATATACGAAAGTCAATGGTGGTGTTGAGAACAGTGGTAGAGACGCAGGGGGTCAAACCAGTACTGCCTATGCATAGCCCCTTTCCTGAGACCTCAGACAATGTGAGCTTGTGCTGCATGGCAGTTTTACAACTGGTAGGCGCTGAGGTCTGGTGACGCCGGACCCAGACAGTGTCCCCGATCTGGTAGGAATGGGGAATGGTAGGATGGTCCCTCTGGGTCTTTATAAGTTTTTTTTTTTTTTTTTTAAAAAGATGTGAGCCCATATGGCCTAGGGGTATGCTAGGGGGAGTAGGAGGGCCCAGTCCCCATCAGGGAGTGATAGGTACTGGCATCCCCTCGCAAGGAAGTTCCCTTTGACTTAGCATTTCAACCAGGGAGAATGGACGGCGAAATTCTTTTCCAAACTGCTTCCTGCTGACTTTGGGACGAAGTTAGGGACCCCAGAAGGTTGAAATGCTAGTCAAAAGCAAAAAGGAATTTAGGCAACGGGGAATCCATCAGGGGCTTCTGGTTAGCAGACACTGTTGCAGAGATAGGGGGTGTCCATATCAGCAGACTAGTTCACATCCATAGCAAGTCTAGGGTTCGCAGTCTACTTAGAACAGTCTGAAGTCAGCAACTGGTACTCAGATGTCTGTCAGAAGCAGAAACCTGTTTAAGACATATTTAAACTAGGAACAGAGGTTAAAACTTATTTATAGAAGCCCACAGTGCAGAAAAAGCAGATATCTGGATATCTGTTCAAACAGCAAGAACACATTTATAACTTTGAGTCCTAGCAAAAACTACAGATTTGGGCTATAAGCATGTACATTTTTCTTCTGTCCAGAGAGCTAGGTATGGATTGGACAGAGGTGCCTTTGGCCTGATGAAAAGCCCTTTAAGTTTGTACTTAGATGACAACCAAAATAAACTTAAAAACCTTGAGCTTGTGCCTGAACAGTAGATAGTCATTATTTTATCAGCTAACATACTGACTAGTCTATAGTGGATCTGACTGTCTGATGCTGTCAAGCTGACAACCAGTAATATTTCAGAGATCTGAGAAGGGTATATTTTATCCGAATCTACTAAAAAGTGACAGAAGCCAGTTAGAAGTAGGTCCATATACAGTTAGCCAAACCCAAGTTTCTCCATTACCGTTGGAGGCAGCTGTCTCAAAGAACAACAATCTTCGCCAGGCCTATCTGTGAGAGGTTTTATTTTCTCTCTGTGGAAGAGGGACATGGAAAAGACTGACCTTGTTTTGTCTAGGCAAAGGGGTACAATCAATTTTCCAGCGTCCAGCAGCTTTGTCCACAGTCTCGGCCAGGTTCTGGCAGGCGGCAGGTTTCATATCTGAGCATCTGCTCATTGGTCCAGGTGCAGGAACTGAGGTGCCTGTAATCTTCGGGTCATTGTCAGGATCTGGCAGTCTGTCTGACATTATAAACTTTAAAGATAACAATTTAAATGCCATATTCTGAAGATCTCTGAAGCATTAGAGGTCTGTTTGTCTGTTTTAATTACTTGCCTTAAGCACACATTAAGTATACAGGTGGCTAGGTAAGGTCTTATTTCTGTAAATAATTTTTAGTCTGACTGTAACTGGTTTTAACTTAGTAAGATGTTTGAAACAGCACAGCTGAACTTAAAACTGCATAGAGCTACCTTATATTCCTTAAACAGTAGCTTAACTTCTTTCTTAGGCAGGGTTTTTCTGTGACTTTGGAGCCTGTCCTGGAATTCGATCTGCCGGACCTGGCAGACCTTGAACTCATAAAAATCTATCTGCCTCTTATTCCCGAGTGGTGGGATTAAAGGCATGTGTCACCAATGTTCTAAACTTAAGGCGTGTGTTACCAACATCCTGAGCTTAAAGGTGTGTGTTATCAACATCCTAAATTTATTTCTAAAATATAAACTGTAATATCATATAATAGATCAGCATCTTTCATAAAACAAAAACTTTATATTGTCAGGCTTTGCTCAAAAATAATTTTAAATTGAAGCTCTTTAAGTACAAACATTAATAAAAATAAACATAAAAAAAAACTGGTTTTAAAAAGAAATTTAAATTCCCTTAAGGTCTTTCTGTAATATATAGAAGCATTAACATTGTAAATCTCAATTGAAAAACTTGTTTCTAAGATGGTACCTCTAATTTCCATGCGGTCATCTTTAGTCAAGATGGCGGTTTAAGTATTCTTTTTTTTTTTTTTTTAATTTTAGCAAAATGGCGACCAGTCAAGTCATATGAACATTTTAAAACAAGTATATATAAAACAGAATTAGCTTAATATGGTTAAAATTTTAGACATGAGAAACCATAGCACAGTTTACATTTTTCTCTGACTTATAATAACCTTTTTTCTGACTTTTAACAACTTTCCTCTGACCTTTTACAACTTGCTTTGACCCTCCATAACTTTCTGTAACAATCTTCTCTGCTATGACTTGCTTGCTTTAATTTTCTATAACCTTTTAGTTCATTTCTCTGACTCTCTTAGACATTCTTAGACAAGTTTTCTTTTTTTTTTTCTTTCCCTCTTTATTATTTAAGTCTCCTACATTTTTTTTTTATTTCTCAGTTAATATTAAAATTTTATCAAAGTCCTTTTTTACAGTTCTTAATAACTTTAAGGCCGTTTAGATGTCCGGATCAGGCCAGATAAGTTTATACGCTCGAGCTGAGGAACAAAGAGTAATTCATTTGCGTTTATGCACATCAATTATAAAACAAAGGCCAAACAACACAGAACACAGAACAGGTTTTCGCAGCGCAGTTTTCAAAGTACAAATCCCTCATATTGAGGGCTTCCCAAGTTCAAAATACAAATGCCTCACACAGAGGGCTTCAAACGCTACCAGGACGTCTCCTGGAGCCGCGGTCGGGAGTTCGGACCCGTCAGTCCCTCCTCGGATCCGCCTACAAATGTACACAGCTGTATACTACAAACGCAAGGGCAATTCACAAGACAGACTCAGACCAGACAAGACAAAACAGCGGATCCGCACAACACTTACCTCCCAGACGTGGGTCGGTGGTCCCTGGGCGGGTCTCGATCCCGGACCGAGCCCCCAAATGAAAGACCCCGAAGAGGCACTTTCGTAGAGGGAGACCCACACACCCAGGAATCAGCGAGGCCACGAACTGGATGTAAAAAACAAGAGGCTTTATTGGAGACGCAGGTACCTGGGGCGACTTAGCTTCTGTGTGGCTAAGCGCGCCCGCCCCAAGGGAAAGGCGTCCTTATATAGGGAAAAAGGCGCAAGCTAGGAGCAGGGATTCTATTTGATGGTTCAAATGAGGCACAGAGCCATTCCAGATCAGCATATTCTCAAGGTCTGGTGTCTGGTACAACAGACTTGATTCCTCCCTCCGCGCCCAGGTGGCTGACCTTGGGGGCGGAGACCTTGGGACGGAGCGGTCCGGCGGGGGCCGGGGCCGGCCTTGCGCGGCGGCGGGGAAGTGCCGGCAGCTGTGGGTATCAAGGGTCAGGGGATGCAGGAGAGGATGTATTCGCCAGCTGCATGCAGGAAAACTTAAAAGAGAAAGCTAAGGGCGGGGGTCTTTCATCTCTCTCTCAGAGATGGAACCAGAGCCATTTGACTGGCTCCTACCTGAGCCCCCCCCCGAGATTTCAGTCTGGAATAGATAGCCTCTGTAGCGTGGTACTGATACAAGCCGGGCCTCAACATAGCCGCCTTGACAGGCATTTATTGCCCTGGTCTGTATGTGTTAACATCTTTGGCACCATTTGGAATGACACGTGAGACAGACCTCTGGCTTTCCCTGTACACGAACACATACAAACACATACATGTACACATGCATCTGCACACATGAACATGCACACACACACACACACACACACCACCAATCATCAGGTGTCAATACCTGTTCTAGGTTATTTTCTATCGCTATGAGAAAATGCCCAGGGCTGGAAAGAATGCTCAGAGGTTAAGAGCGTTGGCTGCTATTGTGAAGGACCGAACCCAGTTCAGTTCTCAGCATTCACATGGTAACTCTGGTTCCAGGAAATTCAGCCCCCTCTTCTGGCCCCTGTGGGCACCAGGGCACACTTGCAGTATACGTACACACATGCAGGCAAAGTACTCATACATATATAATGTAAATTAATAAGTCTGAAAGAGAAAGAAAATGCCTGAGGCAAGGTTATGTATAAAAACAGAAGTTTTCATAACAGGGCTGGAGAGATGGCTCAGTGGTTAAGAGCACTGACTGCTCTTCCAGCAGGTCCTGAGTTCAATTCCCGGCAACCACATGGTGGCTCACAACTATCCCTTATGAGATCTGGTGCCCTCTTCTGGTGTGCAGATATACACGGAAGCAGAATGTTGTACACATAATAAATAAATAAAATCTTAAAAAGAAAAACAAAAAACCCCATAAGTTCACTTAGTCCCTGATTTTATTCTTTTGGCTGTGAGCCTGCCCTAACGGCTGGGCCATCTCTCCAGCCCCTTCCTCCCTGGTTTTGAATGTTCAGTCTGATATCACCAGCCCCAGCTTCTCAGCCTCTGCTGAGACGCTTGTAGCTGCATGCACTGTGGTGAATGGAGTGGTGGAAGTGAAGCCGCCTCAGACTTGCCGCTGTGTAAATCCTGGTTCTCAGAGCTGGGGTTCCAAGAAAAGAACAAAGATATCCAAGGAAGCATCCTGGTGAGACCCGGTGACCTTCTACCGGGCTCCGCCTCTTAAAGGTACACTGCCTCTCAAATGGCCACGGAGGACCAATTTCCATCACGTGAACTCTTGGGAAACAAAGCAGAGCATCTCTCTCCTGAGGACTGAGTGTCTAAGTTAGACTGCTCCTACCCTCTGTTCTCTGTGAGAGATGGCGGGGGGGGGGGTGCATTTTGCAGCGTGCCTGTCCTTTTCTTGGTGGCATGGACAAAGTTCCCGTCCTCTTACCCTAGTCCTTCCTCTCCCAGGCTTCCCTGCAGGCACCTTCCCATAAACAATAAGGCTGATGGTCTTCTGTGGACCGCAGCAAATCTTCAACATCTTGAGGAGTGACTGTCACCATGGTGATAGGTCTGCATTGAAGGATACACATATGTTCTTGTTTGTGTAGGAAGAAAATACTAGCTAAAAGATCTGAAGACAAGGCCCCCAGATAAAAAGCATGTGTTCAAGCGGGGCCTTCAAAGAGGTGCAGTTCCTCCCGAGGCCTCAAGGAGTCAGTGTTCTAGGTATTCAGGGCCTGAAATGTCTTTCCGGACAAAAACCCAAACCACAACAGGGTCCTTCATTCACACCGTCATTGTGAATGAACAGCTCAGGCTGTCCCTGAGTCATCACTGAGGGGTCAAAGACAGAAAAAAGAAAAGGACACAACCGCACACAGGCTGGCAATAGTCCCACACCAGTAAATGAAAGCAAGAAGGAAATGCAGGCACCATAAGAAGAATAAGACCATGAAACACCTAAGTTAGCCCCAAAACAGGGCCAGCGAGATTTTGCAGTGACTAATTTGCCTGCTGCCAATGCTGATGACCTGAGTTCAATTCCCAGGCCTCACAGAGTGGAACCCCATGCCCCCACGTTCTAAGTTACACATGTGTGCTATGGCATGCATGTGAGAGCAAGCATGTACTCATGTGTGCACATACACACTAAATAAATAAACAAAAATGTAACTTAAAATTAAGCCTACTACTAAAGTTAAAGCAATACTTACTTGGAGTGCATTTGTGAGGAAGACCTGCACCCCATGCCCCATGCAGTAGCCTCACAGAGATCCTCTAGGCCTTGAGGATGGAAGACAATGGAAGGGCATGGCTCGTGGATGGGGCTTCCAGTCTGGTCCAAAGTAACAGCCCATGCTGAGGGCCGACACTGTCTTTCCTGGGAAATGCATTTAAGCAAGGGCCCTGTTCTCCTCCCTCACAGGGCTTCATTCCAGGGCAGCTTTTTGCTGCCTTCTTTATTTAGTGGATGGAGTTATGTCTGTAACAAACAAACAAAACAGTTTAGGCCAAGTGTGGTGGCTCACACCTGCAGTCTCAGCACTCAGGAGGCTCAGCAGGAGAACGGAGCTGGAGGTCTGCTGAGACTGTATGGCAAGACCCTATCTCAAAAGCCCTCTGCGCACCCCCCAAACACACACATCAGATACATTATAGGGTGGGGTGACTATCATCAATGATGAATTTCATATTTCTAAACAAAAAAGAATTTTAAAATAATTATTTGCGGGGTGATGGTGGTGCACGCCATTAGTCCCAGCACTCAGGAGGCAGATCTCTGTGAGTTCGAGGCCAACCTGATCTACAAAGTGAGTTCCAGGACAGTCAGGGCTGTTACATGGAGAAACCCTGTCTCAAAAATGACAAAAAAAATATTTTATTTCCTCTCTCTCTCTCTCTCTCTCTCTCTCTCTCTCTCTCTCTCTCCCTCTCTCTCTGTGTATACATCAATGCAGGTGCCGAGGAGGGGAAAGGTGCCAAATCTTGGCAGAGCCAGAGTTCCAGGCACTTGTGAGCCACAGGATGAGGGTGTTGGGAATTAAACTAAAGATACCTGCAATTAACTGCTGAACCACCACCCCCCCCAAACAGAAGATATTTTAATGCTTCTGTCACAGAGAAATAATAGATGTTTAAGGTAATAAATGTGCTGTGGACCCCGGTTTGATTATTATGCAATGTATGTCATGAATCAATATATCACAATTGTGTGCCAATCACTTCTCCACAAAACCAAGCAAACAAAACCAAGATAGCTAATACCATATTATGTTACATTACATTAACATCTAGGGGTTGGGGAGATAGCTCAGTCAGTGAAGGGCTCACCTCTCAGACATGAATACCTGGGTTTGGTGTCCAGATCCCTCATAAAAAGATAGTGGTCATGACACATACTTGTAATATAAGAGCTGTGGAGGTAGAGACAGGAGAATCCCTGGGCTTTGGTCAGCAGCCCAGCCAAACGGACAAGCTCCAAGCCAATGAGAGGCACTGTCTCAAAAACCAAGGTGGACAGCACCTGAAAATTGGTACCCAGAGTTGATCTCTGGTCTCTACACACACACACACACACACACACACACACACACACAGAGAGAGAGAGAGAGAGAGAGAGAGAGAGAGAGAGAGAGAGAGAGAGAGAGAGAGAGACTCTTATCCACTGACTCTGCTTCAGTCTCCTGGTTATATGCCAAGCAGCTGCCTGCTTGGCGGCCCCTCAGCCCTAATGCCATTAGCACCTGGCTGTGGGGCTCTTCAGACCTCTGCCTTTAATGAAGGAGGAACAGCAGCTTTCTGCGCACAGGATGGGCTCCTAATGGGAGCCACTCTGCCCACATCAAATGCCTTTGAGAATAGAGCCTTTTCCTTCCCCTGCTGGTGAGTGGTGTTTGCAGCCTTCCAATCTGAGCTAAGAGTATTTGCGGTTGAAAAGAAAGGCTGAGGCTGGAGGTCCTTTATTTTAATATTGCTGTGCTGTGGAAAAAGAACATTTTGAGGGTGTGAGAATTTAGCACATCCCCACTGCCCCATGTCTCACCATTGTTTCTGTGTTACCTATCTTGGGCACTGGAGGAAAAATAAAAAGGCTTTTTTTTCCCCCCTGAATTCAATATTACGTAAGAAGATTCCCTTATAGAATTCTTCAGACCAAAACCCTGGCCACACTCAGAGTGGCTAAAGCACTTTCTTCCTCTCCTTAGCTGAGACAGTCTCCTCTGAGCTCTTTCAAATGATGGATTGAACAGATTGTGGCAACAGATGGGGAAAAATAACCATCTGATTGTGACATAACGCCAAGAAATAGAGCCGATGAACAATAATTAGAAGCCATACTCAGCCAGAGCAGACAGTACCAAAACGGCAAGCATGGGGCTGGGGAGAGAGCTCAGGGAACGCTAGCAATTTAAGCATGAGGATGTGAATTCAGATTCCCAGCAAGCAGCCATGCAAAAGTTACTCCTAGAAATGTCAACCTGCTATCCCAGCACTGGGAGCTGTGGTACCAAGGCAGGAGGATCCCTGGGGCTTGGTGGCCAACCAGTTAGCTCAGTCACTGTGTTCCAGGTCCAGTGTGAGGTTCTATGTAAAAGAAAAAAAAGCTAGAAGGTTTGGAGACATGGATAAGGTGCTTGCTGGACAAGCATGAGGCCTGAATTTGGATTCCCAGCACCTGTGTAAAAGCTAGATATGATGGCATGTGCCTATGATCCCAGCCCTGGGGGGTCAGGAGCAGAGATGGGAGAACCCAAAGGGTGGCTGTCCAGCCTCAAAAAATAGGGTGAGGAAGACACTCGACGACGCTGACCTCTGTCCTCTACATGTGCCTACATAGGTCCTGGCTTAGAGTGTCTATCCCTGTGATGAAACACCATGGCCAAAAGCAAGTTGGGGAGAAAAGGGTGTGTTCCACTTACTCTTCCATACTGTAGTCCATCACTAAGGAAGTCAGGACAGGAACTCAAACAGGGCAGAAACCTGGAGGCAGGAGCTGAAGCAGAGGTCATGGAGGGGGCTGTTTACTGGCTTGCTCACCACGGCTTGCTTAGTCTGCTTTCTTATTTAAAAAAGGATCATAAACCCAGGGATGGCCCTACCCACATGAGCTGTCCCCCACCCCCCCCCATTGATCACTAATTAAGAAAATGCCCCACAGGCTTGCTTGCCTACAGTCCTATCTTATAGAGGTTTTGTTTCTCAATTGAGGTTCCCTCCTCTCAGATGACTTTAGCTTGTGTCAAGTTGACATGAAACTATTCATCATAGCTACACACACACACACACACACACACACACACACACACACACACACACACAGAGTCACTGAGACAGAAACAGCAATGAGCAGATGAGAAATGTCTGGCTGTACCGCCATGATGGGGATGAGGCAGAAGTGGGTCACCAGAGGTGTCTGCTGTGCTGGAAACTTTGTCCCTCGGAGGTTGTCTGCTCTAGTCACCGTCCATTCAGTGTGGTGGCTTTTAAATAGTATCTAACCTGCATGGCCTCTAGTAGGGGCTTACTTGGAAAACAGTTTCTGTGGCCACCATTAGGAGGCCAAAGTGAGGTGACTGCCCTGGTGGCCTGTAGATGACTCCTTATAGTTTGGATTTTGACTGTTCCCTGACAGGCCCACATCTTGAACACTTGGATCCTCTGATGCTGCTTGTGGTGATGGGATCCTTAGGTGGTGGAGTCTAGTGGGAGGAAGTTAGGTCAGTGGGTGTGGTGATTTGAATGAGAATGGACTCTAGAGGCACATATAGTTGAATACTTGGTCCCCAGTTGGTGGAGTTGTTTGAGAAGGATTAGAAGATATGGCCTTATTGGAGGAGGTGTGTCAGTGTGTCACTGGGTTAGGCTTTGAGGTTTCAAAAGCCCATACAGCCAGGTGGGGGTGGCTCACACCTGTAATCCCAGCACTTGGGAGGCAGAGGCAGGCGGATCTCTATGAGTTCAAGGCCAGCCTGGTCTACAGAGCAAGTTCCAAGACAGGCTCCAAAGCTACAGAGAAACCCTGTCTTGAAAAAAACAAACAAAACAAAAAAGCAAACCCATACTATTCCTAATTAGCTTGCTCTCTCTCTGTCTCTGTCTCTGTCTCTGTCTCTGTCTCTGTCTGTCTGTCTCTCTCTCTGCCCCCTGCTTGTGGATGAAGATGCAAGCTCTCAGCTACTGCTCTAACGCCACATCTGCCTGCCATGCTCCCCCCATGATAGCCATGGAGATTCATTCCCTGAGCTGTAAACCCCAAATAAATTCCTTCTTCTATAAACTGCCTTGGTCATGATGTCTTAGCACAGCAGCAATAGAAAAGCAACTAAGATATAGGGGTGTGGTCTGAAAGCTACTTCCCGCCTCTCTCTGCATCGGGCTTCTCTGAGGTGAGCAGGCCTCCTGTACCTTGTACCACCACTATGAGGTAGTGTTGCACAGTGCTGAGCAACCATGGATTAATATCTCTGAAACCATGAGCAAAAAATTAACCCTTCCATCTCTAGAAGCCATCTCAAACATTTCATCACAGTATCAGAAGGATGATGAACACCTTCTAAACTCTCAAGGATTAACAGGAAAATCTTTGGTTGAGGTCCATGTGGCCCTAAGCTGGGGAAGGGGGAGGGGCTGAGATCACCCACTCAGGCCTGTGACATGGGAACACACCAGGGACAAACAGAGGGTGCCTCTCTAGGCTTGTCCGAGCTTGGAGCTTGAGAAACATCTTGCTAGAGTATGATTGAGGTTTACAATCAAATAAACAGACCTCCACTCCAGTTTCACCTGGCAGGTACACGCCTTGAGTCATTAAGTAGTATTAGGAGTGTTTAATATCGTCATAAACACGGGAACAAGGCCTTCTATGTCATGTCTAAGGGACACACAGAAACCAAGAAAACAAACTGAGGAGTTCTTATTTTTAAAACCCTGAACCTGGAGAGATACTTCTGTTGATAAAGTATTTTCGGTGCAGGCATGAGGACATGACTTCAGTCCCCAGAAGCCATGTGAAAAATAAACAAACAAATAAACCTGGGCACAGTGGTGCACTTCAGCTCCCAGTGCTAGAACACTGGAGACAGGCAGATCCCTAAGGCTTGCTAGCCAGCCAGCCAGCCAGGCTTGGCTACTCAGTGAGCTCCAGGCCAGAGGGAGACCCTGATTGAAAAAGCCAAGGTGCTTGAGAATCAAACCCCTAGGTTGGCCTCTAGTCTTCAGACACATACCCCATTCATTCTTAGTTTTGTAGATCCTTGTAGGCCCATCTGCCCCATTGGTTCCATCAGAACCCAGAACCACCCACCATTCTTTTGAGACAGGGTCTCTCACTGACCTGACCTACAACTTGACAGTCTAGATGCACCTCAGGGATCTGCCTGTCCCTGATATCCCTGGACTGGGATTAAAGCACATGTGATGGCTATTATTATTGTCAGCCTGACTATATCTGGAATCAACTAAAACCTGTGAGAGATCTTTCTCAATGAACTCAGTTACAGTGGGAAGACACACCTTTAGTAGAGGCCTTTTGAAGTGAGATCCACCTTTAATCTGGGCCTCAATAAAGGACATGGAAGAAGGAAGCTTTTGCGCCTTGCCTGCTTGTCCTTGCTGGCAAACCCAGTCCTTCGCTGGCATTAGAGCCCACTTTTTTGGGATTTGGGTGTAGACTGAAGATCAGATAAGACATCCAGCCTCATTCACTGACCAACTATTGGATTCTTGAACTTCCTGTTGATAGACAGCCATTGTTAGACTAGCTGGGCCACAGCCTTTTAACCATACTAATAAATTACACACACACACACACACACACACACACACACACACACACACACATTCATTCTACCAATTCTGTTCTGTTCCTCTAATACAGCAAGCATCACCACTCTTGGCTTTTTATGGTGGTTCTGAGACTTGAACTTGGGTCCTCATGCTTGCAAGACAAGTGTTTTACTGATTGAGCCGTCTCCCCAGCCTGGCAGGTGTTGTTTTCATCAAAGCATACCATTTCCCCTGCTGTATCAAGGGAGTTAAAACCTGGCATTGCTCAAATGCCTCTGCTCACATGTGTGGAAAGTCTTGATGGAAGAGAGGCTATCTCAAAGATCCTCCAGCACAGAGGGCAGGCAGAGCCTGCAGATTCTAGCATGACAGGTTGCCAGGCTCCCTTGTGCGTCACAGATAGAAGAGAAACCATAGGATGTGAGGATGACAAGGGGGCCTTCCAATTATTTGTCCTCTTCAAAGGGTGTTGTAACCACAGGATTCAGAATCACAGCCCCTCTGGATCTCAGGCAGTGCCCCGTTCCCCCACCAAAGGCTGCTGAATCCATCCACTGAGGTCACCCTGTGATCCTGGAGAGGGACTTAGCACATAACTGGTCAGCCTCTTTGGTTTGTTTGCCCTGAAGCTTCCAATGCATAGATGCCACACTGGTGGGTGCCTCCCGATGCATGCTTGGAGTTTAGGGAAAAAAACTCAACATACATGTAGAAAGCCTTTATGGAAAGCTCAAATGGTTAGGTCCAAGCTCTTCCTAGAAGTTGCCAGGTGGTGTGGGAGAACACCAACCATCATAGTCGCTCCTCCATAAAAATGAGGGCAGCATAACCCTGCACATGGTGTTTCTGTTGGACAAATGCAGCCTTTGTATTGCGGGGGGCAAGAGGCCAGCCTGGGGCCAGCATCTTCCCACCAGAAACGTGTGTGTGTGTGTGTGTGTGTGTGTGTGTGTGTGTGTGTGTGTGTGTGTATCTGTGTGTGTGTGTGTGTGTGTGTGTGTGTGTGTGTCTGTGTCTGTGTCTGTGTGTCTGTGTGTCTGTGTGTCTGTGTGTGTGTGTGTACATATAGCTTGTGGAGGCCGAGAGGAAAACTTTGGTTTCATTCATCAGGTGCCTTCTGCCTCATTTTTGGAGACAGGGTCTCTCACAGGCCTGGAACTCGCCAAGTAGGCTAGGCTGACTGGCCATCAAACCCCAAACATCTTCACAGAGCTGGAAATACAAGCTCTTTTAAAAAAAAAGAAAAAAGAAAAAACAACAACAAAAAACATGGGTTTTGGGGGATTGAACTTCCACTTTTCTGACTGAACCTAGCTCTCAGCAGGTTACTTTTTTTTTCAAAGATTTACTTTATTATTTTATTGTGTGGGATGGGGGAAGAGGGAGGCTGCACGTGTTCTTGGGGTTCAGAAAAGTGTGTTATATACCTAGAGCTGAAGCTACAGGTGTGGTGAACCACTGGACATGGGTGCTGGGAACTGAACTGGGGTCCTCTGGAAGAGCAGCGAGGGCCCTTAACTGTTGAGCCATCTCTCCCCCCGCTGGATTTTTGATATTTTCTGTATTAATCAAAATCTGAAGTATGGAGCAGGTATTGAGATACTGAGTCAGGCTCTTTCATTTTATTTGAATTGTTTTAGTAAATATGCTTTCCTGTACTCTCTTACACTGCCGCATTTTCTGGTTATGTGAGATGGTTTCCCAGAGTGTTTGCGTCATTTCACGCTCAAAGCACAGACGGTCTTAGCTGCTCCACATCCTTACCAATGCTGGGGGTTTAAATTTTAATTTAATATAGTTTTTGAGACTAGTCTCACTCTGTATCCCAGGCTGGCCTTGAACTAGTGTTGATTCTCCTGCCTCAGCCTCCTAGGTGCTGGGATTACAGGTGTGAGCTGCTTAATTTCAGATATTCTGATCCGTGAGTATGTTTCTGCTTCTTCTGTAACAGCATGGCAGACACCACCACAGTGTAATTAGCAATTTTCTAATCATTTACTGACATCCATTTTCTCTTCCTCAATATAAATGACTTTTAGCTGGTCACATACTCACTCGGCTAGTGATGGTATCACCAAACTTTGTTCACACAATGTCTTTCTTGCAACACAGAGAGAACCTGAGTGGTCAACACTCTGGATTTGGGCTGCCAGTTGTCTTGAGCAGGGAAGAATGAAGCAACCTCTAAACAGAACGAGAGCCAATTAGAGGAAGGCAGAGAGAGTTACTGAGCAGGGAAGCATCCCTAACAGTGGTGATCTGACTGCACCTGGGGAACCATTGGGTATCTGGGAACCCGTAGATGTGGCACCAAAGAAGTCCTGCTTGAGGGAAAGTCACACAAATATTATGTGAGAAGTCAGAGATCAAAGATTCCCCCTCCTTTAGCAAAAAGTAATGAGGAGTTAGCAGATAGCAAACACCCTCCCCCAGGACTGAGGGAACTTGGTAGAAGAGAGTGCAGCAGGAACATAAAAGCCAGAGGATAGGGAAGAGAGCCCTGAAAAGATATTCTCTGGACGTGACATGGCCATCGCACTCACGAAGTCACTGCAGTTATAGCTTTCCGCACATGACCTGTACAAAACCAAGCGAACAAGGTCAGTCGACATCCCAGCTGGCTCGGTGAGTTAAAAGAGAGAGAGAGAGAGAGAGAGAGAGAATGAAGATGGGAGCTGTCTAGGAGGATGGGAGGCAGGGGCAGTGGTGGGTATGATTAAGGTTAAGACTGTATATGAAATTGTCAAAGAATAAACACATAGTCTTATAAGTTGAATGTTTTGGGCTGGAGAGATGGCTCAGAGGTTAAGAGCACTGTCTGCTCTTCCAGAGGACCTGAGTTCAATTCCCAGCAACCACATGGTGGCTCACAACCATCCGTAATGAGATCTGGTGCCCTCTTCTGGCATCCAAGCAGAACAGTATATACATGATAAATAAATAAATCTTTAAAAAAAAAAAAAAACAAAGAGAAAGAAAGGAAGGAAAGGAAATGACAGCTATCTCATCCAATCACTTTGTCACTGTGCCTTTCCTATACATGGCATTCCCCCACTTTGAATTCCACAAGCTTCCTCCACCAAACCCAACCCAACCAAACTTGTCATTCAGATTATGTGAAAAATCCAAAGAATCAAATATTAAAAAAATAAGTTGTATATTTTTTCCTATAGCTTTTAACAGAGAGGATGGTTTCTTCCTAGGATCCATGCAGACACAAAATTATAGTCACATCTATCATATGCTTAATGTTTAATGTCAATCAGTGGCAATCATAGTGGCTTCCATATGTCAGTTCCCACCAGACATGAATAGTGGGTAGTTTATTGTGACCTCAGAACAGTCACTTTCTGGTCCTATTGCTTCTGAGGAAGCGAAGAGACCACACTTAGCAACATTTAGAAAACTGATTTTCCTTGAGCCTTGAGATGTCTGCAGGCTTTACCAGGCTAGAGAAACATCAAACATAGCTCAGAGGAGAGAGAAAAACACCCAGAAGCAATTTTAGTCGAAGCTGACATAAGCTCCAACTTGTGGTGAGAGATGTTGGGGGTGACATCCTAGCTGCTGAGTAGAGAACACTTGGTTCTGCTGGGATGTGTTGGGAGGAAGTCACAACAGTTGTCAGACAATAGGAAAAAAAACCCTGCAGGGAGGCCCCATGACTCTGGCAGTTGAGGGCAGCAGTAAGTTTCCTTGAAGGTCAAAAGAGGCAATGGTAAGGCGCTTTTAGTAAGACCCTTCTGTCTGTCTTCAAAGTCACTCACTCAGTTCTCCTGTGTTGCACTGGAGCAAGGCACAGCCCCTTTGGAAGATGACAAAGGACAGCTCTGTAACTGTGCTGTTTGCTCAAGGAGGTGGGAAGTACTGCAATAAGGGTGTGCTGAGGGCTAGATTACAGCCCTGAAGCCCATTTAGTTAGTACTAACCTGACAGCCGAGATGCAGGAAGCAGACAACAACAGTAGCTCAGCAGGTCCCCATTTATACTCTGCTGCAGGGGCAGCTCTAAGATTCCCAGTGCACGCTGTAGGGAAAGGGTCCTTCATGGCTTGGGGGAGGGGAAGAGAGTGGGGAGGGGGCATCTGGAGGCCTCAGAGGCTCCCCAGGGATGATGGACACTTTGGAGAGGCTCTCCAGGAAAGCTTCATTCTAGGGGTATGTGGGGAAGAGGTAGGGACAGGATGGGGGTGGCAGCCACCTTGGAGGTAAAATAACCGAGGTGCTGTCCCATCCTGCAGATCACATTCAAAAGATACTCAGGCACTGGGGAGACACAGTGCTTGCCTTAGGAGAAGAGAAATTGGGGTTCCATCCCCAGTACCCATGCTAAAACCATTTAACAAATCTGGTGTGATTTATGTGCTTGTAATCCCAGGCTGGGCAAGCAGAGATAAGGGGATCCCTTGGGGGTCTTTGGGGCTCACCAGCCAGCCTGCCTGGCCTACTCTGAAAGTTACAAGCCAGTAAGAGACCCCGTCTTAAACAACAACAAAATACACACGGATGGTGCCTGAGGAATGCCATTCAAGGTTGTCCTCTGGCCTCCATATACAGGCATACCCACACCCACATCACCCCCTGCCCTCCCCGCCCCAGACATTTCAGTTTCTGAAGCAGATGTCAACACTGCATGCAGTGAGCCGGGGGTGGAGGGTGGGGTGGGGTCTGAAGTGGGCGGGGCAGCATTTCTCTGTTCAGTGTGAGAACCCTGATGACCATGCTGACCTGCTCTCCTGGGTTGGAAATCCTCCATTTGGATGGATGGACACAGCCTCCAGCCAGCCTTGGGCACTGCCTGCTTCATCCTGTGAGACACAGTCTGAAAGTCCAGGGCTCCACACAGCTGCTCTGAGGATGGTTCAAGCCCAGTCTGGTGTGTGCCACTGAAGCTAACACATTTGAAAGTCTTTCTCATGTGAGGTTCAAATCTCATCTCTGGAGTCAGCTTGCTCCTCTGGACATAGAGGATGCCAATGTTCAGAAAAATGCAAAAAACAATGTCTCATAACCCCACCTAAGTTTGTGCAGTGTTTCTGGACAAACAATATGCTTGAAGTTAGTTAGAGGGGAGGGGAAGCTGGTTAGAGTAGATAAGATGCAGGCTTGGGTTCGTTTTGTGATCTCGCACATATATTTAAAAAGTGCAAAGATGAAATGTTTGGTTGGAGAGCTCACTCAGCAGAGAAGAGTCTCTGCTGGTTTCACACAGGGTTTGGTTCACAGAGTAGTTCACAAGCACCTGAAGCTAGCTCTGGGGAGTCTCTTTGGGTCTCTGCATGCACTGTATGAATGTGATGGACATAAATACATGCAGGCAAAACATGCATATGCATAGCATAAAAACAAATCTTAAAAAAACCAAAATGCTAATAGCAATAAAAAGACAGACTAGAATTGGAGGCAGGGTCCTGGGCCATCAAAAGGACTAGAGAATGCAGCCCTAACTGCAGGCTGGGCTTGCTGGAGAACAATTAGAGGGTTCTTTTTTTTTTTTCTTTTCCTTATCCATTTCCCCTGGACTTGCTAAAAAAATAACTGCAAGTTCCACAAGGCTAGAGTTGTGGACTCCTGGACAGCTGTACCAGGTCTCTGCTGAGCTCCAGGTTGCCCTCTGTCCTCCAGTTGCAGTACCCTCTGGCAGGTTCCCTCCTGCCCAGACAGCATGTCGTGTCTGAGGGCAGGCTCCCATGGGGGCAGTCAGCTCAGAGATCACTCAGGATCTCTCTCAGTGGGCGCAACACCACTTTCCCATTTAATTTGCACCCTGTGTCAGGTTCTTCTGCTCATGATCCTACAGGGTCCTCCTGCTCTAGGCAATTGGCACCTTTATGGATCCCACTGCTTGTGTTGTACTCAGGAATTTTTCAGGTTGGAGGCTTCTAGTGTGTCCCCTGCTCCCCACCCCTGTCCCCAAGATGGTGCTGGCTACCCAAGCAAGGGAACAATAGTCCAGATGTGCACCTCCTATGAAGAATAAAGGAGAGTCCCTTCCGTCTCTGTGCTCTTGCATTTGTGTATGTACACCTTAGATGTGTCTTCCTCCCTGGGATACTGGATGCTGTTACATAAGCCTAGGAGTAACCTGTTCCTGCTATGCTGTGATCCAGCCAGGACAAAGACTGGGTGCACAGACACTCAGACTAGGAAGAGATTGGAGATGCTTCCTCCTTTCTTCCTCTTCCTTGTAATGGTCGCCATCACTGAACTCGGGCACAGGGCTCTACAAGCTTTGCCTACTGTTCTCTGGCCACGTTCCTGCATCACTTCCCAAGGTTTGTTTCTCTTGTGGAGCAATAGAGACCTGAGGACCAGGGTCAACTTGGAAACAAAGAAATGAAGAATCAAGCAGAGTTTTGCCAGATTCCAGGTCCGATGTGAGTCATGAGCCCCCTACAGCAAAGACAACCTACACTGCCCCGGTTGGTTCTACTATCTCACCTTTGGGAGGCTTGCTGTGCTCTCTGAGCCAGGGCATTAGGGAGAAAGGCAGGCTGATCCTAGAGAAGCTTCCGGACCCTCACTCAGACAAGCACGCTGGGCAGCGAGCTCCATGCAGGGGTTCCCCCCAGTGTTCTCCGCCTCAGCACTGGGATTACAAGAGAATGCCACTGCTTGGGGCTTGTTAATGTGGACTCTGGGGCACCAACCTCAGCAAACAGGTTAAGGACCTAGTAATGTCCCTAGCCTCTGTACTAACTTGGGGAGGCATCTCACTGGGAGCTACTACATACAGGGACCCTTTGATCCATAAGAAGTTGAGAACCCTTTAGCAAAGTCAATGTACCACAGAAGGAACCACCCATACCTTGCATGAGAACCCCAAAGGGTCTACCACAGATCACAGAACCAAGAGCCAGCACAGGTGGTCCCAGAGCCTGAGGTGCAGGAGACTTTGGGGACCTAGAGGGACAAGGTGGATCATTAAGAGACTAAAAGGAAGGGAAAACCTCCTCTTCCTTCTCTGTTTTTCAAGAGACCAGGCTAGGGTAGGAAAAAGCCTCTGGGCCAGGACCCCCAGGATCGGGGTGGGGCGGGGTGAGGGGTGGAAGGAGGAAGAGGAGGAAGAGGGAGTGGAAAGTGGATGGGAAAGAAAAGGAAGGGAGGGAGGGAACCAGAGGGGAGGCAGGGGAGGGAGTAGGGAAGGTGAAGACAGGGGCGGAGCGCGAGAGGGCAAAGAGGGAGGGAGAGAGGTTGGGGGTGAGAGGAGGGAGGAGGAAGAAGGGGGAGGGGCGAGGGGAGGAGAAGGGAGGAGGGGGAAGGGAGGGAGAAGGGGGTGGGCCTGCGCGCTCGCCCCGCGCCCTCCGTCCCCACGCCGGCCTCCGCGCCCTCGCGTGCTGCAGCATCTCCGCGCTGCCCGGCCTCCCAGCCGCAGCCTCCCCTCGCCGTCGCCTGTCCTTGCTGCCACCATCGCTGCCGCCATTCTTGGCACGGAGCTGGCCCGACCGGGCCCCGCCGAGAGCCGCCGCGGGTCGGACGCGCGCTTCAGGTAAGCCGCTGGGCCGGCGAGGGAGGAGCGCGCGGGGCCGGGCAGGTGCGTAGGGTGCCGGGAGCCCCCACAGTAAACCTAGGGGACCCTGCTTGAACCCTTCCTGCAACCCCTCGGGGCCCCCAGGACTCCTCCGGGCTTCCTCCCCAGATCCTCCCACACCGCTACGACCCGGTCTGCATTCCCACCTGGATGCCCCCGGACTCCCTCTGCATTTGCATCCGGATCCCCCGGATCCCCTCTGATTCCCACCCGGATCCCTCAGACCCCCTCTACATTTCCGCCGCGTCCCCTGGACCCTCTCTGCAGTCTCATCTCAGCCCGGATCCCTCCCTGGCCTCCTCCCCGGCTCCCGCCGGGCCCCGGCAGGCAGGTGGCTGCTCTGGAGCAAGGACGCTGGATTCGCAGCCAATCGCGACTTGCCCGGCCAGGCCCTGCGCGCTGGGACCCCCGGTTGCTTGACCCTTTGGGCCGCCCCTGCCAGGTCAGGCCCGGTGCCCCTAGCGGGGCTCCCAGCCCCGGCCTAACCGGCTTCTATTTCGGTCTCCCAGGCCTTGGCTTGGGTGCACCGGATGTGGCGCGGTGCACTCAGACAGGTGCGGCTCACAGGGCTGCTGCTGTAGGGTCGCCACCAGCGGGCAGTGGGCGCTGCAAGGCTGTGGCTTCCTGGAAGATTCGGGCTGCGTTATTCTAGAACCGCCCGGAACCACAAGCTTTCGCTGGGGCTGCACCTGTTGCTGGCACCCGGTGATTTGCAGGGGGCTGGTTCTGTTGGGGCTCTGCCAGTCATGGCGTGAAAAACAGAGCTGAGCACGTAGCTGTCCTTTTTATTTATTCAGTTTAGTCTCTCTGTGGGTGAATGGGGAGTCTTGCTTCAAATGAAGCATGTGGTAGAAGGCCTGCCCCTTCATTCTGGGGCGTTTGCCACAAGAACTTGCCCTGCTTTTGTTTTGAAAACCTCACAGTGTTGAGGACAGCTCAGGCCCGTGGGTGGCCAACCTCTCACTGGACTCAGGGCCTGTAGCCAGCCATCTGACCCTGCTGTAGGTCTACCAGGCGCTACCAAACGGAAGTTTCCCTCCCAGGGGGGTGAAGTGACACCAGCGGCCTGTCATTTCATATGTGCCCCTGGCGTCCAACTTGTCTCCTGGCTGCCCAGGCAGGGTTATTTGGGAATGTTTACAGTGTCCCAGAAGCAGGCAGCTTTGGGCAGTGGTGGGGGAAGATCTCCATAGCGACTATAATGGCCTGATTGTCACTTTGACCGTTGCTGTCTGTGTGAATCATGTCAGAACGGTCATCTGTTGAGAAGTAGGATGTATAGAACGATGAGGTGATGTTTGTGTGGGCATGGACTGTCCTTCCAGACCTTAAGACTCAGGTGTCTGACTGGTCCACACGGCAAGTAAAACAAAGAGACAAGAGCAATTGCAGCTCTGCCCAGGATCCCTTTCTTGGGTGGTGTTGTGAGACCGGGATCCAGGGCAAGAGTCAGAGGCTGCCTTCCTGTATTGGGCTTGTTTGAGTCTGTCTGTCCTCTGAAATGGAGCCATGAAGTCCCTCTGTCTACAGACTCCAGTGACTCCTGGCTGTCACATAGTCTGACTTATGGAAACTCCTCTCTGGTGGCTGGAGTCTTGGCAGGTGGTAGCCTGCCCTGGACGGACGGAGGGAGGGTTGAGGTATATAGTATGGACCGTGCTGCCTCAGGGGTCTGGTGGGCCTGGGGCAGGGCAGTGTTTCAGGTGACATCATCCACTTGTGGACAGTTGCTCCTCTATAGGTTGCTTTTTATGGATGGTGTCCAAAGAGGCCTTCCCCACCCCAGGCATGGCGTGTGGCAGGCCAGTGCTGTGGGAATGTGAGCTAATGGACAGCACAATCAATAATGCATCTCAGATCAATGGTTTTCTCCAGCCATTTGAGGTGCTTCTGGAGGGAGCCTGTCCGGGGAGGGCTGGGGGCCCAGTTTCCTTCATCTTGATTCTTTTATTGCATGGGGCGAGCCTGAAGCCAACACTTCTGGGCTGGGACCTTCATTACCCCCTCCAGGGCATCCCCACTGTACCTGGGCTAACTGTGCAATGTCCTAGAAGGGAATTTGGAATTTGCTTCCTGGTTGTTGTCATTTAAAGCCCACTCTTCCCTCATGGTTAGAATTTGATGGGTTCAGAGGACTCTTGGAAAAGGTGCCCCCTCTGATTCCCTCAGGCTCCCTGTCCTCCTTGTCTCCCAGCATGAGCAGGCTGATTGCCCAAGGTGGTCTTGGAAAGAGTAGCTGACAGCAGGGGCAGTTCCCCCTCCCTTGCTTCCTCCTTTTCTACCTCCTTCCTACTTAAGATGGGGAGGGAGCTCTCACTCTGTATCCCAGGTTGGTCTATGGCCTCATCTCCT
The DNA here is from genome assembly GCF_003668045.3 of Cricetulus griseus. NCBI lineage: Eukaryota > Metazoa > Chordata > Mammalia > Rodentia > Cricetidae > Cricetulus > Cricetulus griseus. Next base: position 270,729,757 of record NC_048596.1, on the reverse strand, counting down.
ACTTCAGCCTCCTGAGTGCTGGGGTCTCAGGTGCGGGTCACCACACGCAGTTTATTTCCAGTGGTGACAATTCCTCCACTAAACTGTGGAGGTACTGTTGAGATTTACTGAGACTGAGGGGAGGGTCTTTTTTGCCCCCTTGGCTAAGAGCCATCCTGAGTTTGGCAGCTGTAGTCTGGGCAGCCTGTCTCTGACATTTCAGTTTTAGATATGGCTGTCCCTGGGTGACTCAGGGTGTGGCCCAAAGCTAGGCAGGTCCGGCGAGGGAGAGGTTTGCTGGACCTCAGTGCAGCTCTCTTGCCCGGAGGAGATGTAGAAAGACGTGGCACTCTTTAGGGGATATGGTTAACCTGGCCTGTCAAGGGTGAGTTGCTGGGCCTCCCCTAGAGCAGACACCAAAGAAGGAGAGCCTTGGGAAGAGCGATGGCTGTTTTGCTCCTGGACACTTGCTTTCCAGCTGTGCCTCTCCTGAGTCCCTTTGCATTACACATCTGTTGCTGACCCTGGCTGGGTCAGCAGCCCCACCCTGCTTGCTGTAGGTTTCTGTCATTTGGTTTATACTGTCATACACTGCCCAGCCGAGCTCTGATTGAACCTCTCCTCTGAATGCTTCTAGGGGCACTTCCCAAAGCCTCTGACAGAAGTCCCTATCAGAGCTAGGTGGTGAGAAAGACATTGTCTGAGTGACAGTGGTATGGGGGTCTTCTTTATGACCACAGTGGGGTTGTTGTTACCACAAGGGCACAGGACACTAAAGGATATTTGGGATCTGCCTCGGATCAGGGTTTTGGTGTCTGTTGGGGGCAGGTTAGGGTCTGCGTGGGGTCCCTGGGCTGGCTACTCCTTTCTGGCCTCTTGGTGTGTACTGTTGAAAGTACTCAGTAATTAAGAGTTATTAGTCCCCGAGGGCCATGTTGATTGTTTATATGAAGAAGCTGCTCGAGGATTTACTCGAACTTCAACCATCAGCGCAGTGCTTTGAATGGTGCTGTTTACACAAGTAGGCACTTAGGAACGGAAGTGGTCTCCTGTGTGTATACAGACAGCACATGCGTGTCTGTTCTCCATATGTTGTGTCAGTAATGGTCCATTACTGACCTGGTCTCATGGACCTGGGCCAGGCACTGCCCTCAACTAGGGGGCCCAGTCCTAAGTGCAGGCTGGAAGCTGCAGTTAGTGGCAGTGTGTGGGGGGTGGGGGCCTGAATGTACAAATATCTGTGAGCGTGTAACAGACGTCAGTGTGGAAGTCTGAGTGTACAAATATCTGTGAGCGTGTAACAGACGTCAGTGTGGAAGTCTGAGTGTACAAATATCTGTGAGCGTGTAACAGACGTCAGTGTGGAAGTCTGAGTGTACAAATATCTGTGAGCGTGTAACAGACGTCAGTGTGGAAGTCTGAGTGTACAAATATCTGTGAGCGTGTAACAGACGTCAGTGTGGAAGTCTGAGTGTACAAATATCTGTGAGCGTGTAACAGACGTCAGTGTGGAAGTCTGAGTGTACAAATATCTGTGAGCGTGTAACAGACGTCAGTGTGGAAGTCTGAGTGTACAAATATCTGTGAGCGTGTAACAGACGTCAGTGTGGAAGTCTGAGTGTACAAATATCTGTGAGTGTGTAACAGACGTCAGTGTGGAAGTCTGTGGAAGTCTGTGTGCGGATATCAGATTGATCGGGTAAAAATGGAAGCCTGTGTGTGTGAATGGTGTGTGTGGAGGGTAAGCGGGTGCCCTATGTGGATGGTCTCTGAAATACCAACGTAAGAGTATGTGTGAGGGTGTGTGGAGTGAAAGTGTGAGCATGTGTGCAAAGTTGTAGGGCAACTGGGAATGAACACTTGTAGTGTGGGAGCATCTTCCGTCTTCTCTCTGGCCCCTTTGCATCACCATTGCTCTGCTGCTTGGGGCCATTTTTAACTAAAATAGGGGGTGGACGAAGAGTAGAGTCCTGTGATGCAGAGTTGACTGGCAAGTGATGACTGTCAGGTAACCAGGAGGCACCCAGGATACACTGTGTGGACACTCCAGGGAAAAGGAAGGCTGGCAGCACCAGTGGGGCAGAATTGGTAGTGAGAGTTCTTTGTGATGGTTGGAATTGTGTGTAATTTAAGCCTTATGAATTATTTATTTCTGGAACTTTCCATTCAGTATTTTTGGACTGTGATTGACTGGATCACTGAACCTTTCCAAAAGAAAAAGGTGCAAGATGAGCTGCTCTGTTGTACTCAACGTGTCTCTGCTTTAGCTCTGCACCGGGCTCTGAGACTCGAGCGTGATTCCTGCGTGTTGGTGCTTGGGGCTTTTTGATGCTGAGGAGCGCTTTATTGGCCGGTCGTACGACGGGTGGTTTGCTCATCTCTTGGTGGATGTTTGGATTGTTTCCTATGGAAGGGTTGGGGCTAAAACTTCACAACAGAAGGGCAGATAGCTAGCAAAGCACAAGATGGCAGAAGATTCACAGATGGCAGAATCACATGGGGAGACACCTGGCATCGATAGTCACAGGAAGATAGAAGCCAAGACTACCATGGGACCCACCGCACACTGCACTAGAACAGCTTTGATAAAAGTGGTTCGGGGATTAGCAACTGTTGGTAAGGACGAGGAAGAAGTGGAACCCTGGGACGTGGTTGGTGACGGTAAGATGGTGCTGCTGTCTGAGGAAGCAGTGTGGACGTTTTTTGGAAAGTTAAACACAGAACCAAATTACCTGTGATCCAGCAATTCTATGCCCATACCTAAACAAACTGGAAATAGGGACTAAACCAAAGCTTTACACAGTTTATAGCACCATTCACAAGACACCAGGGGTGAACCTCTGTGAATGAGGTGGGTAAGTCGGATGCAGTGTGTGCACACATGGAATATTAGTCCGCTGCAGGAAGACTGGACCACCTCTGTGTGTTGTAATTCAGGTGAACCTTGAAACACACTAAGTGAAAGTAGCCATAGTTAAGGCAATGTGAGCCATGATTCTTGTGTATAAAATGTTAATACAGGCCAAGTCATGGGATCAGAAACACATCAGTCACCCAGGCTGTGGAGAAGGAATGGAAGCGACTGCTTCACTGTGTGGGGCTTCCAGTTTTCCTTTTTGTTTTTGTTAGTGCTGAGGATTGAGCCCCCCACACCCCTTTTATTATGCTAGGCAAGCATTCTGCCAACCGTTAAGTTACATCCCTGTTTTCAAGCTTTCCTTTTAAGTCAACCAAAACAGCACAGTAGCTGATGGTAGTTGTGTAATACTATGAATGTATTACAAGATACTTTTAAACCTGGAGGTGGTGGTGCACGCCTTTAATCCCAGAACTGAAGAGGCAGAGTCAGACAGATCTCTGTGAGTTGTAGGCAAGCCTGATTTACAGAATGAGATCCAGGACAGGACAGTGAGGAAGAAAACACAAGAAAACCCTGTCCCAAAAACAACAACAACAAAAAAAAAGCAAACAAAACAAAAACAAAGAAAGCAATGGAAACAGGGAGATTGCTGTGAGTTTTGACACATCACTGCTATGAGGACCATTCCTGAGTAAAGGCACTAGGGAATTGTAGCAGTTGACTGATAGCTGTGGTGGCTACAAAGGAGGGTAGTGTATACAGTGTGGATACACTGGACAAGGTAATGTGGCCCCCTGCTTCGGTCATCCAGAACAGCATACAGCATAACCTTGATGAGTCATTTCCTCTGGGATTTTCCATTTAGTATTTCCAGACTCTGGTTGAAGGTGGGTAACTGAACTGTGGTGAGCCACAGATAAGAGAGAGTTCTATATTGCTGTGTTTAAGATTTGTAGCACTCTTCATGGGGCAAATGTTTTTGTGGGATCAATATCCATTTTTTCTTCAAAGTTTGGATTTATTAGTGAAGCCGTCAGAGCCTGAGGTTTTCTTCTTGGTGAGGCTTTTAATTATGTAATTGATTTCTTACTAAGGCTCTAAGATCGTCTGTTTCTGCTAGGTTGGGTTCTGGTAATTTGAATGATTACAGTTCACCCCATGAAAAATTCCATTCTGGGACTTTCAGTAAATGCTTATAGGATGGTTTGATGGAAAGTGGCCCCCAAAGGGAGGGGCGCTCTTAGGAGGTGTGGTCTTGTTGGAGGAAGTGTGTCACTGTGGAGGCGGGCTTTGAGGTTTCTTTTGCAAAGGTATACTTGAATGTGGCACACAGTTCATTTCCTGTTGTCTGTGGATCAAGATGTAGGATTCTTAGCTTCTCCAGCACCATGTCTGCCTGCACACCCCCACCTTCCACCATGATGACAATGGACTGAGCTTCTGAAACTGTAAGGCAGCTCATTTAAATGTTTTCCTTTATAAGAGCTAAGTGGTCATGGTGTCTCTTCACAGCAATAGGACCCTGACTAACACAGCCTATCAGGGAATCGTCACCTGAGTTTCAGAATTCCATAATCCTTCTTGGGCATCCTTGAAGTTAGATCACACCAGTGCTGGCATCCAGGGTTTGTTTTCTGTTCTTACCGAGGTTTCCAGGGTGTCAGGTGAGCATAAGTGACAGTTTGTAGTTTGGAGTCTGGCTCTTGTCACTCCTGCACTTATCTTAGCAGTAACTATGGTGATTGGGTCCATGTGTAAAAATGGCCATTGTGGTTGACTCGCTGGGTGAAAGTACTTGCAAGCATGATGACCTGAGTTCCATCCCTGGAACCCAAGGGGGATGGAGAATTGATTCCTGCTCTCCCTTGACCTCCACATGTTCACCATAGCATGTGTGTGTGCATGTACACACACACACACACACAAATACACACAAACATACACAGATAAACACAGACATACACATGTGTACACAGACACATACACAGAGACACACACAGACACACATGCACACACAGATGCACACAGAGACATACACAGACACACACAAATAAAATTTTCTTTAAAGACCATGCACTTCTGAGCATTGACTTAAGGTGGGGTCAAGGCAAGAATGGTCCTGTGGTTCATGGTGGCTTTTTTGGGTGACTTTTTTTCCCATTCTGTGGCGTCCCTGCCTCACCTGTAAACCTGACCCAGCTCTTCCCCGTCCTTTACAGCTGAGGACCTTGAAAATAGACACCATAGGAAACATATTTTTGAGGTCCCTCAACCAGGAAGTAGAGAGACTGAGATTTTGGCTGGGATGTAGTGTCATTCCTAAGTTGCCAGGCACCTTTGTTTTGAGACAGAGTCTCTTACTGACCATGGGCTAGCAAACCTGAGGGATCCATCTGGCTCCACCAGAGCATGCTATCATGCCTGGCTTTTAACATGGGTTTTGGGGGCTGAGGTCCAGTCTTTGTATTCACAAGGTAAGCACTTTTCCAACCATCTCTCCAGCCCCCTTCATTGCATTTTATTTAAAAGAAATGTTTTCACCTAGTGTTGAAAACCACTGCCTCCACAGGGCTTGTGGATAGGTTCTGCATAGTCAGCATGCATATGCTGGGTACAGTGCTCCCAGCATGCATATGCTGGGTACAGTGCTCCCAGCATGCATACGCTGGGTACAGTGCTCTCAGCATGCATACACTGCATACAGTGCTCTCAGCATGCATACACTGCATACAGTGCTCTCAGCATGCACATGCTGCATACGGTGCTCCCAGCATGCACACGCTGCATACAGTGCTCCCAGCATGCACACACTGCATACAGTGCTCCCAGCATGCACACACTGCAAACAGTGCTCTCAGCATGCATACACTGCATACAGTGCTCTGGTGACCAAGCTCCTTCATCCTGGTTTTCTCCATGTCTGGCTCATCCTTGCGCTCTCAGGTACCTCAGACACTCAGAGCCTCCAGCAGTGTCTGAGCTATGCAGACTTGGGCTTGGACCACACTCCAGAAACTGGGTCACAGCATAGCTCTAAGCAGGCGGAATTGGATCTCTGTGTTTGAAAACCCAGGGCAGCCAGCGGCTTGGGTTTCAAGTGTGGAATCTGGAGAAATCACTAGCTCCCTCCTGCTGCCCCTGTGAGCCCCCCGCTTTGTCTGTCATGTCTGGCAAGGAAAAGATCATCCATCCCCAGGGTACTGTCAGCCTGGCTTGCTTACCCCCAGCCCGGCCCAACCAGGGAGGTGGTCAGAGCCCACCTTTAAAGTAGATACCCATCTTGGAAGAGCCCGTGGGGAGTCACAGATTCCCATTTATATACAAGTAACCGCTCGTGACTCCGTGAGCTGGCGGGCATGGATTTTATTTCAGCCGGAATAAACTGTCATGTAAAATGAGCAGAGTCATTTCTGTCAAGAGCTTGGGAGGCTCAACACAGACATCTCACTGTGAAAATGATAGGGACTCAGGCTGGGGAGATAGCTCACTTAGCAGGAAGATGTGAGTTTGATCCCTAGAACCTACATTTAAAAAAAAAAAAAGATTTCCCTGGAGAAGGGATGGATGTAGGTAGCTCTGGGTCTTGTTAGCCAGCCAGCTTAGCCTAATAGATAGTCCCAGGTCCCAGTGAGATTCTTTGTCTCAAGAAACAACGTCAACAGTCTGGTCATTGAGTCAACCAGGACAAGGTACTTACCACCAAGCCTGATGACCGATGACCTGAGTTCTATTCCTAGAATCCACATGGTGGAAGGAGAGAACCAACTTCCAAAACATGTCATCTGGCTTCTACACAGTGATAAATAAATAAATTGTAATATAAAAATTTTAATTAAAAGATGGATGGAGACTGAGGAATGAAGACACCCAAGGTTGACCTTTAAAGCCCCCCCCTCTGCCCCAATAAACACACACACACACACACACACACACACACACACACACACACACACACACACAGAGAGAGAGAGAGAGAGAGAGAGAGAGAGAGAGAGAGGAAAATGTTGAGGCACAGAGGACTTGGATGTATGCACTCCCCTATTTTAGAGGGGAACCAGCAGAGACTCTATTGTCCTTTTCAGAGTAAATGCTGACATCACCAGGGTGTTTCTGCCTGGACCATTTGGGCCTGGACTCTTCTAAAACATTTTCTCACACTTACGTTATAGCTGCTAAAGATGGAGAGAGACTTTTCATTCACAGCCTGGGTAAGTGGTGTCACTGGTGTCACCCTCTATGCAGTGGGCTGAGAACCTCTTTGTTGTTCCAGGACACAGAGCATGGCTGTGTCAGAAGGCATTTTGTAGTGGCTTTGACCATGGGTCCTAAGTGGGAAGGTGCCTCCTCACAGAGGTGAGCTGCGATACTGGGGATCAGGTCTTCCAGGTGCAGAGGGGTTACAGGCATTTCCTACTTACTGGGCCGGGCCTTTCACATGGGTGCTGGGATGTCTGAACTAGGCCCTCATGCTTGAGCTTCAAGTACTTTACCAAGCGAGCCATCTCTCCAGCCCCTTTGCGGTTTGGCACATAAAAAAAAAAATGCTTGTTCAGAGCTGCCATGAAGGGCAGATTGCATAGTCAAGACCTTGGCCTTATGGTTGTCCTCTATAGAGTAACTGGGTGTGGATGGTCCTTAGCCTTTCCTTTATATACTTGTCCCAGGGGAACGGCAAGCACGAGGGACATGTTGCCTGCAAACAGTGATTCTTGCTGATCACTGTGGCTGTCATAAGCTCGTGGGAGATGTGGTCCCTGATCTGGGAGGGGTCACGTGGTTCTTGCTGCCTCTTCAAGCATAATGAAGCTGCCACTGGACTCATAGGCTCTCCTAGCTTTACAGTGAGTCCCCTGGCTCTGCATCAAAGTAATGCCTGTCCTAACTTCTGTCCCATCTTGGAATCCAAGGATAGCTCAGCAGGTAAGAGCAGTTGTTGCTTTTGCCAAGGACCAGAGTTCTGTTCCTTGCACCCCACATTGGGTGGCTCACAACCACCTGTAACTCCAGCTCCAGGGTATCTGACACCCTCTTTTTGCCTTGGAGGGTACCCATACACATGCACATAATTAATTAAAAACTAAAAATAAAAGAAAGGGACAGGGCAGCACAGGTCGTGGAAACGCTGTTGCTCATGTCTGCCTCCATCCTCTGTGTTCATTTACCCGTATCCTCCCTTCTCTAGCCAGGAGATGTTTGTAGGATTTATCCCCAGGGTGCAGCCAAGTGAGTACTGCCAACCCCTGGACCCTTCCAATAGCAGAGTTCATTTGGGATGACCTTACTATATACAGTTTTGGAGGCTGGGTCTTCATGTGTATAACCCAAACTAGTCTTGAATGCACAGTCCCCTGTCTCTGCCTCCAGAGAGGTGGAATTACAAGTGTGTGTTGCCATGCCCTGCTGTGAATTTCAGATCCTGCAGCATGCCCCCGAATGTGTTCACAGGGTATCTGTCTATCTGTCGTTTAGTTGAGTACACAGAGTTTTCTCTCGCCTTGCTGTCGCTGTCCCATATAAGTTGGGACCCCTAACCCAAAAATCTGAAGTACCCCCAACTTCTGGAACTTAGTGTCAGCATGACAGCACAGGCAGGAAATTCCACAGCATAAAACCCAAATATAGCCGGGCAGTGGTGGTGCACTCCTTTAATCCCTGCACTCAGGAGGTAGAGGCAGGTGGATCTTTGTGAGTTCTAGAACACCCTGGTCTACAAGAGCTAGTTCCAGGACAGCCTCCAAAGCCACAGAGAAACCGTCTTGAAAAAACAAAACAAAAACAAAAAAAAAAGAAAGAAAGAAAGAAAGAAAGAAAGAAGAAAACAAAACAAAACCCAACTAAGTGCATTGGATTCAACTGTGTTGTTGAAGTTGCCCTCAGGCTATGTATTTAAACTACATTTTTTGTGTTCAGATGTGGTTCCATCCACAAGATAATCTCATTAAGGACATACAGTGTTCCACAATAGAAAGACTATCTGAAATTTGAAGCAAGCCCCAAGCATGTGTCAGTGTGTGTGTGTGTGTGTGTGTGTGTGTGTGTGTGTGTTTGTGTGTGTGTGTGTGTGCCTATGGAAACATGAATCAACTTCAAAGTTTCCTTTCTCCAGGTGCCATCCACCTTGAGTTTTGAGCTTGAGTTTTCTTAAGTCTTCTCTCCCCCCAGGGAGAGACTGTTTCGGTTGGTGAGGGTGACTACGTGGCCCAGCTGCTGTCCACCTGTGTCCTAGCCTTGCCCAGTGTCTTAGTCTCTTCCTGTTGTGTTAAAATCCTCCATCAAAAGCAACTTAAAAGAGAACGGGTTTATTTTAGCTCACAGTTCAAAGCGTAGTTCACTCGGTGAGAAAGTCAAGATGGAGAACTTCAAGCAGCTGGTCCTATCCTATCCAGTCAGAATGGGGAATGATGTTTGCTTATCAGGGCTCCACTTACTGCCTCCATTTTATACAGTCCAGGGAATGTCCCCTGCCTCCCAAGGAGATGCTCTTTCCACCTCAGTCAATGTAGTCGAGATAGCCCCCACCATCATGCCCAGAGACCTGTCTCCTGTGGTCAACTGACAACACCGACCATCTCACACCCCGGAGTTCTTGATTCTCGGCCAATCTGTCCTGTTGGCACACGGAGTGCCGAGTGTAGTTACATGTGGGATGGAGATGCAGGGAAATGCCTTACCCAGCCTTCGTGACTTGAGACCAAAGTAGAGGCGGTGGCTCCCCAGGGAGAGGAAGAGGTGTCACGGTGGGTGGTAGGTGCCATGGCTGAGGCCGGGTGGGAGTGTGGGGTGTGAACACACAAAAGACTTTCTGCAGGCTGTGGGGAAAGTGACTGATTTTGCGTCGTGCTGCGTACTATTTTGCCCTGTGTGTTGGGACTTCCCTGGACAGTGACCTCAAAGGTAATGTACTCTCTCCTCTAAGGGTCTCTTGTGACCACCGTGACAGAACATCCCAACTCAAGGGTTCATGATATTGGTCATTGCTTTTCCTCGTTCTGCAGGCAAGGGCAAGGTGTGAGCAGGCAGTCCTGCCTGCCATTGTCACATGGCCACCTCTTCTGTGTCTCTTGTGTATAATAAAGATACCTGTCTGGCCTTAAGTGACCCAGGTGACCATTTTGAGATCTTCTCCTGAGGCACATCTGCAAAGACCCTTTGGGAGAGTAAGGTCGCACCCACGTGAGATGGTGGGTCTTCATCCTTTTAGTCTCCTGCAGCAGAAGAAAAGGCCCAGCGGCCCACTTGCTGGGGCTGGACTTCAGCCAGGTGACATGGGAGGTGGGGACAGGGCCTGGCACCAGCACTGTCGGGCAGTCGCCCACCCTGGGACTCATTCCAGTGGAGCTTTATCTGCAGGAAAATGGAAACCACAGCTCCTCTTGCTCGAGTGGTTAGCTGTGGAAACAAGAGTGGCAGAGCTTTAGGGGAAACAGGAAGGGAGTCTTCTGTTTGCTCCAGGTCGGTTCTTCTCCCTGTCGATGGGGTCTCCGCAGAAGTCCCCGTGGAACCCCCAGTGCCAACAGGAAGTGAGGGGTGCTGACTCACTTTTCCTTTATTTTAATGGCGTTTTTTATTGTTTAGAAAAGGGAGAAAGAAAGCAAAGGGTTTCCTCCCTGATCTGGGTCCTTGCCATCAAAAGCTTGCTTTTCTGACATTTTCCCCCGTTTGCTGCCATTCTCAGACATGAGTGTTTGCTCCCGATGCACACGCGCACATACATCCCTAGACACTTGGTCAAGCAGTAGCGTTTCCGTTCTCTTTGCTCACTGCTGTGCTGTAGGTGTGTATGCTCCGTGTCGTGCTGGAGTCCTTTGCTGGCCATGTGCTCCTGTGTTGCATGCACCGCCATCTGTTAGCTCTGGGTGTGTGTGTGTCTAATCTGCTACTTCCCTGACTTTTTCTTGGTGCATTTTGCTCTTTAGACATTGCTCAGCTTGGGTGACTCCCGAGAGTGGCAGAGCCCCCTAAAGTGGCTTCTGTGGAGTGGTGGGCATTCCTGTGCCTGCCTGTTTGTGAGCATGCGTGTGTACCAGTGTGGGCATGGGTATGCATGGGGGTGACCGCTTCCTGCTTCCATGTGTGTGAGCATGTGCTCACACGTTTGCGGACCAGTGTGTGCACCCAAGTGAGCACCTATTTGCACATGTGCACACTTGTGTGTGCACGCACGTGGGTGCAGCAGAAAGCTGAAGTCTGCATTCTGGATGCTTTCCTGCATTTAGCAGACTGTGCTCATTAGGAGGATCATGGAACTCATTTTCTAGAAGTCTGCTGCTAGCCCCGAGCTAAAATCCACCCTCCCCATTCTCTGGGGCCCCTGGCCTATCTAGAGTGATAGAGGATGCAGGAGTATTCAACATGACACCACACAGAGAGTGTGGGTTCCTCTGGGATCAGCTGTTCAGCTCTCTTGTCCCCGGTCACATTGGCTGAATGTCCCAGCCAGATTCTGTGGATGTTCCCAGCTATTTCCTCTCACAGGGGACTGTCCTCTCTGCTCATGGGGACTTCCCTGCATACTCAAGCTCTGCTCCAAAAGGGGCCCACAGTCTTGGGGGCCTGGGCCCTGGGCCTCAGCAGGCTTAAAGGCACAGGTGGCTGTCTTGCCTGGGTCATGGAGGGATCTTCCTCAGGATGGACAAGAAGACGGAGTTGGCGTGCTCTGGAAGCCTGTCCCAGGAGCAGGCAGAGCACCACATTCATCCCATAAGTCACCAGGCCACCAAGGCATGGCTGCTGGCAGGTCACCTTCTGGGGCTCCTGTAGGCTGAGCCGAGCCTCACACTGGCTTGACCGTGTGCTTCACTGGGACAGTTGCTTCATGCCTGTCACTTTCACTTCATGTTTAGGGGCCAATACCTGCCTCCAGTAACGAGTAACTCCTTCGGTGCCACTTTAAGTGACTCTTTTGTCCTTCCCCAGACACTGCTTTATTTTCCTGACCAGCATGTTAGGGCTGCAATGCACCAGGAGCATTTAGCAGAGAGCCGCTGAGCCTGGCTGTTCCGTTTCCTTTTTCAGGGGGAAATTGTTTATGTAGGTTGCAGTCCTTCCTCCCTGTTGGGAGCTGCTCAACTTAGCCTCCCTGCTCCCTGGCATGCTCGCATCTGACCTTTATACTGGATGGTTCATCCAACCATAAATAATCCCTTCGAAACAGAGAGAGCCTGGTGTGCTGGCATCTGCAGAGGCTTGGAGAGGAGCTGCCAGGAAAACAGAGGGCTGAGAGCAGAGTGGTGCGCTAGGGTGCCAGGACTGATGGAGGAGGGGCTTCTGCCTCCTTTCCCAGAGGCCCCTGAGATGATAATGAATGAGCCAGCGGGTGGGTGGGTGGAGCCTGTCTTGGGGGCTGTTGGGCGTGGGGGGTGGGAGGGAGGACCCAGTGTTATCGGAGTGGAGAGGGGGCACCTGGGCCTCAGTACCAGGGCTGTGAACAGGTGGCTCACAATACCAGGCTTTTGTTCATAGACTGGAGTCAGTGTGTGTCCCATGTCCTTCCTCAGGTGGGCTCACAGATAGTGCCACAGAACTTTGGGGTCTGGGAGGCCTGCCCTTCCCCACAGGCATGTTAGGGTACAGGCCTCAGGGTTGCTCGTTTCCCGATCTCCAGGGCTTCCTGCCAAGCCTCAATTTAGCTGTTTCTCAGGAAGCCAGATCTTTCTGGGTAGCCTGGGGTTGAGGTTTGTGGCTAGTCCATCTTCTCCCTGAAGTTCTGAGAAGCTGGAAGGACCAGGGTTTCTCTGTGTGGCTTTGGAGCCTGTCCTGGAGCAAGCTCTGTAGACCAGGCTGGACTTGAACTCACAGAGATCCGCCTGCCTCTACCTCCCGGGTGCTGGGATTAAAGGCTTTTGCCACCAACGCCCGGTGACATCCTGTATCTTAATCCGAGGGCTTCCTTAGGTACACCTAGTGACTCTGGGGTGTTAGTGTCATAGAATCAGTCACTGACCACAGTGCCCCACCCTCAGGTCCTGAAGCAAGGGCCACTGCTCTTGGACTTGCTGACAGGTACCCCATCATTGACTTAACAACCAGAACCCCCAGCTTTAACCCTGACTTGGCTTCTCACTGAAGGAACATATTACCCACAAGTATGTGACAACTAGGGGACAATCCCATCTCACCATTGTTCAAGGGTCAGGGGAGGCCTGAGAGCCGTGGCTTGACCATATATATGCCTGAGCCTCAGCCTTGGACTAGGATGCTTTGGTTCACATCTAATGTGAAGATACCACATGCAGCCACTTAAGAAAGCCATGTAGGGTTTCTGAAGCTCCTTGGCTTTCATGGGCAGCTTTAGTGTGTCTGATCTTGAAAAAAGAAAAACTGCTCAAAATGTGGTAGATGTCTGGGGACATCTACCAGACTCTTCCTGTACACAGAGGAAGGTGGCTGATGACCAGGGCTGTGGAAGAGCAAGTCTGTTTATGTTTATGTGTCCTGTGTAATCTTGCAGTTGCTCTTATTTGGATTAAAATGTAAGTGATTGCTTAACTCAACCTCGGTTGAAGTGAAGGCTCCTCGGGGCTGACGTGCCTGTAAGTGCAGAGCAGTGATACTTCAGGCTGAGTTTATCCCCAAGCTTTATTGGTGCCAGGTGTCTAGGAGCTGCGCTCTGCATCTGGACATGGTTGCAGTGAGGTTTCTTGGCAACTGGGAGTGGAGGGGCAACTTGTGTTCAGGACCTGGTGCCCATGTGTCAGCAGTGTGGCTGGAGCCACTGGGACCGAGGCCATCTGCCCATCTCTGTGAAACCCTGAGTAGTTACTGTGGTACCCAAAAGAGCCTGAGCAAGAGGATCCCACTCTCTTCTCTCTCTCCCCCCATCTCTCCCTCCCTCCTGACTTTACATTTTTTTTAGTGTATTTGTGTGTGTGTGTGTGTGTGTGTGTGTGTGTGTGTGTGTGTGTGTGTGTGTGCATAGACATATGTGTGTATGTGCGTAGATGTGTGTGTGTGCGCACACACGCGCACATGTGCACACGTGTGCATGTAGATGCCTGAGGTTGAATCAGGCATCATTCTGGATGGCTCTTGCACCTTCCTTGTTGAGGCAAGGTCTCTCAACCAGACTCCATCTCAGGGGATGCTATCTCCACCTTCTGAAGCTGGAATTACAAGTGGGCTCCTATGCCCACCCAGCATTTATATGGGCTTGTTGGCCCTTGGGTCTCTTTTGTAACCAAAAGATGGGCCTATACTCTCTGCATTCACTTCTTTCTAAGATCATGGTCATCTCAGGATATATTACCACCGGCTCCACTTCCTGCAGGGGATATAGTTGAAGAGTCCTCTGATGGATGGCTGAGCCCATGCACGGTACTGAACTGTATACTTTCAGTTTGTTCTTGTTTGCTATACCTATGCGCCTACTGCAGAGTTTAAGTCTAAATTAGGCAGAGTAAGAGTTTAACAGCAAGCTTCTCTGTGGGGCAGATCGGCAGTACCAGACTCGAGGATCAGATGAGAGGACTGCAATTTCAGTACTCGAACACAAGTGCATGTGTACTACAGTAGTTCACAATCTCTCTCTCTCTCTCTCTCTCTCTCTCTCTCTCTCTCTCTCTCACACACACACACACACACACACACACACACACTGAAAGATCTCACTGTACAGTAGATCTGAGAAATCTTAGCCTATCTTATTTCTTTCCTTAGGTTGAAAACACACAGTATTTCCCTTCAAAGAAACACTTAAGAGGGTCTTAAGAGAAGTACTTCCGCCGGGCGTTGGTGGCGCACGTCTTTAATCCCAGCACTCGGGAGGCAGAGGCAGGCGGATCTCTGTGAGTTCGAGGCCAGCCTGGTCTCCAGAGCGAGTGCCAGGATAGGCTCCAAAGCTACACAGAGAAACCCTGTCTCGGAAAACCAAAAAAAAAAAAAAAAGAGAGAGAGAAGTACTTCCTGGGGCTTCTCCTCGAAGATCCAAATTCCACAACCCCCTCCTCTTGTGCTCTAGAGTCATAGTAAATAAAATAGGGGTTACTGGAACTCAAGCCCTGTGATGCTGAGGCAGCCACCCTGATGAGTGACTCACGCGTGGATAGCATACACATGGTGGAAACACTGGGCAAGAGGATGGCTCGAAACCCATCAGCCTGTGGCAAGGTTGTGAAAGATTTTTCTCATGCTACGAAGAACAGCATGCAGTTACAAACTCAGAACAAGCCCTGTGGATATTTTTGAACCGTGATTGATGGTAGTAACTGAAACTGCATAAGATTAAGCTTTGGGTGACAGGGCTACTGTGTGGCCAAGAATGTGAGTTGCACACCCAGGCCCAGAATGTGTCGTATTGCACTCTGATTGTCTTTCTTTCTGGGAGGTAGAAGGCATGATTTCTTGAAACTCCAAAGGAGTAGACGGGTTGCCCTGAGGCTTTCTTTTTTAAATCTATGTATAATTTTGTAAATTTTTCTTTTGGTATAGTGTGCTTGTATATGTGTATACTCACATGTGTGTAGTCTTGTGTGTATGAGGATACATGTGCACACACGGAAGCCTGAGGAAGTTTTTGTTACAGATTGAAACCCAGTCTCTCACTGAACCTGGAACTTGCCATTTGGCTGGTCTGGCTAGACTCCCGGGATCCCCCATCTCCACACCCCCCAACTTTTATCACTTTTACGTGGGTGTGGGGCTCTGAAGTCCCATCCTTGTGCCTTCAAAGCAGGTGTTTTCCTCGCTGAGCTCCTCTCTCCAACCCTAAAATAGTTGTTTTCCAGCTGTGGCAAATATGTATAGCAAAGCTTCCCATTTTAAGTAGATGAATCGGCCACACGTCACATTTGACTGTCACCAACACCACTTCTCACCTTCTACCACCTTCTGAAGATTAGATTCATGTCATCGGGCGGGCGTGGGAGGCAGGCAGCACTGCCTGCCGAGCTCTTTATCCATCCCTGGGAGGTGTAGCTAAGGAAGAGGCTCAATGGGTAAAATGCTTGCTCCGGGAGCATGTGGACCTGAGTTTGTATCCAGGTGTGGCAGTGTGCACCTGCAGTGGTGGGGGGAAGACTTGGAGGGCCCCCTGGCCAGTTTGTCTAGCCAATTGGTGAGAGATCCTGTCTAAAAACAAGCATCAACAAAACAAAAATAAATAAATAAATAAATACAGAGGCTGGTGAGATGAGTCAGTGGGGAAAACGCCATGCAAGCCTGATCCGAGTTCAATTCTCAAAATTCACACATCTGTAATCACAACACTTCTATGGCAAGATGGACAGCGGAGACAAGGGAATTGCTGGCGTGCTGTGTGGACCACATAGTGGGAGAGAAATAACTAGTGAGGCTCTGCCCCAAGAGGTAAAGGGGGAGACCTCCATGTGGGAGCTGTGATACCCAGTGCTGACCTATGCCTCCACACATGTGCATATGGGCACGAGTACACACATATACAGGACATGTACCACACACACATATACACACAAACTTTTTCATTGGAAAAGATCCAAGATAAGATTTTATTACAGTTTATTCATATGTTTATTTCCAAGGGTACCAAGTTGTTTTGTCCTAGTGACATTCACAGAACCAAAAATAAACACAGTTTTAAGATATGTCAATCAAGTAAGTATAGTTGTTTTATTTTTTCCTTTCTTTTGGAAGTGAATAAGCAGGAAATGGTTGTTTTGCTGTCAAGGTGATGTCAGCCTTGTCGATGAGGCTGTCTGTATTTTGGGTGAATTTGGGTTGTTTTCAGTTACCGAAGAGTTGGATGCTTTCTTCCAAGCCAGGCATTTCATGCTTCTACTTGTTTTACAGCCTTCCCTTTTGGTGTCTGTGGGGTTTGTGGTGGTGACTCCTCCCCTTTGACTGATGGTGGTGTGAGCATTGGGCAGTTGTCCGCACATTGTAGACTTTAGGTCTAGCAAAGTTATCACTTGCCTCATGCCCAGGGGACCATCTCCTTGGTCTCCTCTCCAGGGACTAGTCAGTGGTGTGTGTTAGGATGAACACCAAGGCCCTACAGCCCTGGTGGCAGGTGGTGGCAGGACTAACCAATTAATGCATAGCACCCCAGTGACCTGTGTGCATCTTTACTGTCTCCAGAAGGGCCAGCTTGCTACCTGGAAGCAGTCCCAGGGGGATAACTGAGTTGGCTTCGTACACAGTGACAGGAAACTTGTAGGCAGTGGGGAGAGTGGATGAGATTGTCACTCCTCTGTGAGTGCTCTCCAGGTGACCTTGCCAAGGTACAGATTCGTTTATGTTTTGTCTGTTCCACAAAAGCTGTTGGTTGGCCTGCTTGAAAGCACAGACAAGCCTGCCAAATGGAGTGAGGCAGGAGAGGAAGTCAGAGAATCATAGGGCTGGGAGTTAGAAGCTGGATCAAGTCTGAAAAAAGAAAATCCAATTTGCCTACAGAAAAGTGCTGGTCTTCCTATGGACATCTCAAACAAGCGTATTGAAAACAGCCAGCAAAGGGGGCTGGGGGTGTGGCTCAGGTGGTAGAGAGCTTGCCTAACAAGCCCTAGGTGCTGGGTTTAATCCCCAGCACTGTGTAAAATGGGTGTGGTGGTAATCCTAGCACTGTGAGGGTGAAGGCGTGAAGTTCACTCACCGCAACTGTAGAGTGAGCGTGAGGCCGTTCTGTCTTAAACACGACAACATAACCAGCTGTCCTAACTCAGACCAGAAAGCTTGCAGCTTTGCGTTTGCCTGTCAGCACGCCTCTGCCATCCCTACACATAAGCAGTACACCTGACAGTTCCATTCACAAAAGAGAACCCTTAAGGTTTTCGAACTAGCTCATACACTTTAAGTTTAAAACTTAGTATAGGGACTGGAGAGATGGCTTAGCAGTTAAGGCAATAGCTGTTCTTTCAGAGGACCCAGGTTCTATTCCTAACACCCACATGGTGGCTCACAACTTTGAGTAACTCCAGTTCCAGGGGATCCTGACTTCCTCAGGTACTAGGCATGCGCATGGTACAAAGACACACACATACACACACAGGCAAAACATTCACATACATAAAATAGTAAAATGATTTTTAAGAACTGAGCTTAAGCTTTAAATCTTGTTGTAAATTATATTCTTTGAGCAGTTTAACTTAGCTACAAAATCTGTATATATATGTATATGCATATTTATGCCATATATAAATATGAACGTGATACGTATATATACATATTAAATACCTGTGTGACTCTAAATGCCAGCGCTCATGTACTGTGCCTTATCTCCAGTTAATAAATTTGTTGACTTTAACACATGACTCACCCTGTCATTCTTTTCTGTGGTATTAGTCCAGGAGGTCCTGAGGGTGAGCCTCCTCAGGCTGATCTTGGCAGCTCTGGCTGCATCTCCACAGTACCTCTGTCCTCTGTTTTTGCTAAGTGAAGACGGTCGACTCTGTCCTTCTGAAGGGCACGTTGTCCCCCTTTGCCTCATTTGAATGATGGAAGCTGTAGATTTTGGTTCCTACCCTGCCCTGATACATTGGAGCATCTTGGGTGAGGAAAAACCTCTCCCCCCACCTTTTTTAGCAATCCCTCAGGCAAGTAATTTTGCTTCATTTAATTACAAAAATCTGTGTCATGCTGGGCTTTCGAACAGGGAATGACTTTTAAGGAATAAAAAGAAAGAAAGTTGGGGCTGGACAGATGGCTCCATAGTTTAGTGTGTGGGCTGCTCTTGCAGAGGACTGGGATTAGGTTTCCAGCACCCAGGTGCCAGCTCACAACAACCTGTAACTCCCATTCTAAGGCATCTGATGCCTCTTCTGACCTCTGTGAGCTCTTGCATGCACATGGTACACATACAAACTCATAAGATAAATATCTTTAAAGAGAGACAGGAAATTTTTGAAAATAGAGAGGGTTTGGAAATCCCCATCACAAAGGGAAGCCTGGGCCTGTGGGGACCCCAGAATGTGATAGGGCACCAAGTGGAAGTGATGACGAGTTATGGGACAAGCAGGCTGAAGACAGTGACTGTCCTGACCTGTGTTGTCCCAAGAAAGGCCTCTGCCTGCTGTCCCTTGCTGTTCAGCCTCAGGCTGTTCTCAGCTTCTGAAGCTGACTGTGGCCAATTTGTATTGTTGTGTCTGTGTCACTGTGTATTGCTGTGTCTGTGTCACTGTGTATTGTGTCTGTGTCACTTTGCATTGTTGTGGCTGTGCAGGTGTGTGGCATGGCATCAACCTCTGCCTCAGTGAGGACATTGCAGAGGACATGAGCTACAGCTTGTTGCAGGTGCTTGCAGCTCATGGCAGCTAGAAGGCTAATCTCCACTATGATCAGGTTTAGATAAGGGTTTCTAAGAACAGTGGCTTTCTTCCTGTCATTAGTAACCCATGGGTTTTGTTTGTGGAGACAAAATCCAGACTAGTCCCCAAATATGGCTATGTATACAGATACATTGTATACGTACATTTTACCTTAAAACAGCAGTGCCCAGATTCTGAAGAGATGGCTGAGTCAGTGGTTAGAGCTCTTGCTCTAACCTGGGTTTGGATCCCCAAGACCCAAGTAAATGCCCAATGAGATGGTGGCTTGCCTGTAGTTCTACTCATAGAAGGTGGAGATAGGGGATCCCTAAAGCAGGCTGGCAGGGAGTGCTCTATAGATGAGTTCTGGGTTTGACTGAGAGACCTTGCCTCAGTGAGAGTAATGGAGGGTGATTCCCGACCTAAACCTTTGACTTCCAGATGCACAAGCACATACTTGAAAAGCACACACACAAATGGAAAATGAAGGAGAAAAGGACGTGAAAGTCAACATCGGCCCCAGGCGACTCGCACCAGTGTGCACAGTTATCCTCCGCGTCTGAGGGGACGGGATGGGTTCTAGAACCACCCACGGAACTCACAGATGCTCACGTCTTTTCATACGGTGGTATGTGTGGTGCTGACGCACAGCAGTGAGTATCCTCCCATACATCAGCCACCTCTAGGTGCCTC
This sequence comes from Cricetulus griseus, assembly GCF_003668045.3. Classification (NCBI taxonomy): domain Eukaryota; kingdom Metazoa; phylum Chordata; class Mammalia; order Rodentia; family Cricetidae; genus Cricetulus; species Cricetulus griseus. The sequence goes on along the minus strand of NC_048596.1, from coordinate 270,710,014 downwards.
ACCGTTCTGAGGTAAGGTATGTACCACGTTGATGTATGGGATGGGGAAAATGACAAGGGGCAAAGACTATGCGTGTGTAGAGCTCCGTTTTCTGAATTATGTGGAACCCATGTGTTCAGAGGTCCACACGAATCTGAATTGTAACCACTGAGGGACCGGGAACTCTAAGGATGCTGATCCATTTAGTGGATATCACATTGCGGTTTGTCTTTCTGGGCTCTGGGGTGTCGCTGAGCCACCTTGGCTCTGCGGTGTTGGTCAGTTAGGACATGAAGGTGCTAGAGCAGGGTAGTACTGGGGGCAGGTACTCAGGTCCACACGTGGTAGCCAGGAAGGAGGCAGAGGAAGTGCTGTTCTAGAAGAATGCTGCTGGGGGTTGCGCTTGTGGAAACTTCAGCCTCAGCAACCAGGGGAACCCCAGCTAACCTTCATGTGGTGGCTAACAGCTGGGGAGATTAGTTCAGTTTCTTTCCAGGAGTCCGGTGACATTTTAGTTTCTGCTCTGATGGCTTGTGAAAGAGTAACAGAGTCCTTCTAGGGCCTGTCCCCTGGAGCTTGGAACTTAAAAACCTCTGGTTATATAGTAACAGGAGTACTTGGAAGAGAGCTGCATTCTCCAAGAAGGTTGTGCAACCGATGTCTGCTTCACATTCGTGTTCAGGGTATGACCACACATGTGGATGCCCGGGCCTCATTCTCACCATATTTAAAGGCATTGCATGCTGGGTACTGTCTGCCGGAAAAGAGGGCAGTGGGAGGGGCCTGGAGGAGTCCGTGGTGACAAGACATCCTCTCACACAGCTGGTGCTGCCAGCTTGAGACCCGCCTTACTAAGACATAGCACATGTTCTGGGCAGTGGTGACCCTCACTGAGGTACTGAATGGGCTTGTGGGTACTTGCACACCTGTGAGGGCAACTGTGCACGTGCTCATGTGATCTTTGAGTGTTAGTGTTAGTGCACGCCTCCAGCAGGAGCTGTTATAGGTGCGATGTCAGGGCAGCAGACAAGGACTTCCTGTAGCCCTGTGGTAGCTCAGGGAAGGGAAGGCCCTGGGAAGCTCTGGCCTGTTTCCCTGCCCCAGGCCTTTCGAGTTGTTTTCTCAAGAGAATCTAGATTGACAGAAATGAAACTTAGCTTATTACTCAGCTGATTTTCCTATTTTTTTGTTTGAATTAGGAAGTGTGTGTGTGTGTGTGTGTGTGTGTGTGTGTGTGTGTGTGTGTGTATTCACATGCACTTATGAGTGCAGGTATATGTGTGTTTGCATTGTGTACATGAAGACCAGACCATAACCTTGACTTACTCTTCAGATACCTCCTACTTTTTTTTAAGGCCTCTCCACTGGCCTGGAACTTGCTGATTCATCAGTGAGAACCCTGGGTTCTCCTGACTCTGGCCCCCTAGTGCTGGGTTTAAAATGTGCCTTGCTTCCAGCTTTTCTTACACGGGTTCTGGAGGATTGAACTCAGGTCCTCATGCTTGCAAGGCAAGCACTTTACCAACTGAGCCATCTCCTCAATCCCTGAATCAGGAAATGGTTTTGAACTTCCTGTTTGCCCATTGGTACATGCCCCTGACACTGTGGCACAGGCTGGGGAGCTCCACAGCCATATGGGGCACTGATAAAAGTCAGGCTCATGACTGAGAAGAGCCTCCACTCTGGTTTGTTTCTGGGGCCTTCCATTCTTGCTGTCATGGGGCTGGTTAGTGCCTCACCCTTGTTTTTCCTGCACAGCTACTTCTTCTGCCTCCCCAGAAATGCAGGGTCCACTCCTTTTATTCATAGATTTCCCCCTACCCCAAACCATCCCGTGCCTCCAGAACCTCAGTATTGTGTCCTCCTCCTTTCTTCTAGCCTCAGGCTTTGGAATAAGTAATGTTTAAGTGGGTATGAGATCAGGGGGCTCCTGTGTGCAGATCTGTAAGTCATGGACCACTGACACCAGCACAGACAACCCTCTGTGGATGTACACCCGGCTCCTGGACAGTGGAGAGACAACAGATGCTTTCCCGTGGGAAGAACCAATCCGTGTCCATTGGAAATTCATTCCAATACCCTTTTACTTCCTAAGGCTTTTTGTTGTTGAGATGAAATTTACATAACATAATAGGATGATGTACAGAGACATTCTGGCACCGTGTTCTGCAGCTTGGGAATTATTGGAGCCCCTAAAAGTCCCCTCCTAACCAAACCAGTTTAATGAACTGTTAGAAAGAGTTATTACACTTCATCACAGCCTTCTGAATTTGTTAGTAATTCCCTTGTCTTTCGGGAAATATTTTGGCCTCAGGACCATCTTGTGATACTTACGATGTCTAGGGCACCCCAGTTTCCACCAATATGCTATTCTGCTAGGGGTGAATAAAACCTATTAGAGATTTATTCTGGTACTCTTGGTATGGCAACATGCTATCCTCAAGAGTGCTAGATCATTCTTGTATCTGCTTAGTTGTGTGATTGTGTTGCTATGTAGTGTCTTGGGGGGCAGTATTTTTGAATTGTACAAGTTCAAATAAAAAACAAAGCTCTGAGTATTGAGCTTGGTGGCAGACGGCTTGCCAGGTGTGCTCAGGAGGCTGGGCCTCGTCTCCTGCTCTGCAAGGAAGGCAAATAAGAACAACCAATCCGGGCTAGCGAGGAGTGGGAGGGTGGAGGTCCTGCAGGGGTGTGGGGTCTGTAGGGAAGAGCTAGGTGTGGTGTCCGAGTTGACAAGTGCCAGGAGTGGCTTGAGGACCGTGGGATCTAAGAGTGGAGGGAAGCCAGTCCAGGGTTTGGTCCTGGGGTCTGTTGTGATTGACAGCTCACCTGGGGATACCAAGCCAGACCTGTCTGTTTAGACTGGCATCCTGAGTCTTATATCAGGAAGGGGCTTCCTTTCAGTGGCCTTTCTAGACCCCAGCATATGTGGTGATATATTATATATGGTTTATTAAAGCTTGTCTGAGGATTCAGACAGCAAAGTCAGCCTCAAGCTATAGAGATCACACAGTGGTAATGCACACCTTAAATCCCAGCAGCCAGGAGCTAGGAGGTGGTGGTGCACACCTTTAATCCCAGGACTGGAGATTAAGAGGCAGATGGATCTCTGTTAGTTCAAGGCCACACTGAGCTGCATGAAATATATCCAGTCCTAAAGAGAAACAGCTCACACAAATATGATCTCAGCACTTGGGATCATACGCTATTAATCCCAGGACTCATGAGAGGTATTTAAGACAGGAACAGGGTGTCAGAGCTGACATTCATTCTCCAGCCACACTGAAGATAGGAAGACATCAGTCTCAGGAGTCTCTAGCCATGTTGAGGAGAGCATAGCAGAATGAGTGAAGCTGAGGAGCAGTGAAGTTGGGAGCACTTTGAGGATGCCCCTTTGGTCTGAGCTGAGGTAGAGGTAAGAGCTACTGGCTTGGCTTCTTTGCTTTTCTGAGCTTCAGCTTGAAGCTTGAACCCCAGTATCTCTCTCTGGGTCTTTTCTTTTTCGTGTTACAAGCATAGGGTCCCACCCATCATTGTCATTGTTCTGCAGGAGCTCAGGGTTTATGTGAAGCCAGTGCGGTCACAGTTGTCACTTGCTGTTCTTTGGAGTTGCGTACAGTGTCAGAGGCTTGTTGGCCAGGACTGTCCATTCACCCAGATGGTCCTGACACACTCGAGTGAGGCACGCCTGAAGCTGGAACCACAGTCCCACTCTGGCTATCTCTGTCCAGCCCTGTTCTGCCTTGGACTGGTCCATGTCCACACAGGGTGACTACTTTCTTCTTTACAGCTGCCTAGGATTCACATATTTGGACAAACTGTAACTCTCTCTCTGGTCACCTGCTGGTGGCCCTTGAGACTGTTTCCATGGCTTTGCTGCAACGCAGAGAATGTCCTCTGACACATGTTTGTGTCTGAGCGGGAACAGGTCTTTGTCCTGTTGTATTCATTGGGTAACTTCTAAAGCAGGGAGCTTTATCCAGCTTACAGTTTGAAGTTAGGATGTACAGAGGCAGACTGCTAAAGGGCACCATCACCCGGTGAGACAGACCAAGCATGTCGGCAAGAGGAAGGGGCTCTTCCTCTTGTTAAAGCCACTGGTGTCGTCATGGAGGCCATACCCACATGACCTCATCTAATTACCTCTCGGAAGCCCCATCTCCAAATACCAGCAACACAGGAGTATGGCACGATGGCAGCCACATTTCAACACATGGATTTGGGAGGTGTCCTTCCAACAGCAGCAGGGTGTATGTCAGAAAATTCCCAGCACCAGGCCAGGCGGCTGTTGTTCCTTCTCCTTACTGGGTTGGGAGTTCCCCGAACCATCCCATCTCTGACTGGATTGGGTCACTCCAATCCCACCTGGAAGAGGCAATGGTTTCCTTTTTACTTTAATGGTACTGAACTCCCACCATCTTTGATTGGCTCTCTGCAGTTTCATGCTCTGCTATGGGGACATTGGGGATCTCAGGAGGCCCTAGGGAAGGTGGCCTTAGCATTTTCTACCTGCTGTTTCTATGCCTCCTTTTATGTGTTACATAGAAAAACTCTGCTTTGCCTAGTAAAAAACAAAACAAAACCCCACAAATTCTGGTATTCTGGTTTCTTCCTTCTCTATCTTCTACTTAAAATGATTGGCTGTTTATTAATACCAACATTTCTTAATGTGCAGTTCTAGTTCAGGGGCTGGATTGGAAGTGTTGTGCTAAAATGTCATTCTTTTAGAAAGCTTTTAAAATGTTTGATTGTTTGTTTGTGTATGTGTGTGCCACAGGACGCATGTGGAAGTCAGAAGACAGCTGGTGGGAGTCAGTTTTCTCTTCCCATTGTGTGGGTATCAGGAATCAAACAGAGATTGGCATGTTTGAGGGAGAGCACCTTTACCTACCAAGCCATCTCATTTTTATGATGACTGGGTTATCTTTCACAGCCTATGGTCTCCTGTCCTTCTCCACACACCAGTTCTTAGTTTGTGCTGTGGAGACTGCTGCCCTGGTTCCCGGCTACCACAGAGGGAGTAAGGGATAGGCAGATACTACCTCCACCCTTCCTGTTCCCAGTGGGGGTTGTCCTGTGCGCTCACCTGGCAGGGCAGATGTGCTATGCTCAGTGACAGGCTTCTCTCTTGGGCAGTGAGTGCCCTTGAAGTCTCGTGTGTGTGTGTGTGTGTGTGTGTGTGTGTGTGTGTGTGTGGTGTGTGTGTGTGTGTGTGTGTATCTGTGTGTGTGTGTGTGTGTGTCTGTGTCTGTGTGTTCTGTGTCTGTGTGTCTGTGTGTGTTTGTATGTCTCTGTGTGTATGTGTCTCTCTGTATGTGTCTGTCAGTCTGTCTTTCTGTGTCTCTGTGTCTGACTGACTCACTCACTCACTTTGGTTCTGCTAAGATACCTCTTTTTCCAATTCTTGTTTCAGACTCTGTTAACACCACTGGAACACAGCCAGGTTCTGCACGCCGACATGTCTGACAATACTGGTCCCTAGGTGAGTAACAAAACCCACCCGCCAAGGAAGAGTCCCCTTGGGAGGTGACCCCATGAGTCAGCAGTTGGTTCTGGTCGATACCTGACCCTGTGGAGTGATTAGAGAATCAAGAAAAGTCTGTCCATGAAAACTGAGGCATTCCTGCCAAAGGTGTCACTGTCTGGATGAGGGATGTGACTTTAGTAGCATTAAAGGCCCCCCCATGTGGATGGAGGGAAAGGCTGCCAGCAAGGGGCTCCGGGTGAAGCCCATTTGGATGGTGAATTCCTCACTTTTTTCGTTGTGACATAATACCTAACAAAAGTAGCTTAAGGAAGGCAGGGTTCCTTTTGGCTCAGTTAAAGGATAAAGACTATTGTGGTGGCTAAGGAGTAGCGCAGGCTCCTGAGGCAGCTGGTTGAGTTGCACCCGTAGTCTGGAAGCATCGTAGTGCTCAGCTTGCTTTCTTCTTTTTATTCTAGAGCCCCAGCCCCCGGGATAGAACAGCCCACATTTAGGGCAGCTCTTCCAACCTGAATTAAAGCTCTCTGGAAATACCCTCACAGACACGTGTGTTTCCACCTGACTCTAAATCTAGTCAGTTGACAATGAAGATCACTGTCAGAGCACCTGGGTCAGCACCAACTTCCGACTTTCAGGCGAGACAGGAGGGAGCCGGGGTTGAGCCCTGGCATGGCATACTCTTACCCCTCCCTCTAAAAATTCCCCTGGGGATTTTGGGTTCAGGAGTGTGCTCTGGGTCTTTGAAGATGGCCTGTCGTGTGTGTGTGTGTGTGTGTGTGTGTGTGTGTGTGTGTGTGTGTGTGTGTGTGTGTGTGTGTGTGTCCGTCCATCCCCTAGGGAGCTTTCAAGAGCTGCTGGTGCTGCTGCTTTGTTGTCAGCCACTGCTTGATCCTGGGGTAGGGAAGTCTTTGGAGGCGGCAGCTCAAATAGGGCCTGGGAGGGTGATGCGCTGCTGGCCCTTTGTGCTCACTACACTTGTGTGTTCAGGGTGATGGACAGTAGAGGCTTTCTGGGCTTGCCCAGGGCTCAGAAGGCCTGGTGTGCATGGACCCTGATGCCCGTGCTCGTGTGGTGGCGACGCCACCCTGGCTCAGTAGCGCCAGGACGGTCTTGGTACTCTTGTCACAGGTGATGGTGAGGCACAGTGTGGTGAAGGCAATGCACCTAGCCGTTTTCTCAGAGGCATCTCCAGCCACGTCTGTAACCTCCTCCACCCACTGTGACAGGGCATCCACCTCCCAGAGCTGCTTGGCCTTATTGTACCAACCCTATCCCTGGCCCCCAAGTGTGGGCCACTCTCAGAGCTGAGGGGAGAGGCAGCCATGCAGACCCCATGCCTTTCATGGCTAAGCCAAAGCTTCCAACCAAAGGAGTGTAAGAATGCACCTGCATTTAGTGGACTTTGCCAGACATGCCTTTTGTCATCATAACCGTCATAAGGCAAGTGTCTGAGTCGTGTCTGGAAGCCCAGTTGGTTGGCCAGCTGTTCGCACAGCACTCTAGCTGATGGCTCAGAGACGTTTCCAGGCCTCAGCTTGCACATCATGGATACAGCAGTCTCCTTCTGCAATGTCACTGTGTGTGTGTTTTGTTCCCTGAAATCAACAAGGAGAGAGAACAGTACTGTGAAACATTTGGACGAGCCAGAGGACTAGATGCTGCTGATACCTCAGTGTATCTAATTTTTAGAAAGAAACTCTGTGCTAGGTTTCTGTGTGCTTGAAAAACCATGGTGTGCGCTCATGGTGTCAGTCACCCAGCAAAGGTCCTGGAGGGTAGCGCCCCCGCCCCCACCCCAGTATAAGGGGAATGCTGTAGTTTGCATATAAAAGGCTGTCTAGAAAGGAAATACTTAGGAATATTAAGCTGTATATTGTAGAATTTTCATTGAGGTGGAAACTAAAATAACTTTTCAGGATCTTTCCCAGTATGAAGAGTCCCATACAAGCAGCTTTGCCTTTGGTGGGTCCTCAGAGTGGGGACAAAGCAGGCATTGTCCTTACTGTTGCCCCTGGGGGCCCGTCTCTATGACGCCATGGTGGAAATCTAGCCAAGAATCCAAGAGTGGCCTCTGGGAGAAACTGGTGTGTCCAGGCAGGGAAGGCAGCAGCCAGGAGGTTCTGTGAGGTTTGGCTAACAAGCATGGTTTGGGGGTGCTTGGGTGTCCCTTGGGCCTGTTGGGGAATACTGAGCATACGACAGAGCTAATGTCAGGATTAGGGACAGGCCTTGCTTGGTGGCAAGTTACAAGGCTACGTCTCAACCCGCAGTTCAGTTCTTAGAGCCCTACTCTTGCCTTTGAATTTGTTGATGGGGACACATAGTATGGAAAGGAAATGCTTTGAGTTTTGTTGCTCCTTTAAGGCTGCCTGAATTTTAAAATTTCTGCTTTGTCACAGTTCTGTAGTCTTTCTTGTGTTTTGTTTGTTTTCTTAGTTGATTTTTGTTGTTTGAGACAGGGTCTTACTATGTAGCTCTGGCTGTCCCGGAACTCACTATGTAGACCAGGTTGGCCTCAAACTCATAGAGATCTTCCTGCCTCTGTTTCCCATGTGTTGGGATTAAAGGTGTGTGCCACTATGCTCAGCTTCATGTTTTTTGTTTTTTTAAGATGTGTTTAGTTATTATATTTATGTGTTTGTATGGGTGTATGTCACATGTGTGCAGGGCCTGGCTGCATCTTTCTTGTGTTTATTTAGTGTATTTATATGTTTGTGTTTGTATGGGTGGCCAGAAAAGGGTGTGGATCCCCTGGACCTGGATTTGCAGGTGGTTGTGAGCAGCCTGCTGTGGGTGTTGGGAACTGGATTCTGGTTCTCTGCAGGAGCAAGAAGTATTTGTAGCCTCTGAGCTCTCCATAATCTCTCCAGTCCCAACTGTGAGGTCTTACCAGGTCTAACCAGCTGCACGGCTTAATACCCAGCCCTGGAGTAGGCTCAGCTGAGTATACCTGTCCCCTAAGTGTGCCCACCCCTGAGCATGCCTAGTCCTCAAGCGTGCTACCCTTGAGTGTGCTCAAATGCATTAGGACCCACAACTTATGTATAGCAGGGTGGCCTTATTTTTAGTAAGTGTCTAAAATACAAGTTTTTGAGCAGGGCCAGTATAGATTTAATTAAATGACACTAAAATGGGAGATAATTACTTCCATGTGTTTCATGGAGCCTGAGGGTCTCCCTGGTCCTGTGGGTGCAGCCCTGGGAAGCTATGACCTAGAATAGTGTCCAGGCCCTTCCCCCTTGGGCATCCAGGGTCTAGTAGGTGCCGATCCAAAAGCTCAGAGACCCATTAGTATACAGAACTCTTGCCTGTGAGGCATCAGTCAGACATTAGGCCCACAGTGTAGAACACCAGCAAGCATTGCATGAGAAATATACAAGATGGCAGGGCCTCCAGTGGCTCTGATGTAACAGATGTGGAAGCTTAGTACTGTCCAGACACTTCAAACCCAAAGGGCCAGCCCTGACCTGGGACTCTGCCATTGGCCACAGCAAAGTATCCATTTATAGTGACTGGGAGCATGCATACCCTCAGCACACTGGGAGCCAAACATTTAGATTAGCAGCTGTGTGTGGGCTGCGTTGCTCTCCTGTGCTTTAGACTCACATTGCCCAGTCCCGAAAGTGAGTACTATGCCTGTCCCAGGTGCTGGAGTGTGGCTGCTCAAAGCCAGAGCCTGCTTGGAAGATAAAGGACCCAGAAGGGATTAGGTGTGCCCCTTTCTGAAGTGTGTTAAGTACATATTACAAGGTTGTAGTATACATGTTTGTGTATTGTATTAAGTGAAATAGATTATTAGAGAGCATTTCCTCTTCTAATGTGGTCATCCATACAATTGCAGTAGCTTGTGCCATCCATCAGCTGTGTGTGTTGAGAAGCGTGATCTAGAGCGCTGTGGCTGCCCTGGGTTTGAGTTTACTCTGATCTTGCAGGTGCTGGGCCAGTGGTCAGTACTGCAGTTCCTGGGTTTCTAAGGAAAGTTCCTTAGCAGCCTCCTGGGGGTGCTCCAGAGGGTCACCATACTGACCATGTTTCTCTTGAGGCATCAGCCCTGCTTTGCCTGTGGTGAGCCCTTGTCCTGAAGGCCCAGCATTGTGCAGGCTTCCTTTGCCCTTGAGTTCTGTTGGGAGTAAAGCTGCAGTGTACTGCTTGTAGCTGATTTTCCACATCATGGCCATGTCCTGAATGCATTGGTGGCCTGCTCAGCCTGCGTGTCACGTTGGTGAAGAGCCCAGTGTCTTTGTGGGAGGAGAGCCACCACCTTGTAAGTACCTGTCCCCCCCCATACCATGTGACTTGCTTTGGCAGCCTGAGTGGAGGGGCTGATGCCTGTGCAGCTGTGGGGACCCGGCACAGTCCTAGGAAAATACCCCAGGCACTCCCACATCTGGCCAGGCTATTAATATCCCACAAAGAACTCTTTTTTTTCCCAGTGGAGAGCCTGCGTGTGGCGATGCTTTCAGGCACATGAGCAGAGCCCATGAAACGAGCCTTGCGGAGAGAGGATTTCTGGATGCACCATTGAGTTCCCATCCACAAGTCTGGGCCTCGTAGTTTTCTGCCTGCTGTTCTGCTGTTTGTGGGTGCTGGTTCCCAGAAGGCAGGTGGAACTGTTGGCCCCAGGTAGCCTGTTGCAGAGAGGCTGGTCCTTCTCCGCTGTTTGTATTCACTCCACATTGGAAGGGTTCTCTGTAGCCTACTGTGTCCAGGCAACCAGGCCTCAGTAGGTGGCTAATGTCAAACTCCTGGGGAAGACAGGCCCCGGGTGGGATTGCTGAGATCATGTGGGAGAAGAGATGGTGCGTGGTTCCATGAGAGATCTGCCGTGTCGGAAGGAGGGGCTGCAATCACAGGCCGTGTCTCTCACCTCTTCATGGGAAGGAGGGGCTGCAAACACAGGCCGTGTCTCTCACCTCTTCATGTGAAGGAGGGACTACAAGCACAGGCCATGTGTCTCATCTCTTCATGTGAAGGAGGGGTTGCCAGGACACAGGCCATGTGTCTCACCTCTTCATGTGCAGGACTGGTCCCCAGGAGCACACAACCCCCCCCCCCCAGCCCTTCTGGCCCTCTGAGCTGGACATACGGGTTTGGAATTAGATAAGGAGACCACTCCAGATAACCTGTGTCTGCTGTTTTCCTCCTCCTGCAGCCTCGTGTTTATAAGTCATAGCCACCGTGATCCCTAGATGGTGCGTGTTTGACTGAAGGGGGTGGGGGACTGCTCATTTGTGCAGGAGATGCAGACCCCTGAGCACTGTAGCTTGGCATGCTCTCTTCCCCTGCGTACCTGGGAGGCCTGGTGTGTTAATCATGTGGGGTGGGGCGGGGGTTTGCAGGCAGTGGTCTGTGCGGGAGGCACACCCAAAGACCCACACTGAGCATTGTGTTTGCTCTTAGGATTGTATTACTCCCTTAGGGCTGTCAGGCTCTGACCCTAGCACCTTCCCTCCTTAATGTGGTCTTGTGTGAATAGCCCCCATGGGTGTGAGCAGACGGAAGGTCTTTTTCATGGAGAGTTCATTTGGGCTTGTCTGGGAGCACTTGAATGCAGTCACGGGTGCCCTCGTAGGAGAGCCAGAGGAGTCGGGATGCTGCGAAGAGATGACTGTGTGGAGATGAGGTGGACCCTGGAGCAGTGGGCTGCCAGGATGGGTTTACCCCAGCCTGCCTGGGCCCCATGGTCCCTTATGTTCTGTCACACGTCACTTTGGGTGTCTGGAGGGCATTCTGATTTTTTTTCCTGTGTGTGTGTGTGTGTGTGTGTGTGTGTGTGTGTGTGTGTGTGTGTGTGTGAGAGAGAGAGAGAGAGAGAGAGAGAGAGAGAGAGAGAGAGAGAGAGAGAGAGAATGTGAGCACATACATACATGCCAGGACATGGTTATGCCATACATGTTTGTAGAGGTCAGAGAACAACCTCAGGTGGGGGTCTTTTTGCCTTCCACTTTATTTGAAAGAGTCTCTTATATTATTATTATTTTTCCTTTGTGTGTGCGAGACTCATCGACTCTTGATCTGGGGCTTCTCCTGTATCCACCTCGGATCTCCCTGTAGGTCACTAGTTCTCAACCTGTGGATCATGAGCATGACTAACCCCTTTGGAGATTGAATGACCCTTTTCACAGGGGTTGGAAACAGATGTTCACATTACGATTCATAACAAAATTCACAAAACAGTTGTGAAGTAGCAACGAAGTAATTTTGTGATTGGGGTCACCACAGCATGAAGAACTGTATTCAAGGGTCACAGCATTAGGAAGGTTGAGAACCACTTCTCTAGCAAATTGGGGTTGTGAACAGATGCTACTTCATTTACCTTTTAGCTTTATGTGGGTTTGGGGGACTCAAACCCAGGTCCTCCTCCTGGTGTAGCAAGCACTTCCCCACCAAGCCATCTCCCCAGCCCTAGATGGGGCTCTGATGAGATTACTGCTTTAATCCAAGGACTCAGTAAATCAGAAGTCCTTCCTCATCTGGGTGGTCTTAGCAGGGAGGAAATGCCTGCAGATTGCATGGAGCTAAGGGGTCTCTGGTTGCAGATTAGAGATCGAAGCCTCTTTAATGACAGTGGTCAGCCCCTCCCCGTGAATGTCTTTCTCTGTACACATCCCGTCAGTTCTGCTCTTGGAAAAACCTGGAGGTACCAAGAGCCCCACAAGCATGGACCCTTTGCACCACCAGACAGAGGACGAGCCTCGATAAAATTCTTGGGGGGGGGGGTCTAACAGGGTCCTTGGCTTTGACCCACTGACACTGGTGACTTCTAGCCTCCAGAGATATGGGAGAGTTTATTCCTGTTGTGTCAAGCCTCTGGCCTTCAGTAATTGGTAAGAACAGCCACAGGAAAACAGGAAGTCAGGATAAACAGCACTTCCACAGATACCCTCAGCCGCACCAGACCTGTCATTCAGAGGCCGTGACCTCCGGGTGGGGCACTGCTGGGTCACAGGGTGTGTGGCTCTTGACTTTGGTAGAACTTGCTGGCCTAGTTTGTGAAAGTTCCTTACTGTTGGTCTTGGTAGTAGAGGGCCCTGTTCCCAGTTCCCTCCCTCTGCAGTGGCAAGTGTCTGCTGGAGAGTGATGCTGTGGTCACACTGCCTGTCCCCGAGCCCTGGTAAGTGGTTCCAGCCTCGGGTCCTGGGACTCTTCAGCTTCGTTCTTTGCTACCTCTTCTGCTGGGTTGTCTGCTCATCTTGCTCATCAGCAGGGGCTGAGTGTTCTACATACTTATGCTTTGAAACACTGATTCCCAACTCTTAAAAAAATGGAAACAGTAACTCCTATTTTTTCTCATTTATTTGTTCTCTCAGTGTGTGCAGGTGGGGAGTGGGGGTGCACACTTACCAAGGCACATTTGTGTAGATCAGAGGACAACTTGAGACAGTCACTTTTCTCCTACATTGTGAACTCTGGAGATGGAACTCCTGTTAGGCTTGTCCGCAAGCACCTTTGCCAGCCAAACCATCTCACTTATTCCCAATTCTGTCTTTGGTGGCTGCTTTTATGAGCATCTCATTTGCCGGTCAGGTGAAACCTGTAATGCCCAGGTCTTTTTCTGTGTTCCTAATGTGTTGGTGTTAAGATACTATGGCTATGCAAGAGTTTTGTTCTGTGAGTTTGAATTGTATAACATGGATTAAGATGTTTGAGGGAGGGCTTCAGGGAGTCAGGGAGAGAGAGGGAGACAGAGAGAGAGAGAGACAGAGAGAGAGACAGAGAGAGAGACAGAGAAAGAGAGAGAGAGAGAGAGAGAGAGAGAGAGAGAGAGAGAGAGAGAGAGAGAGTGAGTGTTCATGTGTACCATGGCTTGGGTGGAAAGATACAGGACACTTGCTGGACTCAGTTTGCTGCTCCTACTGTGTGGGATTGAACTCAGGCTTGGTGTTTATTCACAAAGCCATCTCTGGCCCTAAAAGATGTTTTGGGGGAGAAAGGGGCCCAGTCTTGAGTCCTTGAGTCCTTGCACTGTGCTGGCACTGGGCAATAGCTATTCTTTTTTTTTTTTTTTTTTTAATTTGTGAGTTGAACTTCAGCTTAGTGGTTTCTTAATGTTCTTCATAGTAGGACATTCCGCTGCACCCCAGTGGCCTGCTTGCCTTTTCACATCTGGAGTCACCTTGGTGACAGTTCTGTGGAGTGAAGGAGTCCCCTCTCTGTGGCCTGCACATGCTGTTTTAGCCCAGTGATGAGAGAAGATTCCTCTGATGCATGGGTGACACATGCCCCTCTGCAGAGAATGGGCAGGATGCTCAGTAGCTGGGCTGAAGGGCTGTCGAGGAGAGCAGGGAAAACCAGGGAGAAGGGGAACGGTTACAGCGCTCTCTCCGTGTTCCCAGTAACTTCGAGAAGCCTGCGAAACCAGAACTGAGGATGTAGCTCAGGTAGAGAAATGCTTGCCTAGTGTGTGTGAAGCCCTGGGAAGCTTTGATCTCCTGCTCTGCATAGAGTTAGGCGTGGCGGTGCACCTCTGTAATCTCAGGAGGATTGGTAGTTCAGGGTCATCTTTGGGGCCAGCCTGGGCTCAGTGAGACCCTGTTTCAAAGTCAAACATGAACAACAAAAACCCAAATACGAAATTAGTGAAGTCAGAGTGTAAAGCAATGGACACCAACTGGAAAACAGCCTGTGGTGGGCACCGCAATAAAGGCAGCATCCGTGTTGGGGACTTGCCCTCCTCCTGGATTTCCTCTAGGTGTCTGTGGTCTGACCCTGTCCAGGATGGGTGAGTACATATATGGGGTGGAGTATGTACACCAGCAATTGGAGGACACGTGAGGGTTGTTCCCGGCCCACATCCACATACATGTAAAGGTGTGTGTGTGTCACCATGCTCCAGGTCTCTGTGCCTGGCCTTGAACTGCCAGGCCTGGGTCTCCTTCTGAGTATTGTCCCTCTGGTGGCTGGTGCCCCGTGGCTTCTGAAAACTCTCTGTGTTGCTGAGCTGGCTAGGCCCCACCCTTGTGGGAGCATGATGAGGTCAGGCCTGCATTTGCCTGTGTGTGACCCAGCCGCACCCGAGCTGTGGGTGGAGATGTGGAGTGTTGCGGGTGCTTGACCCCACACAGGACTGACAACCTGGGCCCCTGGCTCCAAGGCAGGTGTGGGGTGAAGCTGGCCAACGTGTTACGAGGCCGAGTTTGTCTAACTCTTTGCTGGTCCTAGGCAGGCAGGCCCTTCTCAGTCAGTGGCTACTTCATGGTAGCCGTGACGTGACTGGGCCCTGGCTCTGCTATGTAGGGATGAGCACGGTCTTCCTGATACCCAGTCTCCTGCAGGAACAGGAGCTGTGACATTGCTTCAAGGTCAGCGAAAAGTGGATGACAGCTCGGTCTAAGGAGCAGGTGGACAGAGGGGCAGGTGGATGGGGCAAAAAGGCCTTGTTGGGGGCAGATAGCCCAAGTGTCTGGATGTCCTAACAAGACCCTGTGGGTCTAGGGGCCACCAGGGCATTCCTACCTACACTTTTCTTTCAGCTGCTCCACAGGCCGGAACACAGACACCCATCTCTTTCCAGGGCTTCTCATTTTATGGGCTCTGCCCTGGGGCAGGAGTGGGGTCAGGCTCCAGCTTTCACCTGGAGTTTCCCTGGGGGCCCATTGGGGAGCAGGTGGGCCTTCTAGACTGTGAGTCATGGTCTGGGGAGAAGCAGCTACCTGGGGGTAGAGGAAGTGACTGGGCAGGTGACGTAAACCTTCCTGCCTGCTCTTGTGCCTGTGTCTTGGGTGCTTGTGGGGTTGCATTTTCCTGCACTGAAAGGGTGCCTTGTCAAAGCGTCCCATGAACAACAGAGTGGGGAGCTGGACCCCCAGCCGTGTGCTTCATTTTTGTATGTAGCTTTCTGATCTCCTCCTTTTCTGCCAAGCATCTCAGCTCTGTGACACTTTGCTCCTGGTTTCCTCATTCTTTTCGTGCTCTTGTGATATAAGGAGCCAGTTCCACACTCTCCTTGCAGAGGTGCCTGGGTTGAGATCAGGCAGGAAGGCCAGTGAGGCTGGGCTAGGGTACTGCAGCCCTCCCTTGGCCTTCATGGTTGTCCAAGACCCTCGTATTGCTCTACCCACTGGCCTTGACTCAGGCATCTGGATTGCAAGGTTTCTTGGGTCTGAGAGTGTGGCCTGGACCCTGGGAAGGGAGGAGCCCAGGTCATTGGGTATCATGGTTGGGAGGAAGACACAGCCTCCTTCATAGACTTGCTGGGTGTTGATGCACGCCGTGCCCTGTGTGGGATACTGGTATGGTAAATAAATAATGGCATCTGGAGAAGCCCTTTAATGGAGGTTGGGGGCAGGGCTGAAAGGGACTGTCAGTTTTGCCACGGTCATTCCTGCACCTATGCTGTGACTCGCCTCATGGTCACCCTAGAGGAAGGTGGACACACTCCTCTTGCTCCGGTTGCCAGCCCTCTTCCACAGTGACTGCTCCTTCTCACATTCATCCGAGGCTGCCATGTAATAGATCAGAAGCAAAACGATTGTGCTGGGAGACTTAAGGGGTGAGGAGCTGAGTGGCCAGGCACCAGGCAGCCCCTGTCTTAGAAGGCGGCACTGTTTCCAGCGTTCTGCTTGGGGTCCCTAAAGCCCTAAGGAGGAACTGCAGGGCAGGGGATCTCTTCCCTCTTTCTCTTGCCTGTTCTTGGGAACATCCTGACATGTCTTTTGGACATGACTTATCACACACCTCAGCTGAGGCCTGGTTTTCACAGCCATCCACTGTGCCCAGAGGCCACGCCCTGCAGAGCCACCACCGATGCTTGCTGCTCAGAGACACAGCTTGCCCTCTGACATGGATGAGAGCATGCCCAACTGAGTCCTGTGTGTGAGTGGAGGGAGAAGGGACTATTGGTGAGGCTGATTTAGTTTGAGGCATTTCTTTAAGTATGGCAGCAGGCCGGGTTGGTTGAGCCACATGCACAAGGTCGGGGTTGATGAGGCGATTACTTATATTGTTCTATTTTGTTAAGTAAAACCAGGGAGTCAGATATTGGGGTAAAAACCTGATTGATCAGAGAAGTGGCAAAGTGAGCTCCTCTCTTTCCTCAATCCAGAAGGGCCTCAAATCTTTCTAAGCCCCTCCCTTCTACTTCCTGTGTCTCTCTATATGTCCTGGGTCCTCTGAAACCTCTATGGCTAATTCTGGTCAGCTAGTAGCTAGCTCCATCCTCTTATTCAATGTAAACTTTATCGACAGTCTCGGGAATTTCAGAGTGCGATCAAAATATCCCCCAACAGGTTGAGGCTTGACTGGTACTGACTGGTTGCTGAGGAAGCAGTTTGCCATGGGAGGTGGCTGTTGTTCTTAGAAGGCCTTGCTGTTGTGAGTGGCTGGCTAGGACAGCAGGCTGCTGATCAGGCAAGACAACTTTGGGAGCTTGCACCTGGCAAATCTCCACATTGTCGCTTTGGGGAAACACTACAGAGTAGAGAAGTCACAGGGTAATTGTGGGCTGGGCTGGGCTGACCCCTGCTGGCCCAGGTCTCCACTCAGGGTCAGTCTCAATCCTCTGGCCAAGCCCATCTGTAGCACCCAAGTAGGACTGACCACCACGTGTCATACCATGCTCGCATGTTTTTCCCCCCGCTTGCTGACATTTGGTGTAGTATCTGACCCCAGCAGGTACTAGGGAGTGTGTGCCGTGGTGTGAGTAGGAGGGTGTGCACGGTCCTGGGGAGGGAGGGAGGATCCTTGTTTTCAGATCAGGGGACATTTCTCCAGAAGTCCTGGCTGCTGTCCAAGCAGAAAGCCAGAGTGAGACAGTTGAAGTAGAGAAACAGCCAGTCGATAGGGTGTTGGTGAGAAATGGGTCTGACAGCCAGCTGTACTATTCTGAGGTACAGAGCTGAGATTTTAATCTGAAAGAATCAGGGGGCTGTTGATGTTCTGTTTATTCTCTCTCTCTCTCTCTCTCTCTCTCTCTCTCTCTCTCTCTTCTTTGGTTTTTCAAGACAGGGTTTCTCTGTCTTGGAGCCTATCCTGGCACTCACTCTGGAGACCAGGCTGGCCTTGAACTCACAGAGATCCGCCTTCCTCTGCCTCCCGGGTGCTGGGATTAAAGGCATGAGTCACCAACACCCGGCCCTGTTTATTCTCTTTATCACATTTGTGTGTGGTAAGTGTGTGCCCATGTGTGTATCTATATTTGTTCAAATGGAGGCCAGAGGCTGCTTTGGGCTAGACTAGCTGGCCAATGAATTCCTGAGACCCACCTTCCTCCATCCCCCAAGTGCTGGGGTTATATGCATTGCCACCTGCTTGACTCTTTTACATGGGAGCTTGGAACCCCAACTTGAGTCCTTTTGCTTCTGTAGCAAGCACTGAGCTACCTCCCGAGTCTCTGAAGTCTCCTCCTCCTCCTCCTTCTTTTCTAAATAAACATTAGTCAGAGCAGGATTTTGGAGATAGTTGTGCAGCTATACTGTGGAGGAATGGAGGGAAATATATGTGGAAAGTCGGGTGCAGAGCAAGGCGCGGGGAGGGGGCGTAATAGATGGTGGTTACCAGTCAGCCATCTGGGGGCCCTGTGCTCTTCTCAGAAATTCTGAGTAGCTGTTGGATTGATAGCCCACGCCCTCCAGTGTGAAATCATGTGTATTTGCTGACTCTGGTGCATATCCCTCAGTCCTGAGAGCTAGAAGCAGTTTGCTCCAGATTAGAGACCGGAGGTATATGGCTGCAGGCGCTCAGGTTGGAAGCTTATTACTCTGGTTCAGCAGGCACTGGGCAGATAGTAGCAGATGGCAGCAGCAGTCATTGCAAACCAGTGCTACAGTCCCCATGCCTTGGGTGCTGGGACCTGTGGCTCCTACCAGCAGCTAGTGCCATTACCCTGAAACCTAGGGTGTCTCCAGGATTTGGTAGCTCTTAAACTCCCTCATCTTTGACTTTCTGCCGCTGTGTCTGGGCTGGGTGTGGTGGCGCACATCCTTATCCCAACACGCCCTCGGGAGGCTGAGGTAGGTCGATCTCTGTGAGTTTGAGACCAGCCTGATCTACACTGTTTCATGTCGGGCAGAACTAAACAGTGACAAAAAAGAAAAAGCCCTTTCTGTACCATCTTTTGTCTTCTCTGTTGCTGGCCACTCAACTCTTCAGCCCCTTTCTCTCTCTCTCTCTCTCTCTCTCTCTCTCTCTCTCTCTCTCTGTGTGTGTGTGTGTGTGTGTGTGTGTGTGTAGTTGTTGAGTTTTTTCTGTTTGCTCCTAGGGGTCCCTCCATCCAGTTCCCAAATAAATACAGAGACTTACTCAAGCTTTAGCTTGGCTTGTTACTTGCCAGCTGTTCTTAATTTATATTATCCTGTTTCTCTTTAACTGCATTTTGCCTCTGGGCTTTACCTTTCTTTATTCTATATACCTTACTTTTCTTCTTACTCCATGGCTGGTTGTGTGGCTGTGTGGCTGGCCCCTGGTGTCCTCCTCTCCTTCTCCTTCTTTTTGCTTCTCCCTCTCTCTCATTTTTTCTCTCTGCCTGGCAGCCCCACCTACTTCTCTCTCATGTCTTGCTATTGGTCGTTCAGCTTTTTATTAGACCAAACAGGTGTTTTAGACAGGCAAAGTGACACAGCTTCACAGAGTTAAAAAAAAAAAATGCAACATAAAAGAATGCAACACATCTTTGCATCAGTAAACAAATATTTTACAGCATAAATGAATATAACACATCTTAAACTCTATTGTATGACAGCATGCATGCGTGCCATGTGTGTAGAGGCCAAAGTGCAAAGCCTGATGTGTCGTCAGTCCTCACCTTCCACTTTGTTTGAGGCAGGGTCTCCTTGTCATTTGCTTCTGTGTACACTAGGCTAGCAGGCCAGTGACTTCTAGGGAGTAGGGGTTAGCCTGTGTCTGCCTCCCCTCTCGCTGTAGGAGTAGTGCTGGGATTACGGCCTCACACCGATGTGCCCAGATGAACAGAGCCATCTCCCCAGCCCCGCCAGCCACTGCCTTGCTACTCTGGCTTCTGCTGGTTGCACCGCCACCACCACAGCTGCTGCTGCTCCGTTGTCTCCTCTTGGTGCTGCTAGCTCAGCCCACTCAGCTTATAACACAAATCTGAAGTAGGCAAAGGTCACTGGAAGAAGCCTTTCAATGGGCCCAAGCCTTTCCTTGCGACACCAGAGGTCAGCGCAGGAAAGAGTCTCCTGACTAACTTGAAAAGTGAACCAAACAGTCTGGTTACATGGCCAGGGGCAGTGTATGGCAGGGGTGTTTGTGCCAGCCACAGGCCCTCTGTGGGGCCTGCTGGGAGGATGCGCCCCCTTTGGTCCAAGTGAGAATATCTGTTTGATAATCTGGAGATTGCCTAGGCTGTGGTGCTTGCTCTCCATGCTGCAGTCCCACCAAGCTCTGTCTGAGTGGCTATGACTGGAGCGTGTCTTCAGCCATGGTTGCACTGTCCTCCTCAGCCGCTGGAGTGTCCCCAGGGTGACCAGGGAGTGTTTAGAACGGCCTGGCTGACATGAGGGCATCCTAGCTGTTTTCTTGGGACTGTAGTTCCCTGTACAATACCTGTCATGTGCCTACTCCTGGCAGTTTTAATCTCAGGCAGCATTGGAAGGTTGTTTACAGTAAAATCTTAGGATAAGCCCAACACAGAACTCAAAACTCTAGTATAGTGTAGCAGTACTTAATCGTATATTTAATTATGTGTAATTGTGCTTAACTTTTCTTCCCTTGTTTATTGTGGCGAGAGATGGGTCCCCTGACCCAGGTGGGGGACATGAGAAACCAACGTAACAGTGAGATTGTCCTTGGTGAGTGTGGATAGAGGTGCCATGCCTGATAGCTCCCAGGGCATGGTGGGTGCAGAGGGTGGGTGCATGCTTGTTAGTTATGTTGTCCCACTCAGGGTGAGCCAGATCAGGCTGGCCTCAGGTGTCCCAGGCCTGCCACTTCCTCAGCCCGTGGCAACCTGATGAGGGTTACCCAAGGAGCCCACACTGATGTTGATGTATTATGTGGCATGCTCTTGGACCAAACGGAATGGGTTAAAGATTGTGAGTGGCGCCGAAATGTGGTGAGCTCGGTCATGGGCCAGACAGTTTTAATTTGGCCCCAGCTTGTACAGTATACTCCTTGATAGCTGTTTTCATTTTTTTTTTAAGTTTTGTTTTGTTCTAAGAAAAACACACATAATTTTGAAAATAGGCACCCGCTCTCACAGATTGGTGCATTGTATTGTGGGGTCTGGGTTGGCAGCAGCGGTCTTCATTGTTTGCTGAGCTGGTACCTCTGAGACAGACAAACAAACTGAGTTCTGCGTATTCAGGGTGGGGGCGGTGCTTACAGGTAGGTGTTGGGAAGCATGGGCTTCTGTGCTAATTAAAAGCCTTCACGTTTTGTTTGTTTGTTTTTTATGTTGTCACTAATCTCAGAAGAAATATTTGGCTTTGTGGATGAGCTGTTCTCTAACATTACTTCCGAGGTGCCTGGGTCACCCTTGTGGTTAGGTCTGGCTCAGGGTGGTATAGGACCAGGTAAGGGGAGCACATTTAAGGGATCCAGCATGTCTGTTCCTCCGGAGAGTCTCAGCCCCACACTCCAATGGCTGGGGATGGAAAAGCCTTGAGGCTGTGGGTGATTGATTTAAAAAAAAAAAAAAGTGTTCCCCTTAGGTCAAGAACGTGGCCCTTGGCTGTGCCTGGTAGGCAGGGTCCTGCATAGTGTGGGTGCTGGCCAGGGTTAGTCCCCTCTCTTTGGCTGTAACCCCCAGTCTCTAAGGCAGCCTTTTCTCCTTCCTTAGCTTGCCCCATGGCCTGAGTCAACCCATATAGGAAAACAATCAGGCCCACATTGTAGAACAGCCCCGCTATTTACAAGGCAGAGAATGGGGACAGGCTTGTCCCACGACCTGCAGAGAAAGCTCACCACAGAGCCTTGTCCCATTGCTGAAGGGTGCCTTGTTGTAACGAGAGTGGACCCAGCCGTCTGCAGCACGTCCCCCTCACCCCATCCCAGAGTGTACCCCCAACTCATGACAGAAACCCCATGGTCAAGACGGATGTCTTAGGCAGATCCAGAGGAGTCCTGAGTGCTGATCCTGCTAGTGGCCAGAGCAGGGCTGGGAACCCAGCTGCAGAAAGGTATGCAGGGCTAGTAATGGTGCTTGGTGTTCCCTCTGGCCTTTGCAAATGGCTTGGGGTTAAGTGGGGTACCCTGAGAGTGTTCCTTTTTCCAGGAGCCCAGATGGCTGGTACCTGGGAATGGAGGAAAGAGTACTTAGGCAGAGGGTGGAGGCTTCGTCTGAGCTCACTGGCTGTCCTGTATCTACAGAGCCAGCTGGTCCATCACTCAATGGCTGGTTGGTACTACCTGGCCTGCAGCTAACCCTGGGTCCTTCTTAGAGGCAGCTAGTTGTCATCCACACATGCTGACTTAGTGTAACTCTTTCTTTGTCGTTTGAGTTCACTTATCTCAGGTTTCTGTCTCACTTTAGACTCTGTGGGGAAGGAGTGGTGGCCTTAGGGCTGCTGGCTTGCTGCCTGTGGGTGTGGCCCTGGCAGGGACTTGACTAGTCCCAGAGCCTAGGGAAGGAAACCCTCTATATAAGCTTCAGCAGAGCCACAGATGTGGCTGCCGTGTAGGACAGTGGCGCAGTTGGAGTGCCCTCATGTCACTGGGGGCTGTAAATCAAAGGCTGTGTGTGTGTGTGTGTGTGTGTGTGTGTGTGTGTGTGTGTGTGTGTGTCAGAGGACGACAGTGTGTGTTGTTCTAAGGATAGAGCAGTGAAGGGCCAAAAAAAAGTACAAGCCAGGACCAAATGGCAGTGCTTGCCCTGGGGCTCCTGGGACTGAAACCTTGGAACCAGAGCCCAGAGATTGAGGGCTTCCGGTGGTGTAGCGACTTCTAAAGCCAGAACTTTTTGGTCTGTGTGTTCCTGCAACTTCCCATGTTCACCAGGGTCCCGAGGCTCTTACTCAGTCCACAGTCATTGCTCACACCCCTGGACCTGCCCCTTCTCTACCTGACTCTAGTGGAGTTCCTGTGGACCACTTGCTATGGCAGGTATGCTGGGAAGTGTCCTCCAGTGACCCTGGCGAACACAGCTTGCTCAGGCTGCTGACTCAGGCACCTGTAGTTCCCCTGACTAAAATACCAGTCTGTTGCTTCCCAGCAGGAACAGGCTTCACCTGAGACAGCAGCTAACAAGTTGTGCCCACTGTGGGCATCTTCCTGAAGGCTGGCAGCTGCCTGTGAGACAAGATGTCGTCTGTGTCCCAGCTCTAAGCTAGCTAGCCCTCTCCTTTCCATCCTCCCTCACTGGGTCCCAGGAAGTCCATGGATGGACATTCAGGGCCATAATCCACAGCCTCCATCTCCCTGAATTCCAAAAGAAATCAGAAGGCAGACGCTGGCAAAGGAACAAGGATTCATATACAGTTTGACCTAATTGGAAAGAAGAAGGAGGCTATGGCCAGCTTATGGTTTCTAGAAACCATAAGAGAAAAACCAGGAGATCTGCAGACTGAGCCATGGGAGAGCTACAGTGGGGTCCGGGGCAGCTCACAAGGGTTGCTTGCCTTGGTCTCAGCTGGTGGGGCTGTTGTGTACATATTCCTTTTACAAGTTAGGCCGTTGACTGACACTTGTTTACTTATTTGTCTTTTTAGTGAGTTTATAAAGTAACACGTTCCCTTATGGCATTGCTATACATCCTTAGTTTTGGCTGATTCTCCCCCCTACCTTATTCTTCCTGCCCCCCCCCCCGCATTCCCCTTTCTGCTTCCAAATGGCGTAGGTGTACCATTCCCGTCCTCTCCTCTCTTCCCGCCTCATGGGCTCTCTTCTCCTTTCCTGGCCTCTCTCCACACGCACTTCTAGTTAAATATTTAACAGTTAGAAGCTAAGATCTGCATGTGAGAAGTACGGAGAGAGGGTTTTTGTTTGCTTGTTTGTTTTTAAGTGTGGCTCAGGAGAAAGGGTAGACTTTCTGTGGCAGGGATTCCTGTTTATGGAAGAGAAAAGAAGAGTCTCGAGCCTGAGTTTTATGGGATGGCAAATGGAAAATTGCTACCTGTTCTGGGTCCTGCAGAGTTCCTTCCTCTGTTGGATGTTGGATGCAGGTTTTTCTTCGGAGGTCAGCTTCAAGCTGGCTTGTGCTGGACTGCCAAACACACTAATTTTTCTAATGAAAGAAATGGGTGGGGCACAAGTGTCTCCTCTGTCGCCAGGGCTCTAGCCCCTTCTCTCAGTTTTGGATTTTAGTGATAGGTGTGCTATTCTGGGGTTCTGCAGGGAGCTGAATAAATGTCCCTCAAGACATCCACCACTCACGTCAGAGACTGTTAGGTGACATGTCGAGGGGGCCTGTCATGATCTGGTGTGGGGCCTTGAAGTGGGAGCCTGTCCTTGATAATTCAGGTGACCCAGAAAGTAATCATCAGGATACTGCTTCAGAGGGGAGGGGACCCCACATTTCAGGCCCTGTTCCCGGTGCCTGTGAAGTAAACTAGTAAACGACAGATCTACAGGAGACAGGCCGGCTGCCTTTAATATCCTCACGTCTATCGGTGCCTCTCAGAAAAGAACTCAGACTCCAAAGAAGCAGACGACTCAGGCTCAGATCCATTTAAATAAATGGTGATAAGTCACAGAGAAGGGCTTGGACAAAAGAGGGTGTGGTGGGAGTGTGGGCTGTGTCACAGTGACCCAGACATGTGCCAGAGGAGGGTCCATTTCTACCAGCCTCCTCTCCTTTCTTCCTGGTGTGGCATAGACAGTACCTGTACAAATGAAAATTGATGTCATGTCATTTGGCCCAGCTTTTGTTACTGGAGCAATTAGAATTAGAGCTTGGGGCCTAGCAGCCCCAACAATCCAGGCTGCCAGTCCTCAATAAGCCAACTAAAAAAACAAAACAAACAAACAAAAACCCCAAAAAAACTAATGGTGAAAAGCAGAAAAAGGAGATTTACTCAATGTGATCACCCTGGGAAGAGGAACAAAGAGGTCCAGTGGGAACGCGCCCACCACATACACACCAGGACCATCTTCAGGGTCTGGAGCAGTCTGCAAAACCAAGCAGTCCTGGTCATATGTTGTCCCAGCCATCGAAGACCAACCATTGTTTCAGCTCTAGTTCCTCCCGCAAGGTATTCTGACAAGGTGTGCACCTGTATGAGATCTCATCCTCTGAGACGAATTCCTCTGGCTGGTCCAGGCTTCTGGCATGTCCTCCCCGCATGGGATTCCTGGGGAAATTCCAATTTCCTAGGGTCCGTTGTTTCAGTGGTCTGATAGCCAAAGGAAGGGACACAGGGGTCTCTTTTAGAATATCTTCATTCCTGCCAGGACTGAGCAGAGTCCTCACTGCCTTCAGATCTCAGCAGTGCTGGTGACAGAGCCCTAGTTGGCCTGGGACACTGGGATCCTATTTGCTGGCTGTGGCGATGGAGGAAGGTCCCTGGTGCAGGCAGCCTACAGAGCGGGGAGAAGCCTAGGAGCCTAGGCAACCCTGAGATTTCCGCCAGCCCTCGGCATGCCAGCCCTCTACAGCTTTTCTGTAATGTGTCTGTGTTGTTTCAAACCAGTGGGTTTAGAGTCTGTTTCAACAGCGGCCCCAGGGAGGCATCCATGCCCACTAAGATGTTGTCTTGGGGTGAGGGGGGGGGATTACCCCCTTGGGAGACAGATGAGATCAATGATGGCGCTGCTGAGTCGGGATGCAGGCACTCTGTCCCTGCCAATGTTGGAGTTCAAAGGGCATGAGCTCGCCCACCTGCTGCCACTGTCATTTGCCCAGCAGGAGCTTGCAATGGCACTGTGGACCACAAGTGCTACAGGCCTCAGCTGGAGACAACACAGAGGGGCTGGACAGTTGCCAGCTGGGGGAGGTGAGATTTAAGGGCCTGGGAAGGGTCAGCACAGTGGGGAGTGTGATGACCATCACCAGGCCTCAGTATCCCCAAAGGGAGCTTCTTGTGAGGAGTGGGGACAGCAAAATGTGCCAGAACCCAGCACTGCCATGTGTCGGGAGTCTCAGCTACTCAGGAAGCTAAGGCAGGAAAATCATTTGCGCCCAGTAGTTCAGGGCCATCTTGGGCAACAGAGCAAGACCCTCACCCTGCATCTCAAACTAGACAAAGCAAACCAAAAAGTTAGACTATATTGGTCAGCTGAGGAAGGGCCACAGAACAGGCCCTTCTTTGTTAGCACTGCCTGAGCCCCAGGGACATGCTGGGGTGTGCCCTTTGTGTGAGTCTACTATACATTGAGAACTAGGCAAGCAGCCACAGGCTCTGGGCTGGCAGAGCAGAGAGGTCAGCATGAACAGAGCTTTAAACAAAACATTTTCCTGGTGCTTCTCTGGGGTGTGCCCAGGAAGTGGAGCCAGCCAGCAAGGTGAGCTTGTAGAGGCTTAGTGGCCTGGCTGCCCTTCTGTGTTCTCTGGGTGGCAGTGGTTTCTGGTGCAGTGTGCTTCAGGTGTCATGGACACACAGCACGGGCAGGTCCTCTTCTCAAAGTGTCTTCGCTACACATGCTGGTCTGGTGAGCATGGATCCTGTGGACTGGTCCTAAGCCCAAAGTGACGCCACTGCTGCCATTGCTGGCCCCTCTGCACCTAAGCACCTGTTTCTGTGGCCTCACAGCCTCTCCTGGCCACCTCTGTGTCAGTTATCTGCCCACAGACTAGCTCTCTCTAGTGCTTGGAGAAGATTCCATCTTTTTATTGCTGTCAAGAGACACTATGACCAAGGCAAGTTATAAAAGAGCATTTAATTGGGGGCACTGGAGCAGTAGCTGACTGCTCACATCTTATCCAAAAGTGGGGCCTGCAGTGGGCTTTTGAAACAAAGCCTACCCCAATGACACACCTCCTCCGACAAGGCCATACTGCATAATCCTTCCCGAAGCATTGCCACCAACTAGGGACCAGTATTTAAATCTGTGGGCCTATGGGGACCATTCTCAGTCACACCCTGGCTGCCACTCGAGTTACTCAAGTTGGAGCATCTTTTTAGCCTGCATGTTTGCAAGAGACTGAGCACTATGGCCCATGTAATAACGTGGGCGTTCAGGTCCACTTGTGTCCTGGCCTCGTGGCCAGCAGACCCTTTCCTATGTGGATGGTCTTAGATACGGTGGCATATCATCTTTCTTTTTCTTTTTGTGAGAAAGGGACTCAGTATGCCCTAAGCTGCCCCTTAACTCTTGCTCCTCCCGTGTCTAACGTCACAGTGCGGAGATTAACAGGTGTGTAACACCATGTCCGGCTTATACAGTGCTGCCAGTGGAGATACATCTCCAAGCCCCCTTCTTTTTATTGAGATAGGGTCTTGCTGTGTTGCCTAGACCGGCCCTTGAACTCATGGGCTTGAGAGATCCTTCCACCTCAGCCTCTGACCAGCCAGGACTGAAGGTGTGTGCTGAATGGAGACACAGAGAGAAAACCCTTGACTTGAACTTCTCTGAAAGTGAGTGACTGACCTAAATTAGTGAAGTGGTCACAAGTGAAGGCAGGTGTCCAGGCAGTCAGCATTTGCTGTCACTGCTGGAGAGGTGCTTGTGGGTTTCCGTCTCTGCCACCTGGAGTGGTCACTCCCTGGAGTGGGGTGCAGACCAGCTGGGCCTCTGTGTCAGCACTGAGAAGGCAACTCTTCTCCCTGGTACATTTGGCAGTTGGGCCTGCCTGGCTCTTGTTCTCAAATGCAGGCTGCATACCACCCCCATGGGTCTCCTCTCTGTGGGTCTTTCACTTTCCCCTTCTAGAGATAGTAGATATTTGGGTGAGCAGGGGCTGCTGGGAGATGTCAGGATCTGGATTCCTTTGAACCCCAAAGACAGCCTCTTCTTGTCTTCAATTGGTTTCTGGGGGGTGGGGGTGGGGTCCCCACTCATTGAAGACCAAACCAAGTGTTCTAAGGAAAATTGATTATTTGGTTTTTGAAGATCTCTCTCTCTCTCTCTCTCTCTCTCTCTCTCTCTCTCTCTCTCTCTCTGTCACACACACACACACACACACACACAGAGAGAGAGAGAGAGAGAGAGAGAGAGAGAGAGAGAGAGAGAGACTGTATGCCATGTGCATGTCAGTGCCTGTGGACACTGAACTTGTTGAATTCCCCTGGTGCTGGAGTTCCAGGCAGTTGGTTGATTTGCACAATGTTGGTGCTTGGAACTGGGTCCCCTGCAAGAGCAGCAGGTGCTTTTAACTGAGTCATCTTTTCCGGTTGGAGAGCTGGTTTTTAAGTTGATTCCCCTTCAGGCAGGTCTGGACTTTGGACATGATGTCCAATGTTGCCATATGTAGGATTTGCACCCAAGAACCACATGACCTAGTAAACTAAGTAAAATCTAATCATGTTCTAAGTGAGCTTACAGGTTTTTTGTTTTGAGACGGGATCTCACTGTGTGGACTTAGCTGGTCTAGAACTCACTTCGTAGACCAGACTGACCCTGAACTCATATAGATTTGCCTGTCTCTGCCTCCCAAGTGCCAGGGAGCTTATGGATTTTTACTGGGCCACATGCATTGCTAATCCTGGACCACATGTGACTCAGGATGAATCACACTTCCACCAATATTCTGTTTCCATAACCTCACTGCAACTGAGGCCCCTTTGGAGGCTAGCTCTACCTGGTAATGGACGCTAAGCAGGGCGCTGGTTGCAGCTGGGGGGAGTAGTCTAACTGTGGCTCTGGCTCAGCGTGTGGTGTGGAGGGAGATAGTGGACCGCAGAGCACGGTGTGAAGATGATGGAGGCACAGGCCTAAGGTGGTGAGTAACTGTGAGGTAAACCAGAGTGTGCACTGGGGCTTTGGTGTTTGGAGGGTGCTGATCTCAGTTTGAGTGAGGCTGACTCTCTAAAGGTGACAGGAATGCCCAGTGGGGAAACCGAGGCAAGATGTGTCAGAAGAGAGGATGCAGAGGTGGGGAACAGCTGTGGTTGGAAACAGTGCTCATGGGCCAGTGGTGACAGAAAACCCCAGCCACATATGTGGAAGACCCGGAAGAGGGCAAAGACCGTGCCTAAAATGCCTCTTAAAATCCTACCTTCCATGACTGAATACAGCTAGTTCCATTTGTGTGCATGTGACAACATCCAGGTCAGCCTAGGTACTATCCATGTGCAACCCTCGAAGGCAGGAGCTGCTGCCCCTCCGGATGTGTGTTTGTGTGGAGCTGCCTGGCCCAGCCTCCAGGCTCCATCCTTGGGAGTGTGATTTTAGCGAGTAGCCCTGACTTAAGTGCTCCCCTATTGTTTTGTGTTTCATACTGTATTGTGTTTGTGCTTGCTGAGAACTGCTGACATGCCTGGCTTGTGCTGCCTGCATTGCACACCCTGCTGTTATTATTTACTTAGCCCTTCCTGATGGGAAAGCATATGTTAGGAGGATAATTTTTGCTTAGAAGCCAAGCTGGCATCCCCTTGAACTTGAGGGATGGCACAGGCCAAGGAAGTAAGCATGGCAGAACTGCCAGACCCCAGCTCGCTGCCCTCTGCGCAGGGGACTGTGTGTTTGTCCTCTGCTTGTTGGTGGAGGTAAGATGAGGCTGGGTGTGGCTAACGGGTGGGCTGGGTAGGACTGGACAGGGCCTGCTGGTTGGGGCAACGTTGCTAAAAAACTTCCTCTCCTTGCGAAATTTCGTGATGCATTCTCTCCTTGTACTGAAATCCCCTTCCCATGACTGAACAATATATTCCCTGAACCTTGTGTCATTCCCTCCCCCTTTCCCCTCCCCCTCCCCGAAGGCTGGCCAGCTCACAGCTTGTGATTTTCCCACCTTTCATTTGTAGAGGTCAGTTCTGTTTTGCCTTGAGACAGGCAAGCCTGCAATGATTGAGCTACTTAATGGAAAATTCCGTGTCTGTGTGGAACCTGCCCATTCCCCACTTGGGCTTCGTCTTCTTGGGGTTGCTGCTGTGAGCGCAGTATACACTCCATGAGTAGTGTAAGGAATAAGGCAGACCCTATGCTTTTTTGCATGTTTATTTGCATGAGTGCACACTCACATGCGTGTGGGCACACTTAAGTATGCAAGCATGGTGTACAAGTATGGAAGCCTGAGGCCATGCCTAGAGTCTACTCCGATCGACCTCCACATGCAGCTTTTCACATGGGCTCTGCGGATTGAACTTAAGTCCTCAGACTTGCAAGGCAAGAGCTTTCCCCCTGAGCCCCGACTTTCTGTGCCCTTAACCGCATGGATGCCTGACAGCCCTGACACACGGGAGCCCCTTGTGGTACCAAGAATAGAGCCTCTCTCTCTTGCACAGCTGCCTCTGGTCTGCATTTGGGGCCTTACGTTCTCTGCCACTTGCATTCTTCTGCCTGTGGACACAGGGAGAAAATGGGGTGGGTACATGTGAGGAGTCTTCCTTTCACTAGGATGTCTCTTCCCAATCTTTGGCGTGGGAGGGCCTGCGATGTTGTGGGCCTCTGGAGTGGGGTCACTGAGCTCAGTTAAGGATAAATCATTGTCTTGAGGCAGGGATGAGGCTCCAGGGCCACCTGTCATTTGTATATGCAGCCTAGGTTACCTTGGTGAAAGAATGTTCTAGAACCTTGGCTTTTCTAGCTGCTGGGATTTCGGAAGTTTGATGCACCAGGCTTGGCATGAGGCAGTTCTGCATATCCACCCAGCCTTCTTTTCCCATACTTAGGGCTGAGTCCATCGCCTTCCTGTGCCCCAGAGAGCTGCAGCAGTGGGCCACACCACCCTGTAACAGCTGTGCCACTGGAAGATGATGCTGCATTGGTGTCTGGTGCCAGGGACTCACCAGCTTCCCCATGCGCCCTGTGAGTGACCCGCCAAGCTTCACAATCTGAATTGTCTAGGCACGGCCACAGCACAGAACAGGAGACCTGTCACCCGCTCTGACATCCCTGGCCTGCTGGCACAGATACTGTTATAAGCCTCACCAGACCAGAGGTATGCAGGGCCAGGGTCTAAAATTCAACCCAGATTTCCAGGCCCTGGGATCCTGTATGGGTACCTAGGCTGCCAGGAGTAGAGGGCTCTTCTTGGAGGGACAGTGAGGCTTGGGTCCTACTTTTCTGCTTGGGGTGTGCAGAGCCATCTCTGATTTATGGGTCTAATAATAGCGAGTCCCTCCTGGCTCCATTTCCTACTGCAAGATCAGTTCCTGGGTCCTGCTGGCCGTCTCAGAGACACTGTGAGTGCAGTTCTGATGGGGCCATCTTTCTAGATTGTTTCCATCTCCAGTGACTTCTAGTGTCTGTAACAGACGCAAGGGCCCCTGTAGGTCATGGCCTTATTTAAAGTTGTTCCTTGATGCTTGTGGTTCGATAGAGCAGCTGTTCTGACCCCAAGAACCACTGGTCTAGAGGAAGTCAAGAAGAAATAGCTCCTGTGAGTGGCTTGAGAGAATGGGTAAAGTGAGCTTGACGATTGTTTGTAATCTGTGGGTCATGGTGAACCAGCCTCCAGAGTGTTCTTCTGTGTGCGTGTGCGTGCATGTGTGTGTGTGTGTGTGTGTGTGTGTGTGTGTGTGTGTGTGTGTGTGAGTGCGCGCACATGCATGTACAAGTTTCACAGGTGTCAGAGGACTTGACTCAGGCACTCTTACTTGCTGAGTCTTCTGGATAGCCTGTTACATCTTGCCTGAGGGCTGTTTGGTATCTGAAGACTAGAGATCCTGTCTGTAAACATGACTCGACAGTTGCACTATAACTGTCTTGGGGTACAGGGATCCCTGGCACCCTCATCTTGAGAAAAGCACTCCAGGACTTCGCAACCCTTGCCTCTTCCTCATGCCATGTGTGAGGTTGTCTGGTCTCACGGCTAACACTTTGGTGATCTGTCTGCTCATCCACAGTGACCACATGCTGAGTGTCAGGAAAATGTTGGCTACTTTTCCACTGTGGTTAAGAAGCAGAAACATTGAGCTTGGTGAGGTGGCGCACGCCTTTAACCCAGCGTTAGAGAGGCAGAGGCAGGTGGAGCTCTGAATTTGAGGCTAGCCTGGTCTACAGAGGGAGTTCCAAGAGAGCCAGGGTTACACAGAGAAAGCCTGTCTCAAAAAACAAAACAAAACACACAAAAACAAATTAAAGAAGAAGAAGAAGCAGACATGCTCCGTCCTGAGGCCGAGGCAAGGAGAATGACTTGTGTTTAGGAGTTTGAGGCCAGGCCAGATGACACAGTAAAAACCCGGCTCAAAACAAAACAAAACAAGACAAGAAGTTAACAGAACCTTAAGATGCAATGAAGTATGAGGTATGGTTTGGGGGCCTCTGGAGGGAGGCGGGATCCATTAGTTGGTCAAGATGACTGGCCAAGGTGTGACAGTTGGCAGTTAGACTGGAAACCCTGATCAGGCAAACTCAGAGCTTGAACTTGCTGGGGGTTATGGAGGGCAGCCCCTCCCATGGGTGTGCCGCATCCCTAGGAAGGAGTCAGGAGATAACAGCCCACTGACCCTCTGTCTAATAAATCTTGATTATGACCCTTGTCAAGCTGCCCTGGTCTTGTAATTTTGCTGTGCATTTCTGAGGAATCGCTGGAGATGAAAGCAGTTTGCTAGGGTAGCATTTAGTGGTTTGAGGACGTAGAAAACAAATCCCAGTTGGCCATGGATGGCCCTGTCCCCTCATGCAGTGTGTTGTGTGTTCATCCATCACCTATGCATAGAGTGGGACTGAGAACGGACAGCAGGAAGCATTAGGAGCCCCACAGTTCACAGCCCTGGACAAGGCCAGAGATCTGGGGCTTCTGCTATATTTAATGCCTTACTGTGTGCTCTATCCAGCCTGTACTTGCCACTGAGAGTGGTGGGTGTTCTGGAGTTTAAGATATGCCATCCAGGCCTCTGATTGTTGAAGGATGAAGTGTTTCAAAACCGTTGTTCCATATAGGGAAGAGAGCTGAGACAGGGTCTCATGTCGCTTAGGCTGGCCTTGACCTTGCTATGTAGCTAAGGATATCCCTGAATTTCTGATCTGCTTGCCTTTGCCTCCACAGCTAGGAGGCATGCATAGCCATGCACCCACCACCAAACCCAGTTGTAAACAGTGCTGGGTATCACCTTAGACTTCACACGTGCTAGGCAACCATTCCACCATCTGATCTGCATACAGCTTTCCCCCTGACCCTTGACATGCTTCAGGCACACTTAAAGTGAATGCAGCCGCTCTCTGCTCTTTGTGTGTATGGCTGAGCCATCTCAGGGAGGCCTGTGTGACAGGCTGCATTTCACCGGTAAGAGTGCCACCCAGTTAACACTCACCAACTAGGTCTTCAATGGGTGCCATGCTCAGGATTAAGTTCCTCACAGTAGACCAACCTCAGATCCTTAGAGGCAGTGATCGTCTGAGGCAACTGCTCTTTGTCAGCTCGTATCTGAAGGAGAAACGGGCCTAGAGAGACCCAGCGTGCAGGAGCCAGACTTTGAGCTGGTTGTTTTGACCTGATCCAGTTACTTCTACTGGGAATGTGGGACCACCCTAGCTACTTCCCTAGAGGGGAGAGAAATGTAGGCTTCGCCTCCTGAAAATGGGAGGCCTCTCTCTCCTCTTCCTTCATCCCGAAAGCCACCAGCAGGTGCTTTGTTAAGGAGGTTAAAAGTGCTTTCATATACCCACGCAGGGGTATGTCGTGGAAGGTGAATGGGGTAAGAGAACTAATTATATCTCGTGTGGTTTTGTGTTGAGGAAGCAGAAGGAAACGGTCTGAGCAAATGGTGAACACAAGCTGGAGGCCCCGGGGTCTGAGCTGCTGCAGCAGCCACAAGTGGGTTGTGACTTGTATTTGGGGCTGGCTGGGGTCAGAGACTGGGCAGGGTCACGGGAACTTTGGTGGGCAGGAAATGGGTACAGACAGTGAGTGCAACTGTCGGACAGGCCAGTGTGGGAGGGACACAGAAAACTAGCGACATAGGGACACACTGTCATCCCTGCCCTGCAACAGAGGTGATGAGGTCTGGTCAGGCTGTATGGAGCAAGCAGCCCTGGTCGTTCCTTCATTCACAAAGTGGCAAGTCTATAGAATGCCTCCCGGGAGAGAGGCTTTCCACTTCATAATTCTAGACCTTTTCAGAATATAGTGTATGAAAAAAAAATCTAGGCCTTCATGTTGCCTTCTAGACCTTTCTCTCATTTTATAAATCCCTTCCTTTATCCCCCTGACCTGTTTTCTGTCCTGACCCCAGGAGACTGCCCCTCTCACTACCCTTGTGAGAGGAGAGACCGTTTGAGTGAGTCACCTGGTCTCATTTGCAGAGTCCCACTGGGGGTGACTTAGGTGACATAGGACTCAACAAGCGAGGGTCTTGCTGGGCTGGGCTCAGTCTGGCCTGCTCCTGAACCTTGCAGGTCCCTCCAGCACTCAGCCTCCAGCTGTCCACAATGTGTGGGTTGTCCCTCTGAGTCTGGTGGCACAGAGTCACGGGGGTCAGGGCGCCTGTTTGGAGGGCTCTGTCCCTGATGCTAGTGGACACCCTAGAGAAGCCTGGCCCACAGTGGCTACTGTTTCTGTGTAGCTTTAAAACTACCATGAAAGGTAAGAGAGGGGCTGAGGTTGACTCCCAGCTGGATTGCTGACCTAGTGTGAGCCAGTCTCTAGGTCCTGTCCCAGTACTCCCTAAAACCAACCAAACAAGACAGGGGTGAGCACCATTTAATTCTTGTGAATATGTCGTCTGCAGGTTTCTTTTTTTTTTCTTGGTTTCCTTAGGAAGATGAAAAGGATACACATCTGAAATTAGGATTGATGAGATGTCTCAGCTGGTAAAGGTGCTTGCTTCCTACCTCCGTTGCCTGAATTGGATCCCTGGTCCAAGGAGAGAACCAACTCCTACAAGTTTTCCTTGAACTTCCACACACACTGTGTTCGAGTGTGCCCACACATATACACATACACTAAATAAAAGTAGTAATTGGAGTTTTAAAAAATCTGAAAAGAATAAGGGTTATACTTGTTCTTGTTTTTGAGCGTGGGTCTCTGTCATGTAGTCCAGGCTGGCCTTGAATTCACTCTGCAGCCAAAGATGATCTTGAATTCCTGATGGTCCAGCCTCTGCCTCCCAGTGTTGGGATTATGGGCTTGCACCACCATGCCCAGTTTACGCAGAGCTAGGGATAGAACCCAGGGCCATCTGCATGCTAGACAAGCTTTCTAACTGAGCCTGGTGGTTAGAATGTATGGACTCTGCTCTCTGTGACAGGACAGTATGCACATACAAGGCTCATGTTACTCAAAAGTGGCAGTGGTCCTGCGTGTAGTGACATACACCTGAAATCTCAGCAGTGGGGAGGCTGAGGCAGGAAGATGTAAGTTTGAAGTTAGGCCGGGCAACATAGCAACAGCCTGGCCAAAATTGATTGTTTTTATATTTATTTATTTTTACTTTATGTGTATCTGTGGTTTCCTTGCTTATACGTCTGTGTGAGGGTGTCTGATCCCCTGGCACTTGCGCCACAGACAGTTATGAACTGCCATGTGGTTTCTGGGAATTGAACCCAGGTCATTTGCAAGAGTAGCCAGTGCTCTAAATCTCTGAGCCATCTCTCTGATGGTTTTTTTTTTTTTTTTTTTTTTTTTTTGAGAAGGAAAAAGAAAGAAAAGAGAAGTGGTTGTGTGTGGTGAGGCCAGCGCCAGCCGGCTCACACTGTACTTCCCCTTTGCTGGCTACCCAGCACCTCACTTCCTTTGTAGTGTATAAGCAGCACAGGTCCTGGGTAGAAAGGTCATCTGCCTGGGGCCATAAGTTTAAGCAGGAATTTGTGTTCAGTGTCTGGAAGCCAGGCTGAGCAGGAGGGTGAAGGACCCAGGGGCTTGACTCTTGGTTTCTCATTACTTGCAGAGCAGTCTTCCTGAAGATTTCTTTCTGTAAGTGCCAAGAACAACTCCAGAGATCCACGGTACAGGTAAATCATTTTGTGTACGATTTGTGTGCCCGGGTTAGCAACTGATACCTTCTAGAAGCTTCCATTGGATTTAATGGACAGTTGGGCACCTTGTTGTTATGTGTTCATTGGAGCCAAGATTGAGACATGGCTGCCATCCCTCAGAGCGGCATGGGGTTTTGATGCTAGACACTGATGCCATGTTCTCCTCCAACTCCCATCCCTCTGGGTTGTGGTTGCTAATGGCAAGATGGCCTTGTGTGTCCCCTGTGTGTTTTCTCTTCTCTTCAGGGGCGTAGGAACGACATGTGTCCATGTCCCTGTGTGTACCTTCACGGCTCCACATCTGTGTGTTTGAGTTTGTCTGTGCGCCTGTATTTCCTACATGACTGTGCTTGCCTGTGTGTTTGTGAGGGTGTGTCGTGTGTCAGTTGTGTCTCTGTGTGTGTCTTTGTATGTTAACCAGGCTTCTTCTCAACATGGTGTGGGTCATAGCATCCATACTGGCCTTCACCTTTCTGTCATGGGAAGGCACAGCACCAGAAGGCTCCTGATGGCACTCTACCCAGGGTTTGTGGTGCATTTTAATTGGACAAAACTAAAAGAAAAAACTAGAATAGTGTCTAAAGCCCCTCGTCCCTCATACTTCTCCTCATCCTTGGTGCGCGATGACACAAGTAGCAGCTTTGCTTCCTCCACAGAGACAGCCTGGCAGGGCTGTGGTGAGGTGGGAGGCCCTCACTGGAAGCCATTGTGTACACACACACACACACACACACACACACACACACACACAGACACACAGACACACAGACACACACACACAGACACACACAGACACACACACACACAGACACACACACAGACACACACACTCACACAGACACACACACTCACACAGACACACACTGACACACACACACACACACAGACACACACACACAGACATACACACAGACACACACACTCACACAGACACACACACATACAGACACACACACACACACACAGACACACACACACACACACACACACACACACACAGACACACACACAGACACACACACACACTCACACACACACACACACAGACACACACACACACACACAGACACACACACACACACCATAGATATCTGGGTGCATTGGGGCAGAGACCTTACTTAAGTGAGCCCAGGCCATGTGCCTGCATGCCATGGCTTGCTAATGGAGGTCAGAGGATAACTTTCAAAATTGGTTCTCTCTCTCCACCACGGGTACCAGGGATTGAACTTGGGTCGTCAGGCTTGCATGGCAAGTGCGTTTACTGAGTCACCTCATTGGCCGGAGACCTCGTTATTCCTAAGGAAGTCTAAGTTGGCTCTGGGGTCCGTTCGTTGTCTTGCTGCTGCTCCTCCTCCTTCTCTTCTTCTCTTCCTCCTTTGGCCATTTGTCTTTGGAGGAAAGTGTCTGTCTCTGAGTGCTGACCAGTGCTTCCTCTCAGCAGTATGGGCCATCACATCACTCCCACACTGCCCTACTCCTTCCTCTGAGTGCAATGGAGGTATACAACAGGCACACCCACCCCGGTCTCTGACCGTGCAATGTATTCCTGCGTGCACCTGCTGGCCTGCTCCAGTCAAAGAGCCAGTTGCTGTTTCTGCAGTCCAAACAATGTCGCGAGTGCTTGTCCTCACTGTTCATAGTGTTGCCTCCCAAAGCCACCAGGGGATGGAGTGTGCCATGGCTTAATTTCTGTTCTCTCCTCCACCCTAATGCCCTTTGTCCTCCGACATCAGCAGCACTGGCTGGTGGAGACTCGGGGACATTATGTGGTGTTTGATTTTTTTCATTTCTTTAGAGGAGTTGGGCACAGTGGTGTCATTTGTGCAGCTAGAAAAGTTGCATTTTAATGTTTCTTACAAAAGAAACATTAAAAATGCAGATGAGGTGCTCTGTAACATCTTTAACAGGAGTGTCCTTTCTCTCTTTGGGGACTAAAGCACCACTGTCCATGACCTGAGTAAGTACTCTCTGCTAGTATATCTGGTACTGGCCTCTCCGGCCTGGGTTTTGATATTAATTGGCTCAGTTGTAAGTGGTACAGCTGTCTCAGTTCTGCTTGCTGTAGCCCGGGATTGAGCCACTGCAGACAGATCACTGTCTGGCGACAGCTCCCTCCTGACTGCCCATCATGCTTTCCTTGTGTCCCCACCTGATGGAAAGGGGGAGGGCAATAGCTCTGTGGAGCATCTTAGGAGGGCCATCCTCATGTCCCCATAACCTTGAAAAGGCCTCAC
Organism: Cricetulus griseus; assembly: GCF_003668045.3. Classification (NCBI taxonomy): domain Eukaryota; kingdom Metazoa; phylum Chordata; class Mammalia; order Rodentia; family Cricetidae; genus Cricetulus; species Cricetulus griseus. The sequence goes on along the minus strand of NC_048596.1, from coordinate 270,672,469 downwards.
CCGCCTCTTTCACCATCACTTTGGCAGGGGGGACTCCACACAGGAATTGATGGTGTCACAGTAACATTTGTGGTAGCAGCTGAAGGTTTCCCAGGGCCCGAGGTCTGGGGCTGGCCAGCCACTCTCAGTACAGACCTGTACTGTCTCTGGGATCCAGGACCAGTAACCTGGAGTCCTAGGGGATAGTAAGAGCCATTGTGAGGCCAGGCTTGTACTTCTTCCAATGAAAGCCTGTGGGGCCCGAGGAGGTGACGGAATGCCACCCTCATGCCACAAAGGCGGTAGAAAGAGATGGCATTGTTAGGATTCATCTGAAGTGTAAGCCCCATCATACTAATAGCATGGCTTTGCCTGGGTCTCTGCAGATGGGCACTGTGCCCCCACTTCATTCCTGACTCTACCTGCCTCCTTAGTGCATACCCTGTCACCGCTCTGTGGCCATCACTCCCCGAGTCCTGCCTTGCATGCTGGCTTCCCATCTAGCACAGCACCCACCCACCTAGTGCTCAGGTTCGGGGCATGAGCTGGGGTAAGAGCCCATTTGAAGCACTGTCTAAATCTTGCCTGCCCCTCCGAGGTGGCTTGAGGTTGAGTCCTGACCTAGATGGTGATGCCCGGCTGCTCCTACTAGCTGTGCCTTGCCAGTTTTACTACAGTAGAGCATATTCCTGCCAACTGGAGACCTTGGCTCTGGGGATATGCTCTGGGGCCTGGGAACACCAGAGCTGGGACAGCAGCTTTGTGTTAGGCAGCCACTCAGGAGCTCCTGGACCCCTTCTGGAGCTCTCAAGGGACAGGTCCCCTGTAATTCAGTGTTGAGGCTAGTGATGTCAGCATCTCTGAGGTGCCAGCATTGTGGGGGTGGGGTGCCTGGCTACTGGCTGTCAGGGAGTGGGTTGGAAGGCCACACCCAGCTGGATTATCCTCTGTCCTGTAGTAGCCAGAGTTCCCCCTGCACGTGTGAGCAAATGAGCAGATAGGAAGAAAACAGAGCAGGCTCCTGTGGTCAGAGTCTTCAGGGGGCTGGAGTCCAGAGGGCAGTCTACCTTACCACAGCCATTCAAGATCCCCTGTTGTGTTTGATGGGCTGCCCAGAAGGATGCTTAAAAGTCTGTGTGGCATCTTGTCCCCGTAGGAGCACCTTGCGCCATCTCCTCTGTGATCTGCCCCCACTATCAGATCCCAGTAAGAAGCTTTTAAGTCTAAGATGCAACACACACACACACACACACACACACACACACACACACACACACACACACACACACACACCACGCACACACACCCACACCTGCACGGTGCTCTCAAGATCATTAGCAACCTCAGGCCTGACCTGGCCCTGGCTGAAGGTTGTTCGTTTTCATTTGCAGCCCTTGCTGAGATTTCCAGGGTTCCCTGGAGGTGGAGAGCGGCCCTCTGGTAGTCCAGGCAGGCAGGAGGGAGGGGCTGCAGCTCTTTTTCCTGGGTTTCCAGTAGGCAAGTCTTTCCTCTCAGTGTGGTAAATGGGGTCTTCTGTGACCCTGTCTTTAGTGGGATGTCAGGTCCTGTTCTGAAAGCACTAGAGTGACAATTCACAGACACTGCAGAGAACAGAAGGGCCTCAGCTGTCAGTGGGAGGCCCCAGCTTCCCCTGAGGGAAAGGTGTGGCATCCATTTGTTTAAATTTAAACACCAAGAGCAAGGTCCTGAACTTGGCATTCAAGGATGACTGTGGAGCCGTTCCTGGAAGGCACTGTGGCAGCCTGTCTGTGTGGGAGTGGCAGACGCTTTGTTTAAAGTGAGTTTTAAATTACACCAAACAGTGAGTAGTGTAGAGGAAAAAAAAGTCAAACCCAATAGCCCTCCTTCTCCCCTTCAGTTTTCCACTTCTCTGCTCCCTCTCCCCCTCCAGGCCTCTGGGATCCCTGGGGCTTGTTTTTAAGAGCAGCAGGGTCTAGGCAAGGCTGTTGCCCTCTAGTGTCTGCCTGTGAGATAACTGTGCTCTGCATTGAGGGTTGGGTCTACAGGGTAGGAGCCTGGGGCTGTATTGGGCATGGCTTGGCTGAGCATGCTCTGTGCTTCTGTAAGCAGTGTCAGGGCCAGCCAGGGTGGGGATGTTCGATGAACTCCCTCCCCCCAATACTGACTTTACAGTTAGTCAAGTCTGGCAGAGGAGTCGCTGCTGGCCAGAAGGCAGTGTTGGGCCCCCTGGAACTGGAGTTTAGATGGTTGTGAGCTGCCGTGTGGGTGCCGTGAGTGCTCTTAACTGCTGAGCCACCTCTCCAGCACTAGTTGATGGATTCTATAAAGCTTATATCCAGGGCAGCCCTGGCCAGTGTGACTACCCGGGGGCAGTGAGGAGTTTCCATTGTTTCAGCCACTTGATATTTTCCTTAAAATTTGTTTTAGTTGGGCCTGGCTTTTCCATTCCAGGCACTGTATTGGGTACAAGCTGAGGGTCCTGCTCTCTGCCCCTTATCGTGCACCTGTACACCCCCCAGTGTGTTATCACACACACATACACACACACACACACACACACACACACACACACAGTCACACACTCACACACACTCACACGCTGCCACACTCTCACTCACAGAGAGTCTCACACACACACACACTCAGTCACTCACACTCACACACTGACACAGTCACACACTCACACACACTCACACGCTGCCACACTCTCACTCACACAGAGTCACACACACACACACACACACACTCAGTCACTCACACTCACACACTGACACAGTCACACACTCACACGCTGCCACACTCTCACTCACACAGTCACACTCACTGTCACACACACTCAGTCACTCACACTCACACTGACACAGTCACACACTCACACGCTGCCACACTCTCACTCACACAGAGTCACACTCACTGTCTCACACACACACACACACACACACACACACACACACACACACACACACACTCACTCCCCTTTGGTGACTAAGGTTGCACACTGGGCCAGGGCAGCACACTTTGGTTACATTTGCACCATAGACCACTATAGACTTCCCCTGGGGCTCTAATTGCTCCATTTGGAATGTGTTTGGTAATAATTCATTCTTCGACTGCAGGAGAACGCTGGTGTAGCGTCTTAGGGCCCAGCCCTAAGTCCGAGACTTCCCACTTTGCAGTTCATAGAATGAGATCCTTATTCTTAGGTTGATAGGAGGGAAAAAGCATTGTCCTATTCCACCTGACCCTCACAGCTGGAACCGTGTGCATACAAATCAGAGGGCTTCCTGCCTGTCACAGCCTCGTTGCCCTGGCCATCTCCAGTTTCTGCAAAGCACAGGGCCTTCAAGCCTTAGATCTGTACCGTTGTACCTTAGGCATGCTGCAGAAGCTCTGTGCCCAGAGGCTGCAGGAGGTCAGGGTGGCATTGCTGTCCTGGCTTTCAGCCCTTTTATCAGCAGTGTGGACACTCAGCATTGGAGGGAATCCTGGATGTAGGATTTCCATAGTTTGGACCCCAGCAGCCCACATCTCCATTCCATACTGTGGCAGGAAAATGGGCTCTTGCAAGGCAGGATGGACTGTAGACTTGCTGAGCAGAACCCAGAGTTTCAAATTGTCTGGGTCATCACTGTCTGTTTCCCAGCCACTGTCTCAGTTCTTGGCTTCCTGCTCCTCTGGTTGGATGAGGGTAGGAGCCACCCCTTGGTTCTGGGCTGCTGTGAATCTGTAAGGTAGGACCGGGGCCGGTCCAATCCCTGTACTGTGATGCCACTCCCTATAACTGGAGTCACCCTTTGTGTATCACCTATAACTGCTTTTGAGCTGTAGCAACAGTCACTTAAGGAAAAGATCAGCTGCACTGGCCTAGGATCTTCCACTCCTTGGAGGAAGGAGGGGTTCAGGCCATTCTGGCTTTAGGAAGCTTCTAAATGCATTGGGAAAGAGGCCAGCCAGCCTGTCAGGGCTGCACTTGAGGACCAGACAGGCTGGAGAGAGATGCAGGAGCAGCTGACCCCACCCTCTAGGGGAGGCCAGGCAGGTCGGTAGATGCTGTGCCAGCATTGGGTCCACATTTGGGAACTGTTGTGCTCTGTCATCTCCTACTGGTCACACTCAAAGGTGATGCCCACCTGTGTAGCAGGGCAGCTGGTGTGTCAGAGCACTGGGCTCTGGTGGTCAGGGTCAGTGGGCTCAGAGACAGGGGTCCTGGTGTGTGCTGGGCCTTGGGCCTAGCTGGGGCAGGCTTGAGAGCCCCATAGCCACAGTTCCACCAAATAGCACAGCCTGGTTTTATGTTTCTTGTTTGGACAAAAGAGTTAATTGCTGTTTCCATGGTAATTAACTTCTTCCCAGTGAGGCAGGAAGAACTCAGATGGCCTCCTAGGCTGGCTGTGTGTCCTCTGTGGAGGCCAGCTACTCCTGCCAAATGATGCCCTGAAGGCATGTTTCCATGGGTATAAAGGTTAGTGCGTATGCTCACCTACTGCAGTATGTGGGCACATACGTTTGTGTACACTTAGGCTACGTGCACTTTTGTGTGTCATCCCACACATGTGCACTCTTGTGTGTATCCTCAGGCATGCACCTTGTCACCACAGCCTTCTTATGTCTAGTAATTTTCCTGGGTTAGCATGTCAGAGATTGGGAAGTGAGCCTTCCTGGGAATGGAAACCTGGCTTGTTCCTTTCATTTGTGGCTTACCACTGTCCCTCTAGTTGGTTATCTCATAATCCACCTTGGTAGGCCCATCTTGGTGTGCTTAGCCTGTTGTGTCTCTCTGCAGGATCTGCCTGTCTGGCAGCACCACAAATCCTGGATGCCCTCCATGTCCCTCAGCAGGCAGATTCAGACAGGATAGGAGGCAGTGGGAAGGTATGGAGGGACTGAGAACCAGCTGGAGCTGTTGTGACCTGTGGCCTTTCTTTCCTTCTTTTGCAGGTTGGGAAGGAGCACCAGCAGCCTTTGGCATGAGGTGGTGAAGGAGGCCACCACTAATCTGACATGTGGGGACTCAGGGACCCCACCACCCATGGACTCCAGTCTGTGCTGCTGGCCCCAGCCCTGGGGCTCTGAGAAGTCCCTGCTGCCACGCCACAGCGGCCTCCTGCCATCTATGCGTGTCCACTGCTGAAGGACTCAGTGGCCCCGCCCATGAGGATGTGTGTCGCCATTAGGGGGCTCTTCTTGGCCCTGATGGTAGGGTTGGGGACAGTGGAGGCATATGCACCTGTACCTCGGATCACCTGGGAGCATGGAGGTGCGTTTTACAGTCGCGAGTGTCAGTGGCTCTGGAGCATGGAGATGCATGCTCTGGATGCTCTGTGGGGGTCAGTCAGGGCAGGCTTAAGTTGCTGTGATGGCCGAAGGACGTTGTGTGAGCAGGAGGCCCTGGTGGCTGCTTCAGGCCCCACAGCGGGTGCCAGCTTTGGTTAGGGTGCGGATGTGGCCTCAGCAGCTCACAATTGAAGGACTGCTGACTAAAGGCCAGGCGCTTGAGCTGCACTGCCGAGATTACCTCAGATTACCTCAGCCTCAGAGGTGTTACTGGAGTTTTCTTGTCCCTCCAGGTCCCGCTGCTTCAGCCCCAAATGAACACACAGACGCTATTTTACTTATAAAGCTGTTGGTCGGTGACTAGGGCTTCTTATTGGCTAGCTCTGTCTGTCTGTCTGTCTGTCTGTCTGTCTGTCTGTCTGTCTGTCTCTCTCTCTCTCTCTCTCTCTCTCTCTCTCTCTCTCTCTCTCGGTTTTTCGAGACAGGGTTTCTCTGTGTAGCTTTGGAGCCTATCCTGGCACTCGCTCTGGAGACCAGGTTGGTCTCGAACTCACAGAGATCTGCCTGCCTCTGCCTCCCGAGTGCTGGGATTAAAGGCGTGCGCCACCAATGCCTGGCTCTCTCTTAATTATTAACCCTTTTCTATAAATCTATGTATTCCCATGTGGTCTAGGCTTACCGGAGAACGCCTGGACCTGTTACTCCTTTCTCGGCTACATGGTGTCTCTTTTCCGCACCTCTCTGCCTACCTTACCCAGAATTCTCCTCATCTCCTAGTCCCGCCTATCTTCCTGCCTCTATTGGCCAAACAGTGTTTTATTCATCAACCAATAAGAGAAACATATATGCAGAAGGACATCCCCATCACAAAGGTCTCCAGGTCAGACTTCCAGGATGGGGCACACAGGCTTCACAGCATTCCAGGGAGGGAACAGTGTGAAGACAGAGGGCCGGGAAGCAAAGTGTAGTAAGAGTGCCCAGCTCTGAAGCCACCTGGACATGAGGAAATACTTGCTCGGAGGCAAATCCAGAACACTTACCGATGCCAGCTCATAATGCCAAGCTAAGCGCTCAGGGCTTACTTGGAACCCCCACACTCAGGAGGCAGAGGCAGGAGGGTTGTACGTTCCAGGCCAGCCCGGGCCACATAGTGAGACCCTGAGAAAACCAGGACTGCTCATGCCCCTAAAGCTGCTGCATGTACAAAAAGAGTGTCACTTGTCCCTGGAAGTTAGTGGTAATGGCTGGAAATTGTTTAGGTGAGAGAGATGTGTCCACCCATTCTGACTTTTTAAAAGGGGGTGATGGGGAAAGGACATGGGCCCTGCACATACCAGACAAATGCTATACCACTGAGCTACATCCTCAGCTCTAATCCTGGATTCTTGTTGTTGAGGGTTTGAAGTACAGCATTTATTTATTCCCTGAGTGGGAAGCTCCTGAACTATTACATTCTTTCTAAACCCAAAGTGGATGGTTAAAGACATATTATAGGGGGAGAGGGTAGACCAAGTATCTGGTCTGCAATGTGCCCGAAGCCCCCAGTATGAGGGGTTGGAACTCAACAGGACTGGGGACAGGGAGGTCGGTCGGGGTAGAGCCTAGGGATGCGCGCCAGCCTCAAGGCTCCAGCCATGGCCATCCCCTTTCTCATTTGGTGGATGCACTGAGGCTATCTGGGGTCCCGAGTACTACTCTGTGCTGGAGCAGTGTAACGCAGTGGCCCTATGACAAGTCTCTGCTGACACCAAGGTGAGACGGGTGCATGCGGGCTAAGCAGTGATTCCCTGGCCTTTGTTTTCCTTCCCTCCTCTGCGCCCACAGAGGTAGGTCTGGTGCAGTTTCACCAGCCAGGCATCTTTAACTATTCGGCCTTGCTGATGAGTGAGAACAAAGACACTCTGTACGTGGGGGCCCGGGAAGCTGTCTTCGCTTTGAATGCACTGAACATCTCTGAGAAGCAACATGAGGTAGGTGCTGCCACCTCCACCACTCACATCCAAATGGGGCTCCCTTGCGTTCCCACTAATATACATATCTGGCTCAGGACTCAAGCAAGCTCACCCCACCCAAGAAAAGTCTAGGCTGTTTCTATGTCAATCATTTCTATGTTTCAAATCATTTGTGTTGAATAGCACTCTACATCAGTCACCTTTAAAAGGACAAGAGAGAAACGGGCTGAAAATGACTAAAATTCATTATAATACAAGTATAAAACTGTCAAGAAATTAGGTTGAGAAAGGTGGAAGAGATGGCTCAGCAGGTAAGGCACATGCTGCCTTACACTCTGGACATGCATGGTAGGAAGAACCAACTCCCACAAGCTCTTCCAGAAGACCCAGGTTCAATTTCCAGCTCCCAAATGACAGCTAACAACTGTCTGTGGCTGTAAGATCTGACATCCTCACATACATAGACATACATGCAAGACCCAATACAGGCAAAACACCAATGCAAAAACAAAAATAAACAAAAAGAATCAGGCATTGATGGCGCACACCTTTAATCCCAGCACTTGGGAGGCAGAGGCAGGTGGATCTCTGTGAGTTCGAGGCCGGCCTGGTCTACAAAGGGAGTTCCAAGTCAGTCAGGGCTACACAGAGAAACCCTGTCTCCAAAATACAAAAGAACAGATGAAAGCCCCCACTTTTGGGTATAATTAAGTTGGTTACAGTTTTATTCTATGTGTGTGGGTGGGGTGGGGTGAGTCATAGGACAACCTTGAGTATCTTTGGGTGCTATCCATTTCTAAAATTTTATTGTATTGAGACATGGTCCCTCAACTGGTCTGGAGCTTGTCGAGTAGGCTGGTGGCCAGCAAGCCATAGGGACACTCATGTCTCTGCCTCTCCAGTATTGGGATTACCAGTGTACAGTGCCATACCTGGCCTTTTCACAGGGCTTCTAGGCATCAAATTCAGGTCCTTGTATTTAGCTACTGGCACCTCCCCCTAAATCATCTCCCCAGCCCTCTGCTGTTCTTTTGTAGCAAATCTGTCTGAAGGCGATGTTATCCTGCTAGTTAGGGGAGGTTGGTCACAGAATATCGGGAAGCCCTGGGGGTGACTCTGGTCTCAGCATCTGCCTGCTTCTGGAATCTCTTCCTGGTCTGACTTTATTCTGGCTGTGAACTCTGTGCTGAGTTGTGTTGTGTGCCTTCTGGTGGTGTTTGTTTTACCCAGCACTTCCTTTGCAGGGGAGGCTGTAGTGAACTGGGCTCTCATACATTCCTCCCTCACAGGTGTATTGGAAGGTCTCTGAAGACAAAAAAGCCAAGTGTGCAGAGAAGGGGAAATCAAAGCAGGTAATTGTGGGTTACAAAGAACCTGCATGCACATTTCTTAGGTATTTGGATTCTCTCAAGGACCAGGGCTTTTCTCTGCATGCCCACTGGGCATCTTGTGATTCTGCTGGGCTCAGTCCTGCAGTCTCAACACATCTGAACTGGTGCTCTCAGGGAAGGTCGTCAGCATTGGAGAAGCTTTTTCAAATGGCCTGGTATTGTGACTACAGAAGCTAATCTCTGCTGCCCACTAGTACCTGATGTAAAATTGACACCCATACACCCACACACACATGCACACACATTTCCAGGCTCTCCTGTACCCACTGATGCCTGAGAGGATACAGGGGTTTGGTTGGCTGTTTCGTTTGTTTGGTTTGGGGACTTGGGGTTTTCTATTTTTATACATCAGTGCGGTGCCAATTCAGGGAGACTGGGCTTGCACTCCCCCCCTCTCTGGAGCTCTGGGTACCCGCTTCTGCCTAGCCTGGTGCCCTATAGACATCTCAGATGTTCTTAGACCACGAGAACCGGGTTGTTCTGATGGTGGTCATGATGGCTGAGTGATGGCAGTTTATCAGTTGTTGGCTGATTTCAAAACAAAGATTAAGAATGTAATAACCCAGGCTGGAGAGATGGCTCAGCGGTTAAGAGCACCGACTGCTCTTCCAGAGGTCCTGAGTTCAATTCCCAGCAACCACATGGTGGCTCACAACCATCCCTTATGAGATCTGGTGCCCTCTTCTGGTGTGCAGATATACATGGAAGCAGAATGTTGTATACATAATAAATAAATAAAATCTTAAAAAAAAAAAAAGAATGTAATAACCCACTAATTTTTTTTTTTAACTTCCTTGGTTCAGTGCTAACCAAGCACTTTCACTGCGGTGCTCTCTCTAGCTGGTGGACAGGCAGTATGATCCTCCAGGCAATCTGTGTAGCTGAGTGAGCTGGTGTCTTGCTCTGCCACAGATGGGGGCCCACAATGAACCTGGTAGTAAGCCATCCTCTGAATGACTCCCCATCCATTTGAAAATAGTTGCTGCAAAAAAGAAAGAAAGAAAAAACAACTTTCCCGATTTGAGATAATTTCAGACTACAGTCCATATAATCTGAGCACCGTTCTCCTAAAATAGCACATGGGTTCCAAACTGTCATCTTTGTTTTCCTACTTGGCCCTCAGGGATGCACAGCTGGCTATACCCTCAGGTCTAGCCTTTCTCTCAAACTTTGCTAGTGGCTATTTCTAGTTCTGTGCTGGCGGGAGTGTAGGGTGGGTTCCCCAGGAGAGCAGAAGGAGTCTGAACATTGTCTGCTTTGGTGATATGGGCACCACAATGAATGGTGTGTTTAGCAAGGGTGAATCCATTGCCATCTGTTGTGGGTACCCCAGTACAATTTGAAGCCGGCTCTTGTTTGATCTTGGCTTTGTTTGGTCACTAGACACTGGCTGAGCATCTGTTAGGGACAGAGCTAAAGTTGTGCCTGGCACCTCAACTGCCCGTGGACCACAGAGGTCCACGTTGCAGAGCCTGGCTCCATGGGCATAGACAGACCAGCCTGAGCAAAGAAGAGGACAGGGCAGTGGGTGACTGGCCTTCACCATGTGGACATGGGGGTTCTCTGGTGGCTGCCTGTTGATTGTGTGTGTGTTTCCCTTGCAGACGGAATGCCTCAACTACATCCGAGTGCTGCAGCCACTCAGCACCATCTCCCTCTACGTGTGCGGGACTAATGCGTTCCAGCCCACCTGTGACCACCTGGTAAGACCACAGCACATCTCTTTTATCAGTGCTCACGTACCAGCCTGGCCAGTGATTAAAGCAGAGCCAGACTCCCCATTCTTTCTGCAAGCCCTATGGACCGAGAACTACACAGTCAGACTTCCTACAGCAAGCAGCCCTCAGCCCTGGTCCTCATGACCAGTGCCTGTGTGTTACAGCGGATAATCTATAGCAGCCATACTTTCATTTTGGGATGAGTGAACGTATGGCGTACACGGCAAGACAATGAAAAAGAATAATTACCGAGAGATAGATAGATAGTCAAAACATCACACTGGGTGCTCAAAATGCCTGGCAGACATCAAGAAGGTCTCATTAAGGCAATCTGTTGGAGTTCCCAATAGACAGCAGTGTCCACTTGGACGAGGCTTCTGAATAAAAGAACAAATGGCAAGAGAGATGACATCATCAGATCAGGAGCTAACAAACTGAGGAAGTCGAGGCAATCAGCTGGAGCCGTCTCCATGGCTGAGCTTTTGCTGCTCCCCCACCACCACCACCACTGTGGGCACTTTTATATCATGAGATAAAAGAAGAAAAATACTAACCTCTTTTGCAAATGGTTCACCTTCTAGCTGCTCTCAAGGGCACAGTGTTCTTACTCTCGGGTTCTTTGCTGTTTTCTCCTCCCGGTCACAGAGTTAGAGGGCAGCCCACGAGGCCTTGGAGGACACTTTTTGAAAAACACGCTTAGGTCTGAAATGCGGGAGGTGTGGCCCTGCTCCCAGAGCCAGCTTCCTCTATGCACTCGAACAATACATGAGATTTAAACATAATGTATATTGCAAATCACTCATGTTTGCCCTTGCTGTGACTGAATACTTAAGGGAGGAAAGGCTTACTTGGTTCGTACTTTAAGCGTATAGAAGGCACCTCAGCAAAACAGAATGCAGAGCTGGGACAAGAGGTAGGGCTGGTCCCCAGAAACCCACTTCCTCTGGTAAGTCTCACTTCTTCAACCTCCCCCAGATAGTGCCACCTGGAAACAAACCCTTGAGCCCATGGGAGACATTTCACAAATAAACCATAACAAATAAGAAACATACGATATGGTTTTCCTCTCTTGACTGGGCATAGGTCCAAAATCTCCACTGGATGCCAAACAAAACCTTGGCTCTTACCAAATCTTATATTGTGTATCTGATAACCACACGGCGCAGCATTCTAGGAAGGGTAGCATGTACCATGTGGGTCTGCTGAATATGGGTGAGTAACTCTCTGGTAGGGCAGGGCAAGGCAGGGAGGCAGGAGACTTAGTTCATCGCTCTGCTGCAGTTGGCTGCAGATGACTGGAACCACGCATGGGGGAAGACTCCAGAAATGAAAAGCTCTATTCACCTAAACCCTCAATTAGCTGAAATTTAAAACCTCTTCCCAGTTATAGTTCAGTTAGAGGCTAGACTTATTCAAGAGATGTTGGGTTTTGATTTCTAGCACCACACATATACTTAGTTAAACACCCATCACATACGAATCCATCATACATACAACTTTCTCTCTCTCTCTCTCTCTCTCTCTCTCTCTCTCTCTCTCTCTCTCTCTCTCTCTCTCACACACACACACACACACACACACACACACACACACAGAGGCAGTCGGAGATCTAACCAGACAACACACAGACTCATTTTGGAAATTCACTTAGGCAGCTAGGTGTAGAGAGGCAAACTAGAAATCCCCAGCACTTTTGTGAGGCTCCTGAGTATGAGGTCAGCCTGGATTATAAGATAAAGCTCAAAAGATTCTCTCAAAAGAAAAAAAAGATGAAGAGAGAATGAAGAAACTGAATACTTATATAGCTGTCTTGGGTGAGAACCACTGCCCAGGGTTACCCAGCCGACTGTATTCTCCGATGCAAACAAAATTGGAGCTGTGTGTGTGTGTGTGTGTGTGTGTGTGTGTGTGTGTGTGTGTGTGTGTGTGTGTGTGTGTGTGTGTCGTTCTATATGTATGGTGTATATGCATGTGGTGGGTGTTCTGGAATGTCAAGGCTCTTAGTCCTCCAAGATAGACATCTTAAGTAGAAAACAAGAAAAGCAAATGGAAACAGGAGGAGGAAAAGAAGAGCGGTGTTGTAGAGGCATTTTCACCTTGGCGCCTCCTGGCTAAACCCTGATTGGTCTAGTTGGAAGCCTCAGGACTATTGCTTACACTCCAGAGCAGTACCTGGGCATGAGGTGTGGAGATAGAATGCTTGTTTTAAAAGTAGACTAGGAAACTTGTGAAACTTTTAATTAAAAAGAAAAACAACTCAAACCTACAGCAGAGTCCATCCCTGTGGTACATCTGGACCACACTGTATTTTTTTTTAAAGGTTTATTTATTGTGTATACAGCATTCTATCTGCATATATGCTTCCACGCCAGAAGATGGCACCAGATCTAATTATAGTTGTGAGCCACCATGTGGTTGCTGGGAATTGAACTCAGGACCTCTGGGATAGCAGCTGGTGCTCTTAACCTCTGAGCCATCTCTCCAGCCCCCACACACTGTGTATTATGTGTCATTTTGTGCATATGATTGGTTGTATGCATTTGTAATTGTGTGAGCACGTGTGCACTTGATAAAGTATGATCCTTGGTTCCCATAGGCCCTTTTGCAAGCATCTTTTAAGAATGGGGACATCTGGCTGGGCAGTAGTTTTCATAGTACAGCACGAGGGGCAAACTCAGCAAGTAGACAGAGCTTAGTCAGTTTTATGAGGGGAGGGGAGGGAGTGGGGAAAGGTGGGGGGAGGAGGGGAGAGACCTGCCTTTTTCCTCCTGAGAAGTGGCAGAAAAAGAGCAGGAATGGGCGGAGCTTGTCTCTTAAAGGGGCCTTTTGTGCCTGCTTACAGACTAGTAGTGACATAGCAGTCATAGGACCCTCGGCTGGCCAGGGTACTGCCTGAGTGCCTCCTGCCTGGTGACAGAGGGCAGGACAGCATAATGCCTGAATCCTAGCAAAGTGACGTGTGCCTTTAATTCTAGCACTCTGGAGGCAGAGGCAGGTGAATCTCTGAGTTTGAAGCCATCCTGGACTAGACAGAGTTCCAGGACAGCCAGGGCTACACAGAGAAACTCTGTCTCAGAAAAAAAAAAAAAGACATTTTCCTTCACAACTGATTTCATCGTTGTAGCCAAGAAAGCACAGTGATTGCCAGTACCCTCCATCTTCCTTCCCTGTCCAGTAGCTCAGAGTAGGCATAGCCCAGTGGCCTCCAGACATCCCTGTGAGGTGTGATGACAGATGTGTCTTATCTAATGGGCCACACTGTCGCCCTAGCTCACACTTCCTAACCTGACCAGTGGCCTTTATTGTTTTCACTGGCCGGTTGGTCATTGCAGCCATTCTTACACTGTGAGGCCCTCTGTGCTTGCTGGCCTGTGGCTTCCAGCCAGCTGTCTGGCAGGGCTGGTAGCTCCTGACTAGTGGGCAGCACTGCTCCTCAGCCTCTCCAGGCTGTTAAGTGTACAGTGCCTGCCCACTTTGATGTCCCAACACTCCTGGAGACTGGCAGGTTGCCCTTTGAGGTGGCTCCTGTCTCTTAACTCTTTGGCTTGTATTATTCATCTGCTATCCTCTTCTGTCTTTGTCTGTAAGCCTTTTTTATGTGCAGAAGTGGAAATACCTCATCGCCGTTTTGTGGGCATTTCCCTTAGTTTGTCACTTGACATTTAATTGTGTCTCATTTTTCCCTATATGAGAACTGATTCATTTTGTGTTAACGTTTGCATGTATCTGTTTTTTTCTTTGTATGGTGTCCCGTTTCTTGCTTGCTTTATGTTTGCCAGCTTGACCGAGGCTAGAGTTTTCTGAGAAGAGGGAACCATGGTTGAGAAAATGCCTCCCCAAGATTGGCCTGTAGGCAAACCTCGAGGGTGTTTTCTTATTAGTGGTTGATGTGGGAGGGCTCAGACCACTGTGGGGGTTAGAGAAAGCAGGCTGAGCGAGTCTTGAGGAGCAAGCCAGTAAGCAGCATTCCTCCACAGCCTCTGCTTTAGTTCCTTGCCTCCCGATTGCTGCCTTGAGTTCTTGACTTGACTTCCCTGATTGGTGGACTGTAAACTTTGGGCTGAAATAAACCGGGTCCTCCCCACGGTGCTTTGGTCATGGTGTTTGCCACAGCAGGGGAAAGCTATGACTCAGGAAAGAGGTTTTCTTGTCAGGTGGGGAGAGACTGTCTCAAGGCTGTGTGACTGACTGACTGACTGACTGACTGACTGACTGACTGACTGCCTGCCATGAGCACACTCCCCCAAACATGGACAAGCACCAAACATGCTGTGTCCTTCCACAATGTCAGACTTTATTCAATAACAATAAATTCTTAAGGTTTAGTGGTTTTAGTAACATCAGTTTGCCATGTCATCTCACCCACCTTGGTGATCTGGCCGAGGCAAATGCAGGCTCTTTTATTTCAATCTTTGGTTTGTTTGAGACAGGGTTTCTCTGTGTAGTCCTGGCTACCCTGGAACTCTCTTTGTAGACCAGGCTGACCTCCAACTTAAGAGATGCACCTCTGCCTCTTGAGTGCTGGGATTAATTAAAGTCATGCACCACCACTGTCTGCTTTTATTTGAATCCTAGTTAGTAATGTTAGCTATCATATTACACAGCCCATGGCAAATGTATGTGTATGGTGTATACATGGCTATAGGATGACTACAGGCTAAAGAGCCTGCGGTGTCAGAATTGGGCTCAGAGTCAGTGTTGATTTCAAATGAGACCAGTGCTGGGAAGGAGCTGCTGCAACCAAGTGTTTGAGAGCACAGCTGTGCAGACCAGCTCCAAGGGACACATCAGGTGTCCGTCCATACTTTGGTGTGGGGCCATCTGTCCCAGTGTTAGATGTCCATTGCTTTCTGGGCCCAGATGAGGAAGTCACACCTTCTCCTTGGTCTTTTAATTCCTGGGCCTGCTTTCCCAGGCATCCTTAACACAGCCATGTGTTCTGACACTCTCCACTTCCTCTGATGAGTTCACAGGGTTGCTCCCCTTTTATTGCCAGGAATAAGTTGTTTCTCAGTTGTTTTGGGTGGATGGTGTGGTTTATAGGTCCACCCAGGGCCCTACTCATCTTTTTTCCTAAAGTGGGATCAAAATTGTAAAGTGGAACCTCCTAGGGCAAGGCACAGCCTAGAAAGCACTGTTTATTCAATATGGGGCAGCTCAGAGCACAGCTAGCCTGATCCCGGTATGGCCCATGTTGTGTAGTGCGCTTGGTTTCACCTTTAGTAATCAGAATGGATCTTCCTGGAGCTGCTGGTACTGCATGAACAGAGGGGAGGAGTCTGTGGTTTTTGGTTTGGTTTTTGTTGCCCATTTCCTCGGTGTGTGGTTGAGCAAGCTGAGACTGTGATCCTGCATGTCCCAGGCTCTGTCATACACTTGAGGTGTCACTGCTCCCAGGGCAGGAACCACGTGGGTCAGGGCCCATTTGCTCCACAGTTTTTTGGTCTTCTCAAACTAAGAGATCTGTAGCATTAAATGGTGCAAGAACATGTCCTTAGCACCCAAAGGTCAGGTGTTTTCTTTTTGTTCCATGGTAGAACTTGACATCCTTCGAGTTTCTGGGAAAAAATGAAGATGGCAAAGGAAGATGCCCTTTCGACCCTGCCCATAGCTACACGTCAATCATGGTTGGTGAGTCCTACCTCTGGGGCTCCTTCACTTTCTTGAGTTTATGGTGGTGTGTGATGTTCCCATCTGGGACACCCGGCTCTTCCCTCAGTTCTGTCTTCCTTGGCTTCATTTTGACACTAGCTTCTTTCACAGAAGGTGAGCATCCCACTGCACAGACCCCTCAGTAAGAGCTTTTGAGTTCATCATTCAGAGGGAAACTAGGTCCCCACTGCAGCAACACATGGTTCTGTCAGTCATTGTCACGGCCCAGGATGCTCCTGCAGCTTCGTGACTCCTACACCCCAGGATGCTCCTGGGGCTGTGTTCCTCGTGCTGTGGTCTTGCACGTCTGACATGAATGGGCACACGCTGTTGTACAGACAGTTCATCTTGGGATCTCTCAGCCAGTGTGAGGGCTCCATCTTCACCATCAATGTACAATATCCAGTGAACTTTGAGATGTTCAGTGCTGTATTAGAAAACAGGCATCCTGGGCTGGAGAGATGGCTCAGAGGTTAAGAGCACTGACTGCTCTTCCAGAGGTCCTGAGTTCAATTCCCAGCAACCACACGGTGGCTCACAACCATCTGTTATGAGATCCGGTGCCCTCTTCTGGTGTGCAGATATACATGGAAGCAGCATGTTGTATACATAATAAATAAATAAAATCTTTTTAAAAATTAAAAAAAAAAAGAAAACAGGCATCATAAGAGATGGCGCGTCTGTGCAGCTGTAGGCTGAGGCACATGTTCACAGTGTATTCAGAGTGGGGGAGGCTAAACCGTGCTGCCTGGCACTGTAGGTACCTAAACATCTCTTTTGACTTAAAGTGCTTTCTACTTAGGATGGCTTTCCGGGGTGTCAAACACTAAGGAGTGTCTGTTTTAGCTGTGGGAATTCTCATTTGCGATTAGCTATTACCCTTTAACCTAGAAAAAAACACAATTAAAGCTGATGACTGTGGTTCTTCTGGCAGAAGAAAAGATGTTGATGCAGGAAGCAGAAATGCATGTTACAGAAGTCAAGGAGCCCCCTTTCTGCAAGGAATCAATGAGGCTATAAATAGATTAGGGTAGCGTGGTATGTACGGTACCCTGGTGGAGGTGGAAGCATGAGGCTTGCTTTTAGGTCATCCTGGGCTAATGTCGAGATCTTGTGTTAAACAGTTGTCCCCAGCCCCCACCACAGGCAGAAGGACTGATTGGATTCCCCCTCTCTACTCCGTTTCCACCACTGCAGGGGGAGAGCTCTACTCTGGGACATCGTATAATTTCTTGGGCAGCGAACCCATCATCTCTCGAAACTCTTCCCACAGTCCCCTGAGGACAGAGTATGCCATCCCATGGCTGAATGGTAAGAAGTGTGTGCTGCTAGCCTCATGGGTGTACCGTTTCATCTTTCCTCTGGCTGTCCGCAGACCATGGGGAGGGGACGGGGCTGTGGCTCATGTCAGATCCTAGGCAGTAGAAAAATCTTTAGACTGCTCAAGACCCACACTGGAGTAGCTGTCTTGCTCTCTGCCAACAGCATTGTTTTAAATCTGCTTCCATCACACCCCTCCTCCTAGCCCGCCCCCACCCCAAAAGTTTGGGAATCTTTTATGAAGCTCTGATGGGAAGTTGAGAAAGCAGACATAGGGTTTGGGCTGTGGTGCAGTTTCTGGTGTGACCTGAAAAACGGAGTCTCTGGGGTCTTGTTTAAGTTTACTCTCTGGCCCCACCTGGCCTCCTCTGTGGCACCATTGGTGTACCTCGCTGCAGCCTCAGAGGCGTCATCTAGGCCTAGAGTGTATGAGTGTGACCTGTGCACACTATAGATGTCCTCGAAGGGAAGCCTCCGGTCCCCAAGGCTGCCCTGGCCAGCCTGTGACACCATGGGGAGCTGGTAGACAGGTGGCAAGGTGGCTTTGTATACAGGGACGATCCTGCGGTGTCACTTTGCAGAGCCTAGCTTCGTCTTTTCGGATGTGATCCAGAAAAGCCCGGATGGTACAGAGGGTGACGATGACAAGGTCTACTTTTTCTTCACGGAGGTATCTGTGGAGTACGAGTTTGTTTTCAAGTTGATGATCCCACGAGTTGCCAGGGTGTGCAAGGTGAGTACTCCCCCCCAACACACACCAGTTCCCTCCCATAGTCCCGGGCAGATTCCTATCTCTGTAATTACAGCAGTAGCCTTCGGATGGAAACCCTTGTGATGAGGCTTTAATGTACAATTGAGGCACAGTAAGAGACTAAAGAACGACTAGTGATTGAAGTGATAGAGCTGTGTGGGTGGTTTCTCTCTTAAGACTCTATGAAGATTGGAAGATGGTGTTGTGGTTAAAATTCTTGCCACAAAAGCAAAATGACCAGAGTTCTAATCTCCAGAACCCACGTAAATGCTGGGTGGACCCCTGGAATCCCAGCCTGGAGCAAGCCTGCTATTGGGGCTGCCCTCATCAGCAAGCTCTGAGTTTGATTTAGAGACCTCGTCTCAAAGAATAAGGTGGAGGATTTCTGATTTCACCCTGAGGCCTCCAAATGCACCCACGCATGAGCACCTGTATAGAGGCGTCCCACACGTACATAACCGTGGAAGGACAAAAGCTAAAGGGGGAAGAGTCAAATGGAGTATTAACACTTTCAATGCCTGATTAACGAGGGGTAGAAATTGCAGGAAACATGACCATGGAGGGAGCCAGTTGTGTTTCTCTCCAGCCTGGGTCATGTGCAGCTCATGACCCTTTCTCAGTCATTGGCTCACTGTAAAGGATTAAAGTGCCCTAGAACTTTTTCTAGAATGGGGCAGGCAGAGGGGAAGTGAGAGGGTCTCTCAGTGGTACAACCACACGTTCCCCTGAGATGATCTACAGGGTCCGAGGTCTGTGATAGGAAGGAGGCCACCCATCACTAGTCTAACTCTTAAGTGCTCCTTCATGGGTCACAGCTCGGAAAGCTGCAGGAGCCAAGGCCAGTGTCACCTGTGTGACTCTTGGGGTGACAGATGTGGTTGTTTTGGTTGTCATTGCATGTGCCTGTCTATTTTGTATTCTGTGACAGAACTGTCTACAGCAGACTTGGGCTGACCTGGTGGGTGGGGGCATATGGACTGGCTGGCTGCTCTTGTGGCTGGGCGTCTGTGCTGCCCCTACCACACACTGTCTCTGGCATTCCAGGGGGACCAGGGCGGCCTTCGGACTTTGCAAAAGAAGTGGACCTCCTTCCTAAAAGCCAGGCTGATCTGTTCCAGGCCAGACAGTGGCCTGGTCTTCAACATACTGCAGGATGTCTTCGTGCTGAGGGCCCCAGGCCTCGAGGCTGTGTTCTATGCAGTCTTCACCCCACAGTTGTGAGTTAGTTCCCTTGACAGTTGTGGCCTGCCCACCCTGGCGACCTGCTGCCCTCCTGACACTCGTGGCTTCCCCTCCACAGGAACAATGTGGGTCTGTCAGCGGTTTGTGCCTATTCGCTGGCCACGGTGGAGGCCGTCTTCTCCCGTGGAAAATACATGCAGAGTGCCACGGTGGAGCAATCTCACACCAAGTGGGTGCGCTACAATGGCCCGGTGCCCACTCCGCGGCCTGGAGCGGTAAGCAGGGTCCCGGGCTGCAGATTTATCTTCCCCTTGGGCCTCAAGGACCCAAGCATGAGACCACAGATCCCAGAGCCTCCATGCAGCAGGTTACATGGCAACCGTAGTCTCCACACTGGGCTGAGTGGCTGCAGGATATGCTTGTTCCTTTTCTGATCTCTTCCATATGTTGAGTCTCACCACATGCTGCCCAAATGAGAGCATGTACCACTGGCCTGGGCTCTTTTGAGAAATTGACATTGCACAATGGCAGGCTCCTCACTCCATTTTCTGTTTCCTACAAAGAAACCTCGTTTGTCAGCAGGGCCTAAGCTGTGTCCTGAGGCAGTCTGTCCATTAGACAAGGGGAGTCTCACTCTGTCCTCTGGAATATAGTAAATTTAAAGTAAAGGAAATTCTAGGGTTGCCTGCACATTGTTGCCAGGTGGTGAGTGGGTGTGTGGGGTGGCTTTTGGATGGTGCCCTGTCTGGCTCTTGAGGCTCTCCCCAGAAACAGCTTCTCTGTGGGTGTCTGGCCTGGCTCCCCAGTTATTCTGGTATGCATACTGTGTTCAGTGAAATGTGGCTAGGGAGCTGGGACCCCCCCAAAAAAAAAATCTTTCCAGCCTTTATTTCTTTTGCGCTGCTTAGAATTTAAATCCCCCCCTCTATCTCTGTGTGTGTGTGTGTGTGCATGCACATGCTCACATGTGTCTGTTAAACAATATTTAACATGCTTTCTTCTCATAGGAAAGCTATGAGAAGTTTGCTGTTATCATTGATAACTAATTCCTCCACTGATCCTAAGACAATATATCATTTAAACCACAGCTTCTGTCACAGGGGAGGTCACCTCTTTGGAGAAGTGTCATTGTGGCCCTCCAGGGCTCTTCTGTGCTCCGTTGAAGCCCAGGGGGCATCTTACCACAGTGCTTTTGCTCCACAGTGCATCGACACTGAGGCTCGGGCAGCCAACTATACCAGCTCTCTGAACCTTCCAGACAAAACGCTGCAGTTTGTCAAAGACCACCCTTTGATGGACGACTCTGTGACCCCGATAGACAACAGGCCCAAGCTAATAAAAAAAGATGTCAACTACACCCAGATAGTGGTAGACAGGACCCAGGCCCTGGATGGGACCTTCTACGATGTCATGTTTATCAGCACAGGTGGGTTCCTTGGGAAGATTGGGAAATTCACTTAGTCATTTGTGGGCAGATCTGGTATCTTCAGGTGCCCGAGAGGTTTTTGACAGCATGACGGGATTTCTAAGACATCACTGCACCTGGGATTCTGAGACTTTGGCTATCATCAGCAGGCACCTGGGGCACTTGCAGGCAAGTCCTGGCCTGTACCTTGGCTGCAGCGGAATAAAATAATCCCTGCTGCCGTGGGACCAGTGTGACTGGCCTGGTATTTCCTAACTGATAGCAGAAGACCCTGCCCCCTTCTAAGAAGAGCCAGGCTCGGTCCCTCCCTGATCTGCCTCAGGAGGCACAACCAGGGACAAGTCTTCTGGGTGGCGGTGGAGAGGTGGAGCATGGCAGCTGGCCGCGCCCCAGGCGCCACTTCCCAGGTGAACATTTTGCTTTCGCTTGGCCGCCTGAGCTCCTAACCTCACCTGAAGGGCCAGTGGAGTGCAACAGCTGCCTTCCAGTGAGCCTGACTGAGATGTCAGGATGTGACCTTATTGATGAAGGTCGTTGGAATCCACCTTGGGGTCTGGGTGGTGCTTTATAGAAAAACTGGAGTTCTTATAATTTGAGCTCCTAATTATTTATTTTGCCAAATGCTGCTCTCCACGTCTAAACAAAGGCACCCTCACTGAGGGAATGACTTGAGTATGCAAAAGTCTGAGTGGTTGCCATCAAGGTTGGAGTCTCTCATAGTTTCACCCTGACCAAAAGCAACTTAAAGGAAGAGGGTTTATTTGGCTTATATTGTAGGTTATAGTCCGTCGTTTCAGGGAAGTCAGTCAGGAACTTGAGACCTAGTCCACATCACATTTATAGTCAAGAGCACAGAGAAAGGAATGCACCCATACTTCCTGCTTGCTGGGTTGCCTGTGCTTAGCTAGCTAGCTTTCTTCACTTACATAGGCCAGGACCACCTGTCATGGGGGTGGTGCCATCCACAGCGGGTTAGGTCTCCCCACAACAGTCAATAGTCAAGACAGCCCTCCACAGACACTGCTACAGGCTAAACTGATCTAGGCAGTTCCTCTGCCAAGGCTCTTTCCAGGGAATTCTAGGTTGCAATAAGTTGACACTTAACACTAACCAGGGTGACATCCTTGGCATTTCCCTCCTTGCTGACCTGGGTTTTGACCTTGTAGACCGGGGAGCTCTGCACAAAGCTGTCATCCTTGGGAAAGAGGTGCATGTTGTCGAGGAGACCCAACTCTTCCAGGACTCTGAGCCGGTCCAAACTCTGCTGCTGTCATCAAAGAAGGTAACGTGGTCTGCAGGCAGGCCCACTCTGGTGGTTGTCTCACTTAGTAGCTTCTCCGTGATTAGGACTGGCGAGGATGGCTTCTCAGGGTTTGGTGCCTCTGGCCCCACGTGCTGGCCTTTGGACTCTCACAGTATCCTTCCATAGGATCTACAGCTTGGGAAGGGAGCATGGCAGAGCCAAGGAGGTTGAATATATTAAGCCCACTAGAGCAGGTGGCTGGTACTTTTGGGTTGTCCCTAACCTGGGGAAATATGCCTCGAGCCTGACAGAGTATAGACTGTGCTGTTGGGACATGATACTGTTGCTAATTTGTAATAAGAAATAACAGGTCACTCTATAGAGCTCTTCTTCTGGAAGGCTTTGCAGGCTAGAGCCTTAGCCCAAGGTGCTCAGTTTTGTACTGTGGCCCCCATGAGCCATAGAAACACATAGGTGGGGCTGGAGAGATGGCTCAGTGATTAAGAGCACTGACTGTGTTTCTAGGAGACCCGGGTTCAATTCCCAGCACCCATATGGCAGCTCATAACTGTAACTCTAGTTCCAGGGGATCTGACACCTTCACACAGACATATATGCAGCCAAAAAGACCAATGCACATGAAATAGAAATAAATTATTTAAAAAAAAAACAAAACACATAGGTGACCAAAGCAGCCTTTGAAAAGCCAAGCTATGCATTGCCTGAAGTTTTCATAGATCACAGAGCACTAATTTTGAAATGTATTTTCAAGCAGTTAAAAATGTAAAGCTCTACTGGGTAAAGTAGTACATGCCTTTAATTCTAGCACTCTGGAGGCAGAGGCAGGTGAATCTCTGTGAGTTCAAGGCCAGCCAGGTCTACATAGTATGTTCCAAGACAGAGAGATCCTGTCTCAAAAATAAATATTTTTTTTTTAGAGCCCCTGAGAAGGGTGTGGTACTTCACACCTGTCCCAGGTCTTGGGAGGTGGAGGCAGGAGAATCAGGAGTTCAAGGCTAGCCTTAGCAATATAGCAAAGTCAAGACTGGCCTGAGCCAAGTGAGACCGCACTACAAAAATAAAAAGAGGTGTGAAGTCCTTTGTTGGTGGACTGGATAGAAATGGTCTGGTTACTAGATGCAGTCCACTGGCTGGAACTTGCTGTTCTTTTTCCGCTGGCCTCGGGAAACGGGGCCACCACGTTTTACAGCTAGGTTAGGGCAGTGAGGGGCAGAACGTGAGCTGTCCCCAGATCTCTGCTGTGCTATGTGTTGCTAAGTGACCCTGGGCTTCATTGTATGCTCCTCATAAGGTGCCCTGTGTGTGTTTGTAAGCTTTTCGTTAATGTGACTGTTGTGAGGGCATGTGAGCCTCCTAAGTGCTGAGGACGGGGTTTGAGCAGCACAGGACCCAGGGAAAACCAGGAGCAGGACAGCATCTCCCTGCTAACAGATATCACCTGCCCTGCTTCATGTCTGCTGGCCAAAGGTGCTCTCCTCTCCTTGCCAGGACTCTGGTGTGACCCACTAAGAGATGGGTCCTGGGCCACCCTTTTGGCTTGAGGTGCCAGTGCTAACTTCTTGCCTGTTCTCTTGTCTCTGAGGCCTGACTGTGACACAGCTGAACTCTGTGGCCTTGTGTACCCTTTCCCTATGGGGGGTGCACATCTGTATGCTCCGTATTTGTGATTCAATCCGCTTTAGGGAGCTAGCCACCGCAGATACCGAGGGAAAATCAATCACTTACTTGTGTGCTGAACTTCGACCAGCACCAGGTGGGCTCCTGGACCTGGCCTGCAGCCAGTGATATGACATGTCCCCATCCTGAAAGTCAGCCTGGCAGGTACTGAGCTCTGTGTGGCTAACTGGAGCACTGAGGCTGATTTTGTGGCTCTTCCATCACAAATACAGGCAAGCAGAAAGCACATGACAGTGTCTCCTGCTGGGTGAAATTTGCTGGCTTTCTGTTTGCTCTTTGCAAGGTGTTGATAGGTGTGGTCACACTGGCATGCTGGATTCAGAAATGAATGATAAGGATATGTCTTTATCACTGGTGCCTACTTTCTTGCACAAGGACTGGCATTTGAAGACTGTGTCCTATGGCTTCCAGCTATAGTGCTGTGTCACCTACAGTGAGTCCAGGAGAGCAGTGGGGTGTCAAGTTGGGAGTGGGAGGCGCTGAAGAAGACTCTTGTGAATTTTCTCAAGACACAAATAAAAGTCTCTTCACCCCAGGTGAAGGCACCATGGACAGACTAGTCTAGCTCAGTGAGCTAGAGTTTGGGGCAGTTACCTACAAGGTATGAATGAGGGATTATTTACAAGAGTGTGGGTGACTCAGAGGCAGCAGCTTCAACAAACAGGCTACTCTAGCATAAGTGGCATTCACAGAAGCTGCATCCATGGAGCTTCCCGCACAGCTAGCAGGCAGCTCAACAGGGCAGAGAGTCTCTTCTAACCAGCGGTTGTTTAGTGCTTATATAACCTTGGGGAAGGGGACCTTGTGAATCTAATAACTTTTTGAGCTTAAGTTTCCTTTAGTTTCTGAGGCTTGTGAGCCTTCCTCTACCCTCTAGGAGTGTTTTAGTCAGGGGAAATAGGGATAGAATTGCCTTTTCTCAGGAGAGAGGCTGATACAGAAATGTAATGCACTCGGCCCCAAGTCCAGCCTCAGATATGGGAGGGTGGCATGTCAGTTCCCAGGCCCTGTAGCTCCTCAGGTGGTGTTTGAGTTCTCCTAGGACACAGAATACCTGCCTGTATTTTTGTACAAGATTTCTGCCTTAGTTTGCTTTTCTGTTGCTGTGATAATCGACTTTGACCAAAATCAACTTGGAGAGAAAAGGTTTGTTTCAGCTTACACTCCCATCATTGAGGGAAGCTCGGACAGAGGGACTGGAGGCAGGAACTGAGGCAGAAACCATGTTGGAAACTGCTTACTGGCTTGCCCTCTGGTGTCTGCTTCGCTACTATCTTATAACGCCCAGGGCTACCTGCTCGAGGATGGCATCACCCACAGAGGGCTGAACCTGCCTCCATTAATTAGCAAATAAGAAAATGGCCCACAGACATGTCCACAGGCCAATCTGATATAAGCAATTTCTCAACTCCAAGTCCCTCCTCCCAGGTGTGTCAAGTTGACATTAAAACTGATCAGGACACTGTTGCTTAGGTCTTGGTGGTCAGGCCTTGTGGCCTATTCTGAGCCAGGGAGCCCTTCCCTCCATGTGGTGCTTGAATGCACCAGGCCTTCCCCAGAGTTGATAGAGAAGCTAGCAGCCCCACCAGTGCCGTAGTCCTCCTTACACCAGCTGTTTGTCTCCTGTTCACAGGGGAAGAGGTTTGTCTATGCTGGCTCCAACTCAGGTGTGGTCCAGGCTCCCTTGGCCTTCTGCAGACAGCACAGTAGCTGTGAGGACTGTGTGCTGGCACGGGACCCCTACTGCGCCTGGAGCCCGGCCGCCAAGGCCTGTGTCACCTTGCACCAGGCAGTGGGCTCCAGCAGGTATGATACGGGTGAGATTGTGTGTGTGTGCCCTGTGCACAAGCTGGAGAGTCATGTGTGCCTGTTTTCTCACAGGGGCTGGATTCAGGAGATGAGTGGTGACACGTCCTCGTGCCTGGGTGAGTTGGTCTCCTTTGCTTCCTGATCAGGATGCCGAAGTTCCTGGTGTTTCCATTCCACAGTGTTAGTGTGTGTTTTGTTTTCTTCCTTCCTGTCTGAACAGAGGTCGAGTGGTATGCAGCAGACCTGTGACCTATCCAGAAACAGTTCTCCGAGCCACACTGGGTACATCGGGTCACTGGGAAACATGCCCCATCCCAAGCTCCTCTGTCCGCTTAGCCCAAATCTAAAAACAGTGATTCAGGAACATTGTGGTACAGTGTCATGGTTCAAGGAGACAGTCTTACACTAGAAAGGGTAGTTTCTTATGTAAAATATCATTTAAAGTATTTTAAGGCT
Source organism: Cricetulus griseus (assembly GCF_003668045.3). Lineage (NCBI taxonomy): Eukaryota > Metazoa > Chordata > Mammalia > Rodentia > Cricetidae > Cricetulus > Cricetulus griseus. Next base: position 270,646,636 of record NC_048596.1, on the reverse strand, counting down.
AGGGAGATGGCTCAGTTTGTAGGACTTGAGTTTGATCCCCAGAATCCATGTAATACAGCTGGCATGGTGGTTCATGTTTGTGATCCCAGCCCTAAGGAGGGTAAGACAGGTGGACACCTGGAACTTGTAGCCCCAGACAGCCTAGCTGACTCAGCAATTGCCAGACAATTGAGAGACCCCATCTCCAAAAAGGAAGGTAACTGTTACCTGAGGGATAAATGACACTCAGTAGATTTCTGGCCTCTATGTATAAACACACATTTGCACACAGAAAATTGTATGAAATTCCTTTCAGGCTATATGTATGAAATCTTATGTTTAGATTTTGGTCCTCTTCCAAAGATAGCCATCTTGTTTTATATATGCAAATATCCCAATCCCCAAACTTTTTCCATCTCTGGTATTTCAGACAAAAGACACAGCTTTAATTAGTTCCTGTCCTCTTGAGGGTCCCACTGCCGATGGCTGGCCATCAGGGAATAGCTGTGACCAGAGACAGACATAGAATCTCGTGGGGATTCTACTCTGTCTTCCCAGCACATGAGGACAAATGGGCCCCAGCCCTGTGCCTGCCTGTCTTACCAGCCATGTCACAGTAAAAGACATGTAAAAAGAGGGTCCCTGGTTGCTAGCTGGTCTGCCTCAGCCGTTTGCAGACCATCTGGCAGCTGACCCTTGGTGCCACTGCAGGTGGAGGAGCTGACCAGTGCACAGCCCTCCAGCCTGCTGAGCTTTCTCCAGGGACAGGGTGAGAACGGGATTTCTCAGAGCTGTCACCGAATTCTTCATTTCTGGGGGCTGCTGTCGGGTCACCGATGTCTTTATCTTGGTCCTGAAGATTCCATCTGGCTCCAGCGGGCCACTGCTCGCGTCGTCCTGTGGGTATTGGCCTGTTTTTGAGAGCGATTGACTAATCAGACAAAGGAGTTGTTGATGCTGAGCACATTTATTTTGATGTTCCAGATAAGAGTAAAGAAAGTTCCCATGAACATTCCTTCAAGCACGGTGGCATAGCAGAACTCAAATGCTTCCAAAAGTCCAACCTGGCCCGGGTGGTGTGGAAGTTCCAGAATGGCGAGTTGAAGGCTGTGAGTCCCAAGTATGGCTTTGTGGGCAGGAAGCACCTGCTCATCTTCAACCTGTCAGAGGGAGACAGCGGTGTGTACCAGTGCCTGTCGGAAGAAAGGGTGAGGAATAAGACGGTCTCCCGGCTGCTGGCCAAGCACGTCCTGGAAGTGAAGGTGGTTTCTCGGACCCCCACATCACCTCCCTCCCAGGCTGTTCAGACAGAAGGTAGTAGGATCACTTCCAAAATGCCGGTGGCATCTACCCAGGGGTCCTCTCCCCCTACCCCTGCTCTGTGGGCAACCTCCCCCAGAGCTGCCACCCTACCTCCCAAGTCCTCCTCCACCGGCACATCCTGTGAGCCAAAGATGGTCATCAACACGGTCCCCCAGCTCCACTCAGAGAAGACGGTGTATCTCAAGTCCAGTGACAACCGCCTGCTCATGTCTCTCCTACTCTTCATCTTTGTCCTCTTCCTCTGCCTCTTTTCCTACAACTGCTACAAGGGCTTCTTGCCTGGACAATGCTTAAAATTCCGCTCAGCCCTGCTGCTTGGGAAGAAGAAGCCCAAGTCAGATTTCTCTGACCTGGAGCAGAGTGTGAAGGAGACGCTGGTGGAACCTGGGAGCTTCTCACAGCAGAATGGTGACCAGCCCAAGCCAGCCCTGGACACTGGCTATGAAACCGAGCAAGACACCATCACCAGCAAAGTGCCCACAGATCGAGAGGACTCCCAGCGGATTGATGAACTCTCTGCGAGGGACAAACCGTTTGATGTCAAGTGTGAACTGAAGTTTGCAGATTCGGATGCTGACGGGGACTGAAGCCAGTGTGTCCCAGCCCGTGTCCCACAGTCTTCGTGGAGAGTGTTGTGTTGAGCCCATTCAGTAGCCTTGTCATCGTGTGCCAGCCTCGGTCCTTTGTCTTTCTCTTGGGTTGAGTCTGTGACTTGTCCTCTTTGTCCTTTGGGAAACAAATATCTATTCCAGTCTCAAGTCCTACAGTTGCTGGAGCGCTTATTTAAGATGTACCTGAGCCCTTTGTGTCCTGGGGGAGTGACAGCCACCATTCTCGTAGCAGCCACTGAAAGATAATTTAATTCCAGATTGGAAAGGACCTTTTAGTTTAGCAGATTGGTAATGTATCACCCGCTGTCCAGATCGGCACGGGCTCTTTCATATAATTATTTTTTAGGATTTTTGCGCTGATTATGTTGATGTCTTAGGTCATTTTTTTTTAAACTACCGAAGGAGATGTTTTAATATTCATGAGAAGATGTGCATTTTCTAGATTTTTGTTATATATTGAGATAAAATATGGCTTATGTCGCTTCAGATTCTCAGGGATAGACTTATTTTTGCTAACTGCATTTTTTTCCTGCTGTTAGGAACGTAGGCCTAAAACTGTCTCGTGAACTCACTCACCCTTTTTATTTTGTTTTTTTTTTGTTGTTGTTGTTGTTTTTCTTGTTTTTTTTTTCTTTTGTCTTTTAATCTCACTCATTTTGAAGGAAGCATTGTTTTTCCACGGTTTTCTTGCTATACTTTTCTTTCTTTTTCCCACCATACATCTACAAGGCGGGTGTTGAGTGAGGGCAGGTGGCCCAGTGGCTCTGGGTGGCAGTTGAGCTGGCCCTGTGAGGGGAGGAAGGTTTACACCCTAATGGCGCTGCTGCTCCTTGGAACCTGCTGCCCTAACGGATGGCGCCTTTGTTCTCATCACTCCTCGGTTGCATCTGACATCACTGCCCTTGAACTTCCACCTTGACTGTCCACGAAAAACAGAAATGGGTTGGGTAGTGGGCTCCCGGCCCCGGACAGTGACCACAACGTCCTGTGTAGGCGGCCGCTGCTACAGCCTGACTCCTGCCAGTGTCTTTCAGGATGTTAATGGGTGGTACGAGTCTAACATTTGTTTCTCACTTACTGTGTGTGGAGCGCTCATTCCATGTAGAGAGTGATGAACTCTGGATTCCCCGTGCCGTGTAGACACCCATCTTCAGCATGACATGATCTCACCATTCGGTGTAAACATTTGTGTTTATAAGATTTACTTTGTTTTTATTTTTCTACTTGGAACTGTATATATTTGAAAAGTACCCAAATAAACCAGAGAAGCTTTATCGTTGACTGGGCCGGCCTTTCCTTAGTGGAGGCTGTGTGGGCCTCCTGTCCCTGTGTGATGGCCCTGGGTGGGGGACGGCTCTGGGTTCTTTTCTTTTCTCATCCCCATGTGTCTGTTTCTTGCTTTGCCTTCTCCAGCATGGGACTTGTTCTGATGACTTCTTCCTCAGTGCCTTCTTTTCTGTCCTCTGTCTCACAGCCTCATCTCCTAAGTCCTTCCCTCCTCCTGGCTCCTCCTCTCTATCCTGTCTGGGCCCTGACTCGTCTTCTCCCAGAAGCCCTTGGCCAGCCTTGGCCTCAGGGCCCCACAACCGTAAGCGGGTTACTTTGCTGCCACCCTTCCTGAGTGACCAGGCACAGCGGGTGCACGCGCTGGGAGCCTTCTACCTCTTCTGCCAGGCCACAGGTGAGTCGAGGGCCTCAGTGTCCATGGCTGTCCCCTTACTCTGCCCTTACTGTTCACTGCTTTTCTTGTCTTCCCTGAGGCTCAACCATCTTTGCTTTCAGCCCTGTTGATCCTGAGATGAGCTGTCTGTGGTGTGAAGCTGCTAGGCTGCAGCAGGGGTCATCCAGCTTTTTGCCATATAGATACAGGTGTTAGATCTTTTGGACCTGTAGGCTGCTACGCTGAAGAAGCGGCTCTAGGCGTGGCTTGGGCATTGTTGTGTATCAGAAAATTGGACTTATGGGACAACCAAGGGCCAGCTGCAGGCCACGGTTTGCTAACCTGGACTATGGAGGGAATTGAAGGCCAGCCTGGGCAACTTAGTGAGACCCCCGTCTCAGAATTTTTTTTTAAATAAAGATATTTATTTATTTATTTATTTATTTATTTATTTATTTATTTATTTAGTATAGTCTTCTGCCTGCATGCCAGCAGAGGGCACCAGATCTCATTTAAGGTCGTTGTGAGCCACCACGTGGTTGCTGGGAATTGAACTCAGGACCTCTGGAAGAACAGTCAATGCTCTTAACCGCTGAGCCATTGCTCCAGCCCCTGTCTCAGAATTTTAAAATAGGAACAGGGTTAGAATGGTAGAATGTGTGACTAGCATGTACAAGGCCCTAGTAGTAGCATAATTAAATAAGTACATAAATCAGGCATAAAAACCAGAAGGCCAGAGTTTCTCCCTATGCTGTAGAATACGGCACAGGGACATGCACTCTGGAAAGATGTTGGTTACCAACACCATGCTTTAGCTCAGGCGCATGCAGAGCCCCTCCCTCTCTCTGTCTGTGGGCTGTGGCCTTTGTTCAGAGGCTAGGAATGGTGCTGATTGCAAGAAAAAGCCAATCTGGTTTATCTTCAAATTGCTTTTCAATTATCAAAGCTATGGAGAACTTGAAAGTACCACTCGTGCTGTTAGCTCTAGGATCCTGGGGCCTGTGTCCTCTGCTGTGACTGCAACAGGCCATGGACAGCTGGTGGCCCCATAGAGGCTGTAGCTGACATTGAGGACAGATGTTGCTATGGACCTGAGTGGAGATGTGCGGCTGATTGTTTGCTTCTCCTATTTGAGTTGGGGTCTTATTCTATGGCTGCCCAGGCTGCCCCTGAACTCCTGAGCTCCAATAATGCCCCTGCTTCAGCCTCCCAAGTCACTGGGTCACCTAGTGTATGCCATTGCTTCCAGTGTTCCTGCTCTTGTGCGTGGTGCTGTGGACCAAGCCTTCATGTAGACAACCTGTTTGTTCTTCAGTAAGGTATTTCAAGGTTCACCATTTATTTATGTGTGTGTATGAGTGTGTGCATGAAGGGGGCCAGAAGAGGTGCCCTGGAGCCGGAGTCACATGTGAATGCTGCGGGCTGAATTTGGGGCCTCTGCAAGAGCAGCAAGTACTCTTAACTGCTGAGCTGTTTCTGTAACCCTTCAGCTGGGTATTCTAGCCTCAGGGAGCCAATAGAAAATCCCATGTCTCCAGCAGGCTTGTGTCTCGGGCAGCAGCTCTTCATGGGCACTCTCAAGGGAGCTGGAGAAGCCCAGGCTTGGGTCCATCCAAAGTGGCAAAGGACCCGGGGCCTTGTTCCTAGGAAACAGGCAGGAACTGTGGCTAAAAAGCATCACATTTGGAGATGTTTCTCAGGTACCTGTTACTATTAGCAAGGGTTTCAGTGACATGGGAGAGAGTGAATGACTGGGGCCTTTCCACAGGCATTTCAACACAGGGACTCTGAAGCAGGGAGTTGTTTACTAGAGTAGGAACAACCTAGGAAGGCTAGGTGTGAGACAGGAAGGTGGGCTTCTCCAAAGACAGAGCTGTAGGAAGCCACCAGCCCGGGCAGCAGGGCAATGAAAGTGTGTTAACCCACGTTGCCAGGCCTCTGAGCTCTGAGGCTGGATCTACCCCTGCCAGCATTACCACTGCCCTCACCGCTTCTGAGAGCTACCATAAGAGGACATAGCTCACTTTGATCAGCCTTCTCATGGGCAGACTTGAAGGAACACTAGAGACCAAGGATCGAGGAACCACAGCTGGGGACCGTGGGGACCAGAAGCGTGCTGAGTGGGAGTGGGAACTGAGAAGGGAGGAGTGTGCTCCTTTCCCAGCCCCTCGGGATGAATTGGGCATGGGCTGGGGAGATGGCTGGGTGGTTAGAGTGTTTGCTGTGAAAGCATAAGGACTGGGGATGACTCCAGAACCCATATAAATGCTGGCTAGGCACGGTGACCCACCTGTAATTCCAACCTCAGTGGAGACAGGATCCCCAGAGCATGCTGGCTGGCAAGACTAGCCAGGTAGCCTTGCTCTGGGTTTGATTGAGAGACCCTGTCTAGGAATAAGGTGGAGAAGTGAAGATGATTCCTGATAAGCTAAGCTTATACACACGTGCACTCGTACACATGCACACAATGAATGTGTGTGTGTGCGCGTGTGTGCACGTGTGTGCGAGTATATGTGTGTGCGTATGTGTGTGCATGCGTGCGTGCCTCTGTGTGTGTGTGTGTGTCTGTCTGTCTGTCTGTCTGTCTGTCTGTCTGTCTTGAGCATATGTGGAACCAACCCCCCCCCCCCCCGGCCCTCTTTTCTCCTGTCATTATTCTTTCCACAAACTGACCACATCTAGGGCCTTTGTTTTCTGTCCTGTCCTCCACTGAGGCAAGGCAGCTCTGGAAGGCATCGCAAGCTTTGGCTGGTTACGGTCAGGTGGGCTTTGGTGCTGTGAACACGCAGAGGCCTCCAGTGTCTCTGAGCAAGTGGCCAGGTTAGGTCTAGGTCTGCAGAGAGCCCTATCTGAAGCAGAGGCTCGTGTGGCTTTGAACTGAACTCCCTGCAACTTTTCTACAAGAACTGTGTATGTTCGGGTTCTGTCTGTGGTGGCTGCTGAGGAGGCAAAGGCAGCTGTCCCAGGTGAGACTGCAGTTGACTCCCCAACCTAACCACAGCCTCATCCTAGAGCCCAGAGCAGGGTGGGGCAGGTTGGGAGCCATGATCTGGGTTTTTCTCTTTCCTAAAAGCAGCTGTTTGCATATGATTGCTGTAAGTGGCTTGGGGCTGGCTGATTAAAGGCCTGACAAGCCATTTTTAGAATATGAAACTTAAAGAGAGGGTGCACAGGGAATTTCAGGTCCTTGGCTTATGTCCTGGTGCCCACACTGGCTCTGCTAGTGACCCCGAGCTATCTTGGGGAGCCTCTCCTCTCCAGAGAGGGTTGACCAGAGGTCAGATAGATAGGCTTGCACTCAGGACTAGTCTGCCCACCCCTGCTCCCACCTAGAGCCTCCATGTCATCTGGGTTGGATGAGTGTTACCCAGGGTCTGAGAGGCATTGAAACAAGCCCTGCTGAAGGAAGTGAGATGGCCAGGGGAGGTAGCATCAGGAGGCACCAGAGCTGCCCCAAGCATGGAAAGTCAAGCTGCCCACAGTCTAGAGCTGGCAGGACCTCCATTTTAGTGCCAGGAGAGGCAGCAGGACCTGGCACAGCCTTCCTCAAGCCTATGTATGTGAGACCAGCACAGCACTGAGGTCTGTGTGCATACCCAGCCAGCTGCCATAGGTTGGCACACACACACCATATACCACATCACGTACACTTCATACACACACCACACCACACATCCCACACACACCAGTCACTACACACAGACACATACTACACCACACCACACACCCCACTACACACACACCACACTACACACATAGACACACACTACACACACCACACCCCCCCACGCACACACCACACTACACACATAGACACACACTACACCACACCACACACCCTCACCCACACACCACACTACACACATAGACACACACTACACACATAGACACACACTATATCACACCATGCACACCATACACACCACATGCACCACACACATTCCCAGCACCGCAATACCACACCCCATCTGCTTCACCACATTACACGCATCCCACATAAACCACACCACAGCACATCACACGTGACATAACACGCATCCCACTCAAGCCACACCACCTATACTACACCATACATACCGTACACATACCTCACCCCACACAACATACTCCACAGACGTGCACATGCTCACTCAGTCCATAAACACCACATACATCACACAAATACCATATACAGCGCACAGCACACATACCACACACACACACACACACACACACACACACACACACACACACACCACATAGCACACAGCAACATAAAATACTAATATCACAAATCACACACGCCATAAAGCACCAGCCAACACCATGTGCATGTCCCTACACTAGCCACTACAGACACAAACAGCATACCTACCACACACACAGCACATGCCTGGGCCCACCCTGATAACCTAAGACACTAACTTCAGCTCCTTTACTAATGGTACAAGCAAATTGCTTTTACCAAGCAAGGCCCCAGGCTGAGCACCTGCATGTCTGGGGTCCCTTCAGCTGGCCCGTTAGCTGTGCTGGAGCTTTGGTATGGGTTTGGGGCCCCGGAGACTGTGAAAACTTCTTCTCTGGGTCTCCTGGGGTCTGGGCAGCTGCAAACTCTGGGCTTACAGGGGCTCTTTGGGCTCCTCTCTGTCCCTTCCCTGTCCATCAGTGCTGAAGAGTACTAATGGACCTCTGGGAGCTGGAGGAGATAGAGTGTCTTAAAGTGATCTCCTCCAATCCAGTATCCATGACCTTTTGAGAGCATCCTCAGCCATTGGACCTCTTCCTGGTTCTGGTCCTTCAGGGGTGGTTTTGGTAAAGATCACATGACCCTTACCCTGAGACTCAGGGCTGGGTGCCTAGTAATACTTGCTGGGGGATGCTCAGGGTCCAGGCTGCCTGCTGCTTCAGTGCACTAATTCATCCTAAAGGCAGATGATAGAAGCTGAGAGCACCATTCATGGCTTTGAGCAGTAGGCTTTGGTCCCCTAGGGTCCAGAACCCAGCATACTCATTACAGGGGTGTGTTTCAGGACCATAGTCCTAAGAAACCATTGTTGGTGGCTAAATTGTCACCTCTCCAGATCACCAGGTGTAGTCCTGACCACCTACATGATGAGGTGTCTGGGGACAATGACTCAGGACCAGGGAGAGAGGCTGACACACTTCCTTCCAACTTGAGCTTAAGCCTCCCTCACAGGTAACAAACATGCTTGTACTTGATCTCAATTCCAGGCTAGCAAGAGCCAAACAAGGTGCCATCTGAACTTGCAGTATGCGCTGCTCAGAGCAGTCTGTCCTAATGGGATATGGCTGCTGGGGGAACTCATGAAATCTGAGGCTGTAGTGTGAGAGAAGTTACGCTTAAAGCCCCACACTGCTAATCTGTCCTGGGTGAAATGGGATGGATACTGACCCAGGGGGACTCTGGAGCAGAGGGAAGCTTTGAAAGAGCCTTTGTGGCTGGAGTACATACAGGCTTTCGGGGAGTTGACAGTCCATGGGGACAGGTGGGTCAATGAGGTCTCTATCAGAATCCCTCCCAGCCAGGAGGCCAAGTAGCCACCGAGTTGATGCCAGAAGAGCCCACGTATGTATGTCCAAGTTGGTGTTATGACAAATACCAGGGGAGGTGGTTTCATTATGGTTCACAGAATGTGTCCATGAGGAAGGCGTGGTGGCAGGAGCCTGAGGCAGCTGGTCACCCCAAATCTGTAGTCAGGACGCAGTGATAAATGCCAGCCAATGCTCAGTTTGTGCTCTCAGTATCTCCCTCTCCCTCTCCCTTCCACCTTCACCTACCCTCCAGGGTATCACTGTGTGGCCATGGCTGACCTGGAACTCACTGTAGATCATGCTGGCCTCCAACACACAGAAATCTACCTGTCTCTGCCTCCTGAGTGCTGGGTTTAAAGGCGTGCACCACCACGCCCAGGTTTTCTCTTTTTAATTCTTTGTAGGACTCCAATCTAGATGAAATCCTCACAGGCATGCCTAGAGGCCTGTCTCCTAGGTGATTTTAGACCCACAAAAACGTATTTGGGGCAGGTAGCCCAAGGCAGAAACAGCTCTTATCTTCAGCAACCCCCCTAGCCAGGACAAGAGTAAAAGAACTGTGTGAGCCACGAGATGGTGTCACACACCTTTTATCCCAGCGCTTGGGAGGTAGGGGCAGGTGGATCTCTGTGAGTGCTAGGCCAGCCTGTCCTTAGAGCTATTTCCAGGTCAGCCAAAGCTACACCAAGAAACCTTTCTTGAAAATCAAAAACTGTGAGCCCTGTATATGGGATGTGTCTGGGCAACCTGTGACACACAGGTTCAGTTTTGGGACCATCACCCAGTGCCAGATGGCACAGCACTGATGGGGTTGTGCTGCCTGCTGGTTTTAACACTCCTTCTCTCTCTCTAATTTCTGCATTCAGAAGGAATTGGATAGTTAAAGAACGAACAGAGTAAGTAACACTTCACCATCTTTCATGTCTGACAGTTATGCCATATTTAAGTTTATAGGTGCTTAAGTCAATCCTCGTGGTGTGGGATTTGCGGCCAGTACTGAGGAGCTTTGCAGTTGGAGGTTCCTGTTCATGGGGTTTGGGGATTATCTCCAACTCAGGCTACCTGGATTCTCTGCCAGACGGTTTGGTCATGAGATCCTCCTGTGTCCTCTGTGCTCACATTGGGGCAGAACTGGTGGATGTGGGAAGGCAGGACTCTAAACACACACACACACACACACACACACACACACACACACACACACACACACACACACACAATGTCTCTTGGTCACACACATACACACACACAGTGTCTCTTGGTCATCCCTTGGCCATAACACCACAAGAATTAGTTCTTCAAGTTGGATTTTAGATTGATGCCCACCTGCACAGGAATGGCTAATACAACATGGTTTCATGAAAGGCATTGAGTAGCTCTGTAGAAAGAGGCCCTTGGTCCTAAGATCTGCAGGTGTACACCCAGATTCTACCAGCTGTGGATGCAGGTCCACAGAGTTGCACCTGTCCTGGACACATACAGGTTCTGCCATGCTATTGTTCCCTAAACAAACTGTGTCACACCTATGTAAGTAGTGTCTGCATAGTGATAGGCACTACAGGAAATCTAGAAATGATACAGTCTTCAAGAGGAGATATGTGTAGGTCTTCTGCAAGCATGTTTTTTGAAGTTCTCAGGGATCGGGAACTAATGCCTTGCAGATACTAAGGGATGACTCTGTCTGTGCTTCCCAGTTGATGGACATTACATGTGTGCAGATGTGTGTGAATGTGCATATAAACATTTATATATACCTGTATGTAAATATACCTGTCTGTGGCTACAACTCAAAACACTTGAGTGGAAGACAAATCATAGAATTTATTTTTAAAGACCACAGGGCTTGTCCACTAGTCTGCAGCCAGATGGATAGCCACAAATGCTTCTGGAACACCTTTGGAATGTCCCTTAGAGACTGTGGTACATTCCTGGTTTTTGTCTGTTTGCTTTTTAATTATCTATATCTGTCTATTTATCTATCTATCTATCATCCATCCATCCATCCATCCATCCATCCATCCATCCATCCGTTTGAGACAGAGCCTCAGTATGTAGTCAGGGTAGCCTGGAACTTATGGTTAGTCCTCTGTCTCTGCCTTCTGAGTACTGGGATTACAGATGTGTGTCACCCAGGTCAATTCTGTTTTAGATAGTGGCTTTTAAAATTATAAAAGTAACATTTATTTATAAGCTCTTGGAAAATGTATTTTAAAAGTTCAAGGGGCTGGAGAGATGGATCAGCGATTAGGAGCACTTGTTCTGGGAAAGGACATGGATATGATTTCCAGGACCCACACAACACAGGGGTAACTGATGAAGGAACCAGATATAGGTGACTGGATGCCAAGGTTGGTAAAGGGAGGAGAATCCATGCCCAAAGTAATAAACTAAAAATCTCTTCAAAAGTCCAGTCTGTGGGGCTGGGTCATGTATGAAGCCAGAGATTAGAGCCTCAACACTCCGTATCAGCCGTGTTCAGGGGTGCATGCCTATAACCCCAGCACTTGGGGGAGGGGTGAAGGCAGAGGATCGCAAGCTCCAGGGCATCCCTGGTTACATAAAGTTCAAGGCCAGCTTGGGCTACACAGATCCTGTCTCAAAAAGAAAAACATTGTATCCCACCTGTTTCCTGTGACCAAGTACTAAACTCCCTGCCTAGCGCCTCAGCACAACTACAGCAGGGAGGCTGAAGGAAGTGTAGGTATTGTCAAGGACCAGGATCCCCAGCAAGAAGTGCCCTCGTTCCTGCTGGTGGAGTGCTTAGCCCAGGCCAGGCACACCTTCCTATGGTGTGTGTGTGTGTGTGTGTGTGTGTGTGTGTGTGTGTGTGTGTGTAGATAAGAAAGTGGCCTGGCCTGGCTGAAGGGTCCTTGCCTGCCCTGCTCAGCATGGAGCAACATAAACCCAGCAACAGTAGCAGACACAACTGCAGCATCACGAGGCTGGTTTAAATCATCAGGCCATCTTCAGCCAAGTCCAGAGCAGGACCAGGGAGTGAACCATGTCTGATTGTAGCTGCCTTGTCTTGCCTTTCCTTCATGGTGGATGGAGTGGAACCTGTCCTGGCAGGGCCCAAAGCTCTTCTCAAGGATGAAGTCTGAGACCCAGACTATATATACACCCATAAGTCAGCACTAACAGGTGATCTGTTACCATCCCAACTGTTTTGGCCTTGGGGCCAGAGCTCAACTCCTGCTCATGATTCCCCAGTCATGACAACCCCCAGGTACCCTTAAGAAATTCATGAGGCTGGTCTAGCTTCTGCCTGCTTGGGCGTCTTCTGTTTGGGGTCACAAAGCCTCTCCCCCTCAGCACTATTCTGGATGTCCCTGACTTGCCCATTTTCCAGAACCCTGTCAGTCAGATATGTTGAAGCCATCCCATGTGGCAAGAATGGGTTAGTTAGTGTGGTGGAAATAGGTAGCCTTAGTCTTGATTTTTTTTTTTTTTCTTTTTGAGACAAGTTCTCACTATGTAACCAGGCTGGCCTTGAACTCACAGAATCTGTCTTTGCCTCCTGAGTGCTGGGATTGAATATGTGTGCCACCACACTCACAGATGGGCTTGCCACATGGTCCTAGATGGCTAGAAACTCACTGTGTAAACCAGGCTGGCCTCAGACTTCTGTGGCTCCTCCTGCAGTTAGTTGACTCCCCAGTGCTACAATCGCAGGTGCACACCACGCTCGGCTAGTCGTTCAGTAACAAGTATAAAAAACGCAAAGAACCAAGCTTGGTGAGGTGATGCACCTGGAAGGTGGAGCCAGGTCTATCAGGAGTTCAAGGTCATGTGGAATTCGGGTTCAGACACCTGCAGAGCAGGTACCACACCTCCATTCACAGGCCATGCAAATGTGCTCTGAATCAAGGCGCTTGATGTCAGAACAGGAAGCCCACAGGAAGCCACAGGAAGCTAAAAGCAGGTGTGGAACTTGGTGGCTCCGCTCCTCCAGGAGCGACTGGTACAGAGCCGGAAACTCTCCCGAGTCGCTCTCAGTCCCTATGGGGCCAGGATGGCCTGGGATTCATTTGGGCAGCTCCCTTGAATCTTGCATGGAGATGTGAAGAGAGGCCGCGTGTCCACAGGTCCAGCAGACGTCCGCTTCATCTGGGAGAAGAACAGACATGCCCTGGAGATGTGTGTACCCGTGCAAACCCACATGCTGCCTGATGGCACGGCCCATGCGCTCAGCTGGCTTCGGGATACCATCCAAGAAACCACCGAGTACAGCTGCTCTGTCCTCTCCTCAGCAGGGAACCAGACCTCAAAGGTTCAAATGACTGTGATGAGACATGGTAAGTTCAGGCCACTCTGGCTGCAACACTTCTAGGGACTGGCTGTCACCATTTAGCCTGTCTAACGACACTCCTGTGTAGCTTCAGTTTGAGGATGAATCTATTTGCTGGGGAAGATGAAGACTTAGCTTTTCACTGCTTTATGGTGAACTGATACACACATGCACAAGCACTATAAACATGCCCCACATGTGTGCATACGCCCTATGCATGTATGCCTGCACATACATGCGTACATACCAGGCGCAACTGCACATGCCACACACGATCACACAACACACACACACATATACTTCCTGTCTCCCACTTTCCCCTAACAGAAGTTGAATTCATGTCACTAAGACAGCAGAACCTGGGAAGATAAGGCTATTGATAAAGTACTTGCCATGTAAACTTAAGGACCCGGGTTTGACCCCAGGGCCCAAGTAAAAAACGGCTAAATGGGTAAAAAGTGCTTATTGGATGACCTACTTTGATCTGTCTCCAAGTTGTTCTGACTTCTACACACAGGTGAACATGTGTGTGCTCTCTCTCTAACAGAAGAGTATAATAGTAAAAAGTCTGGGTGTGATGGTATGCATTTGTAATTCCATTGCTGGGGAGGCAGAGGCAGGCAGATTCCCAGGGCTCACTGGCCTACCAGCCTAGTCAAGTCACTAAGCTCCAAGACCCAGTGAGCCTGGGGTGGATCTCTCTCTCTCTCTCTCTCTCTCTCTCTCTCTCTCTCTCTCTCTCTCTCTCTCACACACACACACACACACACACACACACACACACACACACACACACACAGCCCCTCTTTCCTGTGCCATTTCTCATGTGTCCTACCTCTGCTAATTTCCAGTTGCAGACACTTAGTTACCATAAACTCAACACCAGGCGTTCATTTGAGCATTCAACACAGTGGCTTGTTCCTAACCTAGAACTTTCCATCATCTGCTTCTCAGAGGAGCCAAGGTGTCACTTTGGAATGGCTTTTTGAGACAATCCCTCACTTTGCAGCCCCAGCAAACTTTGCTGTGATCCTCCTGCCTCAGCTTCCTGAGTACTGGGATTACAGCTTTGTACCTCACCTGGTTTGGGATCTTTTGTCAGAGGCCAGAGTTCTGTCTTCATGTTGGGTCAAGGGTCTGATTTCCCTGTGTTCTTTTATTGAGCCACTGGGTTTTATGGGGTGTCTTGTGGCAAACCTCATAAAACAGGCATGAAAGCAAACATTTTGAAAGCTTGACCCCTGTGTGCTAGTTTAGTTGGGTACCCAGACAGTCCAGACACACCACTCTGGCATCTGAGGTCACTGATGACGCTGGGCACTCCACCAGTGCCTTCTCCCCACTTTTCTGAGACAGTCTCACTAGGTATCTGTCATCTAAGACCTTTTTCATTTTCCCTCAAGCAGTAACATAACAATTCAAGATTGCCTGGTTGTTCCACGCTTTTCTAGGGCCCATTAGATAGGAAGTGTGTCCCCCCCACCCCCCCGCCCAGTTCTGGGGCATTTTCTTGACTATGTTCACTATTTTCCATCTACTGTTCATTTTTCCCAGAGGTGAGAGCTGGACCACTTCCCTAAGGAGCTACCTTGTTTTTTCCTGTTATCTCTTATCTTTTCCACTTCCTCATACATTTTCTCAACTTGGCCTTCTAGACCTTAGTGGGGTATTGGGTCTTTTAGAAATGAAGTTTTGGTCTTATTGCATTCTGCTGGTTCACACTGGCATTCCTCTCTGCCTTAGACAATATGGATAGGCCACATTCTCCCCAATTTTCTTCTCTCCCAAGTTGCGTTTTTCAAAGCGTGTGATCTGACCAAGTGGCATCTGCATGTCTTGGGGCTTGCCAGGAAGCCAATGTCAGAACTGTTGGGTGAAGAGTTCAGAAGTCCCCTGTAGGTGACACTGTGCATGGTGGTGAGGAAACAGGTTGGGGCACAGCTCTCCTTCCATTGAGCATGCTACAATCCCTGCCTTCCCCTGGCTCTTACAGAATATAAGTTCTGTCTCAGCAGAGATGGGACTCAGCATCACAACCCAGCAGAAGCCCAGACCTAGAACAGACAACAGGGCACAGCGAGGCTTAGTTCGGTTGGGGATCTAGAGACTTAACTGGGGAAAGGCGGCAGGGCTTCCTCCTTCAGTATTCAATGTCCACTGAATCTGCTTGCTATGTACCCTGGTTGTGCAGTCTTTTAAGCCATATGCCCGCACCTTAGCGTGCCGCCCCTCCCACATCCAGATGACACAGCATTGACTGTGCCACAGACCTTGCTGTGAGGTTGTCTTGGCATGGCAGCTGTGTCTCACAGCTTTCCATTTTCCAGGTCCCCTGCAGCTTCCTTTATTACTCTCTTCATGGTTTTACACGCGTTAACATAAAATGTTCCTCTGATGTGCGTGCTTCAGGGGGTTCTAGAGAAAACCCCAATAATTCGCTGTCCACATCTAAGCAATGGCCCGATGCTTGGCTATCTGGATGAACCAGAATCAGCAGAAGCGACCCGTGACTTTCAAATTCTCACCAGGAGGTAGGGCAGCACTAGCAAGCAGCTAGTCACCAGAGAGGCACCAGGCAGTAATTTACAAGGATGAAGAAATAACTGATGCTGACACAGAAGCCCACAAAGGCCAATGATTTGCCCAAGGTGAGCAGCTAATGAAGAACAGGATGGTAGTGCCACACCTAAGCTATTCTAAACACACACACACACACACACACACACACACACACACACACCAAGTACAGGATATAATCATGCTAGTTCAGTATTAATCTATGCCACCCAAAGTGTTTCCAGGTCCAGCAAAGCTGCAGCAGGGTGAAGTGATTCTTTGTTAGTTGGAGGGAGGTGCATCGCTCACCTGTGCTATGAGAATCAGCCTACAGGGCCCCCAAGGATCAAAGGGAAGAACTAGCTCCCTCTCCCCCTGTGGCCAGCAGGTCTGGGCTTCAAAGTTAGGAACTCCCACGACATTCTGAATGACCACTGGGGCATTAGTTGTTCTTCACGCTGGATGGGCTCATGTTCCTGAGATGATTTCTGACATTGGTGGCATAAGCAACAGTTCAAGGGACATGATGGACCTCACTCTTATGTGCTGTTGGCTTTGTTTTCAGAACAAAGCACAATTAGGGGACCATGGAGAGTGAGGGGTAAGGGAAATCTCCTCCAATCCCTGAAGCCATGTTGGCTTCCCAGGATTCTACCAATTCTGGTGAGAGCTAAGCTGAGTTTTGAGCTTCGCATCTGCTCTTACTGAAAGGGTCTATAGGCTTATCTGCAATCTGGGGGGGGGGGGAGCTGTCTCTGTCACTCAGGAAATGACCAGGTCCACTGGAACCCTGGAGACACAGGTCCCAGCTGTGGCTGGGAGAAAGGGGGTGAATGGAGACATGGACTATGAGGTGAGGCAGCGCACACTTGGAATCCCAGAACTAGAAATGCTGAATCAGGAGGATTCCAGTTTAGATCCAGCCTGGGCTACAGAGTGAATTCAAGGCCAACTAGGTCGAAAAAGCAAAACTGTCTCAAAAAACAAACCATTAGTGACATGCAAAACCCACTGGCTCCCTCGAGCTCTGCTGTGGCCCACTCAGGCCAGTGAGGGGATTCCCAGTGGGACAGATCACTAGGGCAGATCAGAACTGGGACTCAGCCACCCCTCAGCCGATGGCATGGTCCTGATGGACAGTGTGCACCTATAGCACTCCAGAGGTTGTCGGCTGTGACCTTGACACTGCTTATCTTCCAGAGGCTTTCCAGCAGGAGAAGTGGAGCCAGGAGCTCGCTGCATGGCGTGCTGTGGCTGGGGAGCATGACCGACTGATGCAGGGCTGGAGGAAGGCATGGGTATGTACCGGGTTACCAGGGGGCCTTTACAGGGGACCCCGACTTTGCCAGGGGGCCCCTCTGGCTTCCTCAGCCTTTAGAGCAGGTCTGCTTCTCTGTTGCCCCGGGGGATTCTGGGCTGTCACTGAGACTAGCAGAATCCAGGTGGCAGAGGAGACTGAGAGAGGTTTGTGGGTCATGCACAGGCTCATAGCTCTCCAGGGCCCAGGGCTGCCCCAGCCCCTGGACAGGGCTCCTGGAACACACTGCTTTCATGAGAGCAGATTAGCTGCTGCTGTGGGACTTGGAAAGAGGGTGCCCTGGCACAGCCCCGGTGGGACTTGAGTTACTACCTACAAGCCTGCAGAAGTGAAGGCACCCCAGGCATGGTGCCCTCACGTAGGCTCAAGTCACTGTGAGGCACTTTGGCAGGATTTACCTTGGGATGAGCTACCACACACAAATGAAGAGCTCTGTCCTCTGGGAGGCCTAAGTATGTGTGAGATGACTGCCAGGTTGTCAACAGTGTTGTCAGTCCTTTCTCACCAGAGCCTATGCAGGTCTCCCATAAGGTCCTCTATGACCCTAGGGGATGCTGCTCAACTCAGCCATGCTACAACAGCCCCTTCCTGAAGGCACCTGTCTGGTGCACACAGGCCTCCGAGTACTTAGGGAAACCACCTGGGCACTCCCATCCTTAAACCCTGGGTTGGTGGGCTCTGCCCCACAGCAAGAAGGGGCCTATTTAGGTCACAAACTCAACCTTGCTTTTTTTTTTTTTTTTTTTAGGAAAGCTGCAAGGATACCTTCTAGCCACCTGAGGCAGTTCTCAACAGATCCCAACTGACCTTGTTGACACCAGCTGCAGACATAGCTGATGAAGGCACCAGCACCTATGGCACCAAGCTGTTTTGGTCTTGGTTGGCTCCACACACAGCTACTGGCCATTGCCTGAGTGGCCCCTCCTAGAGGCTGGGAACTTCTAGGCCAGAACCCCAGTAGTGGGCATGAGAGAGATCAGGGCCCTTTTACTTTAGCTGCTTATGTAACAGAAGGGTCAGCTGACTGGCAGGAACAGGTAGTTTAGGAGGCTCTGCAACCAAGCGGTTGATAGAGAAGTGTGTGACAGCTAACCTGATGGCAGCCACCCAGCATCATCCCCAGGACGTCACTGCACACTAGGGGCAGCACGGCTAATCTCCACTCCCGTTTTGTGGCTCTACGTCAAACCTGCTGATGTGGCCACCTAGTAAACAGGCCACTGATTTTTTTGTTCCAGGGTCCACCCTAGGACAGGAGAGCTGAGACTTCATGTGAGAATATTTTGCCTTAAACCCTGAGTGAGGATGAGGAAGTTGCTCTTTGCTAATCTCAGAACACAAGGCTGTTTTCCAAAGCACAGTGGTTCCCACCCATGTTTACCCTGTCAGTGCTCCGCTTCTGAGGTAGAAAAGCCAAACAAGTCAATTATGCAAACCTTCTGGTGCCGTATTAAACTGTTTTGCCAGTGCTGAGTAAACGTGTCTTGTAGGTGCTTCCAAGTTTTTATATTACAGTCTTTGAAGCTTGTGGGTGTGTGTGACCTGGGGAGGTGTGGCCCAAGAGAAACTCAGCCTTTAATCTTGGTAGTCATGTCTCTTCTTGTCAATCATAAAACCTACAACTCTGGTCAAAACAAAGCCACACCCCTCCATGATCCCTGGAGACACTGGCTTGCTCAGCCTACTCAATGTCCCTTCTTTCTGGAATAAGTGAGTCAGGTAACCTTCCAGGTGTGTGGGTAGCTGGTCCTCCTCAGTCCAGTGTGAAAAGGGATCCTGAGGCCAATTCTAGGCAGAGGCACTCTGGTGGTCATGTGTATTGTCCCGTTCGTTCTCCAGACACTGCCTAGCACCTACTCACTCATCTGGCCATTGCACACTAACCACATACCTTGCAGCCCCATCATACCTTTGCAAAGGAGTTCTTTATGAATTACTTTCACGGGTTATATTTGAAGTGTGGCTTCAGCCATGATAACCTGCCCAGTCCCTTGCCTTGTTGCTTCCTTTGTCTTCCCTGAAGTCGGGATTTGTCAGGACCTGCCTGTGCCCCAGAATAACCATACACTTGAGGTTGTGGTGGATGTTCTGCTTGGGAGTGTACTTATAAAGATTCCCTGTTCAGCCGGGTGGTGATGGCACACGCCTTTAATTCCAGCACTGGGGAGGCAAAGGCAGGAAGATTTCTTGTCGAAGCTAGCCTGGTCTACAGAGCAGCCAGGGCTCCACAGAGAAGCCCTGTCTTGAAAAACCAACCAACCACAGAAAAAAAAGTCTCTGTTTAGCTCCAAGAGTGGGCACTTGACCTGCACTTGTGTTCAGTGTGGTGTTCATTCCTGTGACTCTAGTACCATGGGCACCTTTGGCACAGTGGAGGCCGTGGAAGACTAGCAGACTTCATCTAAAGCACTGGCTCCAGCAGGAGTCCTCTACGGCTAACAAAGTGAGGACACAACCATGGCACCTGGTGAGGTCAAACGTGAGGACTTTTAAAAGTAGACTGAGAAGTTAAAGTTAGAACCCTGCTCATGGGCTCTGCGTGGGCCAGGAGCCTAGGCTGGCAAATATATACTGCGGGCAAGGCAACCTCGGGTAGAAGGCCCTCAGAGCAGGAAACACTGCAGATAATTTTTTGTCTTATCAAATTTCAGAAGTCTACCTGCTGTGTGTAGCTGACAGGGTACTTTACAAAATCCCCACAATCTAATTTCAAAGCTTTCCCCTCAAATAACATATTTCCAAACTGCCTACAATCACCTTGCTACCTACTGACATGGATGGGAGGAGCTGACTTGGACACCAAGTTCATTCCCACACTGACACAGTGACAACATGGGGCCCAAACCCACCATAAGCTCCAGGCGGCAGGCGGCGCGTGCCGCAGCAAACTCAGGCCACACAGCCAGGCCAGTCCTATGTTAGGCATGCTATGTCCGACTCAGTCTCTACTATCACTTCTCATCACAGGCCACTCCTCAGAGACAATGGTGAGTGCAAGTGAATCCAGCCAACAGAATTCCCAAAGCCAGTGCGTGTCTGCTTGGCAGGCAGACAGTAGAAATCTTTCCTGACACAGGGCAGAACTGGTGAAAGAGATGCAAGCAATGGTCTGAGGAATTGGCAGTCGCTGGTTCTGCAACTGGGCATGGTGACTGAACCCATTAGACCATAGCAGTGTGAAAGAGGGACAGTCCAATAAGGAGTTCCAGTGAGAATGACACCACTGACCTAAGATCACCAGAGTCTGAGATGAAATTAAATAATCACTCTTTATTCAAAATAAATAAGCCCTCTCACTTGCAGAGAAAATATGCAAGCAAGCTCTGTCCTCTAAGACAGAAACCACATTCATCGTACGTACGTTCATTAAAAAGATCTGTAGATACCAAACTGGAATCTACAAATTTGATATATACTGCTTCTTTGGAAAATAAAAACTAAAAGGATTAATTTATGTCAAAAATCATGTTAGAAACTAATTTTCTTCTGAGGCTCATTTTAGCAAATCCTTGGCAGCACAAAGTGGCAGGGATCCAACTCCTGAGAAAGGGCCCTCCTTCCACAGTCCCCCAGGAGCACAGCCCCCGTCCCTCCTCCCGTCACTGGTTCATTGGCTCTGTATGGAATGTCTCCTGGGCAGCACAGTACCCAGGACCACCTTCTCCAGCATTGTCCAGGTCCAGTGTGCAGAGAGAACCAAGCTCAATCATCGCTTCCTAGGGAAGGCTCTCGAGAGTGTGTGTCCACGTGATGGACTCACAGTGCTACCCCAGTGGCTCCCTCTGCCCTTAGGCCAGTGAATTTCCAACTCTACAGTCATGAACTACACCAGGTCAGTAAAGAATTGAGAAGGAAGCCTTTTTCCTGCCTCTCCCATCCTTACCCAATACACAGACACACAGGCAAGAACTCTTCCTATAAATTCAAGTTCATCATCTGAGAGGTTGACGCCTCCAGTGAGTCTTCCAGCTCCAGGGCCTGCTGACTGTATGCCTCCAGGTGCTTTCTCCAAATCTCAACTGAAACAGGAAAACAGCCCAAGTGACACACACTGACAGGTCACACAGCTCCATCAAAGGCAGGGATGAGGTGGCATGAGTTACAGATGTTGCCAGATGTTCACTCTGCTCAGATGTCCCTGGCCAGCTCTATTCACTCTTCCCCACTTGTAGGCTGGCTCTCCCCTTAATGAGCAGCCATCAGTCACAGCCCCCCAAAAGCACATCTCACTGAACAGTGGCACTGAGAATTCACTTGCCCTCCCAAGTTGGTCTCAGGTATACCTGCCCTTAAGCCACCTCTGTTCAGGTGATATTTAGCTCCAATGTAAGACCATCAACCATGATCTTGCAGCTTTCACATCTGATGATTAAAATCTCAGAAGCAATGGGCCAGAATGATGGGAATGATGGGTCCTGTCTGGACCTCCCATGGCCACTACAGCTAGTCTTAAGGCATCAGAGCCATGCTGCTCTCCCAACCTACTGAGGTTCTGATTAACACTCAACTCAGAGGTCTCCTCCCCAGAGCACTCACTATAGTGTGGTTCCTTTCCAGTAGACTCGAGGGTGCCTTCTTCAGTGGACTGGATGGGGTCCTGTATGGGTGGGCTGGGAGGGGTCTGAGGCCCAGGCTGTCCTGCCAGCTCCTGCCGCACCGTCTCCAGCATGGTTTTATATGCCTGCCGGGCCGCCATGGTCAGCTCAACCATCTTGTGGAACTGGTCCTTGAACACAAGAAAGCACATTGCAGGACAGCAAGGTAGGGTAACATGGGTTGTGGTGCCTCTGCCTATGAGTGCTGCCAGGAGATGAGGAACCTGGCCAAAGATTTAGGCATGTGGTACCTCTCGTTTGGTAATAAACCCAAATTCAGGACCTTCACTCGGTACTATTATGGAGACAAAGGCTACTGCTTTCTAAGAAGGTTCTGCTTTGGGATGAATTCTCCTTAGGGCCAACCCAACAGAGGCTATGGTCTGCCTGTTGGTAGACTTACATTACAGGCTATGACCCCAACTTCTTCCCATGGACAAAGAGCTAAGAGGCTGTGGCTCAACTCACCTGGGCCCCATCATAGCTGAAGATCCCCACGATGCTGACAGGAACTGCTTTGTTCAGACTACGCCCCAGTGCCTTGCGGTTGAGTGCAAACACGAAGGGTATATTCTGCTCACAGGCACAATCAATGATGGTGTGCAGAGTGTCGTCCAGTCCACCTGGTCAAATAAGCACAGGTCTGTAGGGGATGCTGTAGCCACTCCTGCTTAGGGGCTGGCTACAGGTGTGACTGACCACGCCTGCGAAGGTGTGGTCAGGGGACTTAGAGTGAGGGGCCTTCAAGTGGCTGGTTTCGTTTTCGGTTTCCCTTTCAGCTTGTTGTACAGACTGCTGCCCTCCTGCTGGCTAGGTCACTCTATAAGTAAGGCTTTTTCCTTATTAAAATCCCTTGTATTTCTACCTGGCTCAGTATTGGTAATTTCCCAAATTACAGGTCCATCCACAGGACGTGGGCTTGATGCTGACTCTTCAGACAACAACACACCCCACCTATAATCACAGTAAGGTTGGCTGCCCATACCAAATTCTACCAGGAGAGAACGAGCCTAACCACAAGGAAGAGTCAATTCTCTCAGATACCTCCAAATGTAAGACCGCACAATTCCAATATGCTCAGGGAAAACCAAGAGTTAGCTGACAGCACGGTGTGACAGACAGCTGACCAACTATATCACGCCTTAAAAGCCAAGTCCTTAGAAAACAAGTGCTGAGTCCCTACTTACAGACTGAAAATTAGAAGCATAGAGAGGCTAGGGGCCTAACATATGGTGCAGGCCCAGGGACCTGGCTTGCATGGGCTCCTGGCCTCTTACTACCTTGGGCCTGCTTCTGATGAGGTACCAGCAAGGCCAACACAAGAAGGAGATGAAGGATCACCTTGCACAGGTGACATACCTGGTCACTGGGAACCCAACAGCACTTGAGGATCACTCCCAAGAGAGGGGAGGTCAGTCAGGGTGCTGGTGGCACACACTTCTATACTCCAACAACAGCAAGAAGGAATGAAGAAATGACCTATGTACCTCAGAAACAGAAGACCATAGAGGTAAGCTCACAAAGCCCATGGACAATTTTCAGAACACCAACATGCTAACAGAGCTTATCTAAAGTGACTAATGCAACTCTACATTCACTTTGAACAGGACGATCCAAAGAGATCAAATGTTCACTTCACATTAACCTTGAACTTTAAAAAAAGTTATAGCTTCCTACAACTGAGATTTGAGAAATTTTGAAAATGTGTGGGGAGAGGAAACGGGAAACATGCTGCAAGCACTGCCCTGTGCTGCTCAACCTGGACAGTTGGAAGTGTCCTGGGCTCACAGGCTCCCCACATGCCTGTTCTCACATTGCCACTGCTCTTCAGTCTTTACCCCAGGAAACCACAGAAGCACAGAGACACCCAGCTCTGGACACCCATGTGACACCTGTGACAGTAGCGTAAGAAAAGGCTGAGAGGAAGAGCTGACGGCAAACCTGCCCAGCAAGCAGGAGGCAGAAAGAGCCTTCCAGGGGCTACAACTAGCTTCTACTGGGTGTTAGGAAGCTAAAAACACATCAGGTAGTGGTACCCAAACCACTTACTTAGAGCTGTGGAAGGAAATATTCCAAGGTTTGCCTAAGGGTCAACTGCTGAGGTCGCTAGAGGTCAGGAAGCCCAGGCTTACTTATTCAATAAGCAGGCTTTGTGAGACCACTTCACAGTTTAGTCTGTAGACAAGAGCCAGAAAACAGTCTGCTTCTTGTCTCCCATGACCTGCAGAGGCCATCTGGCACTGCCAGACACACTGCCAGCCTGGCAAGTCACTCTAACTGGGCCATGTTTTGGCTAGTGGCAATGGGAGAGCAGCACTGAGCCAGCAGAGGTGAGCCGCTGGGCTGCACATGAGGTCTAACTGCTGTTGTTCCAAAGTCTGGAATGTCAAATGGTAGCCTGAGATCATGGCTTAGGACCTGGCACGGGGATCTAGACCTGTTACCTCAGAGTGTGATTTGGCTGAGTAGGTTACACACAGGAGGAAGGAATGGGACAAGGAGATGGCTCACGTGTTTTAAGATATTCCCTCCACTTCCTGTGCCATGGCAGGATGAAGAAGGTGTGAGAGTGACTCCTTCCACCACTGACCCCAGGACACAACATGGACAGCCAAGTCCTCCCAGAGTCATGACGGGAGGGGAGGGCAGACAGGTTCACTATCACCTCATACACAGACTTCTTCCAACCCAGGCCAACTGCTGGAGTACTGTAACAAACCCACACTAACCATGAGTCAGCAGAGGAGTTAAATACAGACAGAATACCTGCAAACAGGACCAAAGCCCCTGCAAGGTCTCCAGCAACCCCACGGAGCTCTAGAGCAGCAGCCTGCATGGCAGAGGCTCCCTCTACCCTGTCGTCAGAGGAAAGCCTGCCGGCTGGCCTCAAAAGAAGGCCCTTGGTCAGAAGGCGGGTTAGCGTTAGTGTTAGACGGAGGCTCAGCTCACAGTACACTGGGAAATAATTGTTCTGTTAAACCTGAAGGCAAGCTGCCAACATGCCCACTGAGCGTGCGCAGGGCTGGCCGTGAGGGCGGGCAGACAGAAGCCCGTGTGCGGTGGGTGCTGTCACCTTTGGACTGCGTCTTCTCACAGTTGGGAGAGATGATGATGCACTTCAGCTTCCTGAGCTTCAGGTGCTTCAGGACTTCCCTCAGGCCCAACACAAGCCGGCGTTTGGTCTTGGCCTTGACGGGATCCTTCTGGTACATCCGGTCTTGGAAGCGTACCAGTTCCTTCAGCAGCCCCGTGACACAAGCATCTACTTCTTTACTAAGCATCTGGCTGCAGTAGCTGAAAGGAACCCCAGGCAATGCAGACAACATCAGACAGAAGCCATGGAGACACCAATGCTCAACCAGGTACATGCACTTCCCGACATGCTTGTGATACAAACGGCGAATGCAGCCCTCTACGACAAGGGAATGCCACGGGAGGCCCTCCCAGACTTCTCCTCTGTGTCACCCTGCTCTGAACACAGGCGCCTAGACAGAAAGGCTTCCCCAAGGAGCGCTGTGGAGGAGGGGATATGAGCAATGCTGACAGAGTCAGACCCTGGAGAACTAAACTGAAGCCAGGCATGGTGAGCCACACTCATAACCCCAGTATTCAGAGGCCGAAGAAGCAAGAGTGTGAATTCAAGGCCAAGACTAGCCTGGGCCACATAGTCAGTCTGTCTCAAAAAAGGGTAAAACCATAAAAAAGAAGGAAGGAAGGAAGAAAAGTAAGCGAAAAGAGTGGAGACAAAAGAAACTTCTGTGAAACTGAAACACAGAAGGGACTGGTTATTATCACTGCTACCTCACCCACCCAAACTTCAAAAACAGACTAAGAAAACCTCTTCAATCATTACCAGCAAGACAGAAGCACAGACACTCAACCACAGACACACACAGGAATAGGATGCCCACATCCCACCCCTATTGCATAACTAGTCTCTGAGTCAACTTCAAGTACAGGACTAAAACACACTGTGGTCAGACAATACAGCCCGGGCCTACACCACTGCAGATGGGAAAAATTGGAGTCAGCCCCAACCAAGCCCCAGCAGTCCATGCTCACTCACTCTCGGAACCTCCGGCTGTGGATCTTGGGGAAGGTGGCACTGCCAGGGGCAGGCTGGCAGGCTGCTGGGTTCTTCTGGAACTCCGTGCCGGTTGGCTCTTCTGACTCACCCTCAATCACAGGTGTAGAAGACACTGATTCTTCTGTCTTCTCTGGACCTTCAGAGAGGGAAAAAGAAAATAAAAATCACTGTGCACCCTGGCAGGGCCTTGCACACAGAGAGCAGAGCAGAAGTCTCTTGGTGGAAGTGACAAATACAATCTATCAGCTTGTAGAGCCAGCCTAAAAGAACAATATGGCCTTAGAGGGAGCAGAAAGTCTGGAATGGACTGTCAGAGCAGCTTTCTGGTCTTTCCTAAGTCCTCTCCCCTTCCCCAAGTCTGCTCACACACTCATTTTCATTGTGTTAGAATACAGAAAAGTTACTATTAAGTGGTGAAATCTACCATTTATGTGTGGAATCTAAAGAATAACTTATTAGGAAATTTTATAAAGCAGGGTTAGTTGCCAAGCACTCAGGAGACAGAGGTAGGCAATCTCTGTGTGTTCAGGGCCAACTGGGCTACATACTAAAGTCCAGGCTAGCTAGGGCTACATAGTGAGACCATGCTTCAAACAAAAATTCCTACGGTATGCAATGAAGCTGAGGCAGGAGGACTACCATAGCCAGGCTCAAGAAAGGCCTAAACTACAGTCAGTTTGAGGCTAGTGTGGGATGCAAGTATGAGACCCCATTGAAAGACCAAACAACTCAGAGTTAGAGGTCTGAGTTTTTATGTTAAAACCTGAGCTATTCCTTTATCAAATAACCTTCTAAAAACAGATAACTCCTGCTTCTAATTAAGGGAGCATTGGGTCTGGGGTACAGTGCTGGTATGCCATAGTTTTGACCCCTCCACACTGCCAAAAATAACCCAAACAAAAAAACCAAAGCAGCATAGAACACCAAAACCAAAACAACTAACACAAACCACAACAAAATACCTGTGAGTGTTGAACTGGGGCTATGTGTAACATAGGAGATGCAGTCAACAACAGCTTGGCGTGTCCAGCCAGTTACTTCCACAGAGCACCAGAATGAAAGCAAGGTAACACCACCAGGGATGGAATTCAAGAACACACTCCTCACCCTCTGTTGTGGCAAGTACACAGAGACACTGCTATGGGGTAAGGGTGGGAGCACCCACAAGGGTTATCCACTCAGCTATTGACTGCAGAACACCTGCAGACGGGTGGCAGAGGCTCCAACAGCAAGCCACTCAGGAAGCAAGTGCTCATGTCTTCCTAGAGACACCAACAACACTGTTGACAACAGATTCATTTCATCTCTGCCAACTGCCCTGCTGTGCTCCCACACTGGGCACACTCACCCAGCAAAATACCATGCAGTACTGAAAACAAGTGTAAGCTCCACACGCCAGAAAAGGAGGCGGAGTCAGCATGGCACACACCACAGCGGCACTGTACCAGGTCACAACCCTATGGCTGCTACCAGGCTGGGGCAGCACCCTGCAGGAGGCCTCTAACTAGATGACCTGGAGAGGGGCACTGGGCTTTCTCTCATGCTGTGCAAAGTCTTTTAGCTACATGAATTTGCACTATATACACGCTTTGAATGTACAACTGGAAAACCATACACACTCATTTTTAATGACACCAAGTTTCACATACTTGGTAAATATAAATAGCCTCGTGGTTGGAGCTCCCAGCATCACACAAGTCCAAACCTCAGGCAGGGGCTCCTCTGCCTGTAAAAACTAGGTTGTGGAAATACATCCTCAGGTTCCATGTTAACTTGCATCTTACCACAGGGCCTACGTGAGGCTGTCAGAGTCCCCATTTCTACCACAGCTCACCATTCTCACGGGGGCTCCCATCTGAAGGATTATTCCAGATGCACACACACACACTCTGGTACCTGTGGGGTGGACCTGCTGGGGGACGTGGTCACTGGCACTACTCTCTACGTCCTGTGCATCACCATTAGCCACAGCCAGGCTCACAGCACTTTCTTGGAGTCGCAGCTGCATTCTCTCTTGCCGTTCTTTCAAAATTATCTTAGAATTAAAAAACAAACAAAAATCAATTAAAGCCCCTAAATACTTGTATCTAAAAGATAAGCTCTTCTGCCCAAGAAATGCCCAAGGTCAGCTTGCTGAATGCACCTGGTGACGCCTCTGGAGTGATGATGAGCCCTCTACCCCACATCTGGCATGGGCAACGCAGAGTTCTCTCTGGAGACACAAGGCTCTGAGGCCAGTTGTGTGGTACAAGAGTTATCCACCACAGACACCTTCCTCCCCACCCCCCAATACAAGGTTTCTCTGTATAGTCCTTGCTGTCCTGGAATTAATTCTGTAGACCATGATGGCCTTGAACTCACAGTGAGTCAACTGCCTCTGCTTACCATGTGCTGGGATTAAAGGAGGGCACCACCACTGACATTTAAACAGACCCAGAGCACACAGCACAGGACCGACTGGTGAGCAGAAGGCCTGCAGAGAGGCCTTCAGTCTGGGAGAGTATATGAGGAAGGAAATGCAATTCCCCTATGTCTGGGTTTCTGTACTGCCACAAAGGAGTAAGAAGAGATTTTCTTTGTCTATACCCTCTGTCTTGTTACAAGGACAGGGTGAAACATTATTTGCCAGAGAAAACCAACATGATTTGGTGCAACATTGGTCTATAATATAAACCTTAAAAGCCAAAGATGTGGGCCTGGAATATGGCACAGTGGTGGAGTGCTTGCCTACATAGTAGTTGCAATCCCTAGAGCAACAAAAAGCTAGAGGTCTGAGAGAGGCAGGCGTACAGTGCAGAGTCCATCAGTCTCCCAGTACATTGCTTCCATGGAAACAGCCCACATACCTTCTTCAGGGAGGTGGGCTTCTTGGCCTTAGGGATTTCCCTCTGCTTCCCCTTCTTCATCAGCGGGGCACTGGAGTCCAAGGGGTTGTGTGGGGTCTTCACCTGACTGGAGCGGCGACCCCTCTCACCCGAGGAGGCATCCTTAGAAAGGACTGGCACTGCTCCGACTGCAACACAGTGGGGATGTCCCATGGTCCCTGTCTGGAGGCCTTGGACAGCTCAGAGCAGCCTGAGGATCTGTAGGACTCAACCAAGCACCCTCTGGTCCACAGCCTTTCTGGACTCTGTCTAACCACCTTTTACACCTTCTCACAAGCATGGGTTCCAAACAATATTTACTCTTTACTTGGGATCACTTTGGGAAGGTCTGCCTAAAACTGCAAGGATCACACTGCTTTATTCGAGCTATTTTAGAGGTGTTTTCTGTTTACTACTGGTGTTCCTGGGAAACTGTTCATCACCACACATTCAGTTGGTACTGCTTACTGGTTTCTTAGTAACACTATTTGTCTAGCTATATTATATGGCTCTAATAAAATTCTAATCATGCTTCTAGTTGATTGTTGAGTTTTCTGGACACAAACACGCTCTGAATCCTACCATGGGCAGTTGATCTCTCCAATCAATACATACATACATACATACATACATACATACATACATACATACATACATACATACATATATTTATTATATATACAGTGTTCTGCATGCATGTATGCCTGCATGCCAGAAGGGGGCACCATGTGTTTGCTGGGAATTGAACTCAGGACCTCTGGAAGAACAGCCAGTGCTCTTAACCGCTGGGCCATCTCTCCAGCCCTCCAGTCAATATTTTTGATGACTACTTAACTCTCCCACTCTACTCCCCTTCCTGCCACAGCACTGTTTCAAGGAAACAGTCCTTCTGTACTCTGCTCCCTTCATGGTTGAAAGCCTTTAACATAGCTAATTTCATGTTGAGTGTATTTCTCCTCACCACTTCCTTTTCTGGGCCCTCCCTGCTCCTGTCAATCCCTTTGATTCCACTAGATGATTTTACGAACTCTAAAATACCAAAGAAGAAGGAATGGTAGCCAATAAACTCCACGTGCCCAGCACCTTGACCCAAGAAGTCTCAGAATCTTTCCAAACATGTCTTGGCACTCCTTTAGGGAGTGTCATCTTAAAATAACTAGCGCTGCCTGCAGCCGACCTCACTCATACGACACTGAAAGTCGCCTACACAACCTGTCCAGATAGGGTACACTATCTTTTCTCCGCTGCTTCTCATTCGATGGCATACCATCTTGCATCTACATGGCCTCTGGAACAGATATTGGCTAGGTGGCCCTATTTACAACTGCTTGCTTGCCTGGCACACAATGGTACCACTGAATCCAGCCCCTCATCTGGACTCCGTAATTGTTGAGTTGAAAAGTTTAACTTATATAAATTTCATATCAACAAACCAAAGGGGCCGAGAGATGGCTCAGCATTTAAGTGCTTGCTCTGTAATCATGAGAACTGCAGTTTGGATCCTAGCACCCATGTACCAAGTCAGGCACACCTATAATCCCAGCTCTAAGGGGATCAGACAGGAAGACAGCTGAGGCTTGAGTTTCCAGCCTACCTGAGATGGAAAGAGCACCAGGTTCAGGGAGAAACCCTGCCTCAAAAGGAATGGACAGAGTGACAGATAATATCTGTTAGTACTGAATGTACCCTGTCCATGGTGGTGCCTGTGGTGGTTTGAAAGGAGAATGGCTCCAAAGATTCATATATTTGAATGTTTGGTACCCAGTTAATGGAATTGTTTGGGAAGGATTAGAAGGTGTGGCCTTTCTAGAGGAAGTGTGTCTTCCTCTAGACAAGTGGGGTTGGCTTCAAGGTTTCAAAAGCCCATGACAGGTCCAGTGTCTCTCTTTTCCCGCTGCCTGTGGATCAGGGTGTAAACTTCTCAGCTACTGCTCTAGCACCATGCCTGTCTGTCCCCGCCACCCCATGATTATGGACTAACCCTCTAAAAATGTTAAGTAAGGCTCCAGTTAAATACTTTATTATAAGAGTTATCTTGGTCAAAGTGTCTCTTCACAGCATAGAACAGTAACTAAGACAGTACCCTCCCCATCCCACCCGGGGGATCCATCCAGGCATGCAGGATGCAGTGAAAGCCTTGGGAACAGAGCACCTCACAAGGAGACCTTCTTCCACAGAATCTCATCATATAAAGGGAAAACCGGGCCAGCAAATGGCTCTGCCAGTAGGACCACTTGCTCTGCAAGCCTGACAAAATGAGTTCCATCCCTAGAACTCATGACAGGTTTAAAGGATTAAGGGGGATAACTCTTTAACTTTAAATAGATGGTTCTTGATTTTTTTTTTTTTTTTTTTTGTTGTTGTTGTTTTTCAAGACAGGGTTTCTCTATGTAGCTTTGGAGCCTATCCTGGCACTTGCTCTGGAGACCAGGCTGGCCTCGAACTCACAGAGATCTGCCTGCCTCTGCCTCCCGAGTGATGGGCTTAAAGGCATTGCCACCAATGTCCGGCAGTTCTTGATTCTTAAAAAATTGTATTTAAATGTATTTGGAATTTTTTGAGACAAACTCTCACCATGCAGCCCTGACTAGCCTAGAACTCCCTATGTAGGCCACACTAGTCCATCTGAGTTTGTTTCCATCTGTTGGTGAGCAGACTATTCTTCTGCACCACGTTATCACAGCATCTTTCTGGAGAGATGCTCTGCTTTCTAGTGGACTTGGCACCCTTGCCAATAGTCAACCGGCACAAACTTTCAGGTTCATCTCTGGATTCTCTACTCTCCTTCACTGGCCACGCTTATCTCGGCACCTTCTGTGATGGTGACAGGTAACGTTCTTGAAGAAGGAAGTATTTACACAGCAGCCTCGGGACAGTTCTGAGCCCTTGCCAAGGTGCAAAAGTGCCTACCTGAGAATACAACGGGTCTGGAGGATGGCTTGGCATGCGGGACTTGCTGCTGCTTCTCCAGTGCTGCCAGCATGCCCCCCAGGTCCAGCTGCACTGGAGTCTGGCTCTTCTTTCCACCAGCTTTAAAATCACTCTACAAAGTACAATTTACAAGTCTACTCCGAATACTGTGTTTTACACACCATGGTTTACATAAAGATTATAAAATTCACATCCCCTGCCATCCATCATCATTACTGTGGTTGGTTATTCCTGTCCATTTCTATCTGTATCTCCACTGTGAATTAACAGCACATACTGACAGGTAAGAGATCAAATCTTATGTGAAATCTTTGGCTACACAAGTCTGTAAAAATGGGAATGGAGGCAAATCCCTAAAACCCTAGCCCTCAGAGGCTGAGGCAGAAGGACTGCTGCAAGTTCAAGACCACCATGAGCTCTAGTGTGAGACCTTGCTCCAAAAAACTCAAACAAAAACCCTAAAGTTTTTGTGTGTGAGGCTACCTGGTTAGAACTATGGCCTCCCCGGCTCAGTACTGACTGGATAGGGTATAGGGAGGAATGGCCCCCAACTTGGCTCAGTACTGATTGGGCTGGGTGTAAAAGTGCTCCCCTCTTTAGTTTCCAGGCGGTGTGTCCCCCTCCTGACAGCAACTCCAGTTACCAAGTCTATTTAAAAAGGGACAGGCTGCTTCAGCTTAGTAGTGATCAAGCCATCCTCCTTGGGAGAACACATCAAAAGAAAGTCCTCCATGAGGGCATTTGGAGAGCGGATTCTCTCTACAGTTCCTGTACAGACAGTCACATCAGAAGAGACAGTGTTGCAGTCTAAAACTTACCTGCATCTGCTGTTTCCTTTGAAGTTTTGGGGACTCTACCCTGTGTCTTCTTTCGGACGCAGCTGACAGGTTGGGGAACTCCTCGGCATCCTAGGAAAGCACACTACTGTTAGCTTCCTCCAGGGGTGCTGAGCAGCTATACAGGTTCTCCCTAACTCACGGTTTCTCCAAGCCCCACAGAAGCTGGGCAATTATGCAACATCTCCACATTACCTAACATGAAGTTCCGACTTTATCTAATTCTCAGAGCACGTTTTAAGGCCACAGCTCTAACAGCTAGATACTGCAGGAGTCCCCAGAACCAACCATACTTCCTTAACACAAGTCTATCAAAATACACATTCTTTAAAAAGACCCATGTTTTTCAGCAGAAAAACTCAGAAATCCAAAATCAGCATATTTAAATATTTTGAGAATTATACCAAACAGGGCAATAAACAGACAGAGGCAATAAGCCTGCTTCAAAAAAAAAAAATTAAAATCACATCATTTTATTGGAATTTTGTCAGCACTTTGGGTACCTGAGATAAGTCATGAGGGAACTAAAAGGCAGAAGCACGACCAGTTCACTGGTGTAAGCACAACCCTCTGCCCTACACCTAACCTTATTCTGGAATGTTCCAAGACTTCTGGGAATGACCTTTCCAGTTCTGTGTGACAGTCCTGGCTGTACTGGAACTCACTCTATAGATACAGTTGACCTCATTGACATTCGCCTGCCTCTGCCTTCCAAGTGCTAGCACTAAGGGCATGTGCCACCACCACCCAGTGGATTGTTAAGATTCTTTAGCAGCAGCAGCAGCAGCAGCAGATTTGCTAAAGAAGGCATCAGAGATCTTCGATTCAGAAGCCAGTGTGAGCCCATGTCTAAGAAAACCCAACTTGCACCATACAAAGCTCAGAGTAAATACATACTTCAATCCTTGGTGGCTCCTGAACTGTCAGGACTTCATAATTTGGTTTAGACTTTTCTTTCTTTTTCTTATTCTTTCTTGAGGTTTCATTTTGTTCGAGTTCACCCCCTTGTGATGCTTTGGCCTAGAAAAAACACAAAGAAAAAACTGTGGGATATTAGGGTATTCATCTTTGACCTGTGTCAGAACAAAATTAAAACAATGATGTAAGAAACAATTATTTTAAAAAATTCTGAAATGCCAGGCATTGGTGGCACACGCCTTTAATCCCAGCACTTGGGAGGCAGAGGCAGGCAGATCTCTGTGAGTTCCAGACCAGCCTGGTCTACAAGAGCTAGTTCCAGGACAGCCTCCAAAGCCACAGAGAAACCCTGCCTCGAAAAACAAAAAACAAAACCAAACATACAACAAATTCTGAAACAAATTCATTCCTTTCTGTTTCCTCACTATGATACAACATGACCAACTACCTATTACTCCTGTCACCAGGCCCCTCCTGCCATGATGTACTCTTGAACTCTGAGCAAAGCAGACTCTTCCTTCCTTAAAAAAAAAAAAAAAAAAAAAGAAAAAGAAAAGAAAAATCTTAATAAAACCTGTTAACTTAACCTACAGGGCTCAGATCGCCCACTATGTATTAGGAAGCTGGTGTGGATAGCAATCTAGAAACTACAACCAATAACTAGGCAGAAGGCTGCTGTGCTACCTCTACTCAGTCACTGGAGAAGGCCACAGAAGGACGCAAGGGCTCACACTTGCAACCCCAGCTCTTGGAGACTGTTGTAAGTTCCAAGTCAGCCTGTGCTACCATGTGTGACTGCACCTCAAAACCAAACAAAAAAGGACTACTTAAAAAACTGCATGAATTTAAGGGGGGAAATCTACTCTGAAATCCTATCTTATAAGAGGTAAACTGAAATTAACATCATGTGCCAGGTGATCACAGAATCTGAAATTCACTTATTTTACTACCATTACTTTCATCCATGTACTAGTTCTCCAAATGCAACTGAGCAAGTGAAGAAAAGGATGCATCAGGTGTCAGCATAAACTTATGGTAGCGTATTTTCTTTAAAGAATTCAAGAGCTGTGAGCATGGCTGTGCTAGAGTACTAGCAATGTACGAGGCATGTTCTCTCTCTCAACATGACTGCAGTCTTTTAAGACACTTCTTCTCACAGAGTAAAGCTCTCTTATTTCCTGACAAACACCCCATTCTCTTGTCAAGGCTCAGGTACAGAGAGCTCAGGCTGGTTAGTATGGGAAAGACTGCAGCACTCTTAGCGAGGAACTGAGAAGGAAGCACAGCAGATCCACAGACGCCTACCGTGTATTTCATGCAACATAAACTGTACCATCCAACCATGCTCAGCGCACAGGCCAGTGGCACTACTTCCATGCACATATTACTGTAACCAGGCAACTCGAGAGCTTTCTCCAACCATTCTCTCACCATTAAGCACTAACTGCCCACTCTTTTCCTAGCCCATGACACTTAACCATCTTAATTGCTTTTTTGGAGACAAGGATTCACTATGATGTTGCCTAGACTGCCCTTGAATTTACAGTCCTCCCGCCTCAGCCTCCCAAGTGCCACCACCCCAGCCCATGCCATCTCTAGTGATGCATACCTTTGTAGCAGAATGAACAGACGTCTCCCTGTTGTAGGAAGAGTCTGAAGATACAGCCTCAGGGGCCACACCAGCGCTCTGAGGATCAGTTGATGAAGCCGTCTTCTTTAGGGTTATCACAGAGCTAACATTTTCAGTCGCTGCTGCGGACCCTGAAGACACTGTCTGCCGAACAATATAACCCATTGGTGTCCAAGATAACTCTGCTTAAAGACAACCGTAATTACCGAACAATCTCAACAGCAAACAGGAGTTCCCTGACTATTCAAAAAATGCACCTCGTGGTAATTATTCACAGAGTAACAAAAGTGTCTAGAACACCATCTGGGAAAACTACCGTACTTACCAACTATATCTGTCCAGAACACCCCCTCGAACTACAGTATTCACCAACTGTCCAGAACACTACCTCAGAACTACAGTATTCACCAACCGTCCAGAACACTTCCTCAGAACTACAGTATTCACCAACTGTCCAGAACACTATCTCAGAACTACAGTATTCACCAACTGTCCAGAACACTATCTCAGAACTACAGTATTCACCAACTGTCCAGAACACTATCTCAGAACTACAGTATTCACCAACCGTCCAGAACACTACCTCAGAACTACAGTATTCACCAACTGTCCAGAACACTTCCTCAGAACTACAGTATTCACCAACTGTCCAGAACACTTCCTCAGAACTACAGTATTCACCCATTATCCAGAACACTATCTCAGAACTACAGTATTCACTCTACTTGTTTTTCTTCTGGAAGAGTGCATGCTCGGTCTCTTCCCCTTTAACTTATATTTTAACTATTTGCCTAGATTTCTTAATTTGGAGGACATAGATGGGTAAGCAAATAAGTTTTGGTTAAACAACGACAACTAGAAAATATTCATGTGGCAAACAGAATTAAAGAGCAAAGATCCACTTTGGACCTGCTAACCTTGCTCTGTGCCTTTAACAGCAGAAGTCAAGGATCCGCAGACCTGTGCTGTCACAGTGACAGGCAACTTACTTCATCACAACACAATGGAAGCACACTAAAGCATGGGCTCCTTAGCTGCCCACGAAGCTCTACATATACACCAAACAAAAGGACATCTATCATGACAGGGATGACAAATGCATGTCAGCCACATGACCCACACACTGCAGCTACTGAGACAGCCTTGGCAGTGAAGAACTGTCCTTGGGTGCACCATACTAAACACAAGAGCCCATATACGAAGGAATGGATTGGATTTTTTTGCTAGGACAAGCTTCTGTAACCATTTCAGAAGTACAATCCCCTCAGTGCTTCCTGAAGGCCTGGCTTCCTGGACAGGCTGCTGAAAACACACCAAGTTACAACCATTTTCCTGGCAGGAGAAAAAAAGCCTAGTAGTCTCCCTCATTCTTCCTTTAAGCATACTCTGTGGTGCTCCGAAGGTGCATGGCATTATCAGCAAAGAGCCAAATGCCAAACCAGACTCAAAGAGCTACATGCTAAAAAAGTGCAAAACAAGGCTACTCTAGCCATAGTCTCTTAATTATGGAAAAAGGTTATTTTTTATATAAAAACAAACTGTATTTAAAGTGTAATGCATTGTTTTTTAGTGGAGGGTCTGTTGTTTTATGTCTCACTGTGAAGACTAGGTTATCCCAGAACTATTATAGACCAGGCTGCCCTTGAACTTGTGGAATTGTCTTGCCTTAGTCTCCCAAACACTGGGGTTACTGGCCTGGCCATAAAGTAGTGTTTGTTTTAAAACTTGGGGCTAACTTTTTATAATGCCAATACTAACAGTTATCACTTAAATATATAGATGCTCTGGGACTCTGACATGCTAAAAGTATAAAGAAGTTCTCATTTTGGGGTTCATAAAATTCTCATTTACCAAGACTTCATTTAGAACATGGCCTCTTGTTTTATACTGACTGTCATGGATATGGGCGCCAAGGTGCTAAACTAACCCTGATGCTAGTTTCTAAAACCTCATTAGCTGACTTAAAGGCAGCTTCAAAACTGACAACATTTAATGACACGGGTGCTAAATGTGCTTAAAAAACAGCACTTTGTAGTCACTCTTACCTCGTGTACATGAAGGGGAGCTGTTAGCAGCTCTGTGAGTCACAGCTCCACCTGTGTGATTGGTCTTCACCATTTCACCCTAAAAAGAAGCCATCTAACATCAGGGAAAAGTTGTTCACAACAATACAGAACAACCAAGTTAACCAACAGTGACAATCCGGCCGGGGTGGGGATGCAGAGCAGCAGACTGCTCACTCACTGCTGGGTGAGGGGGCTCCACATGAGGCCACTGGGTTAAAACGGCAATGGCCAACAACAGAGCTGACAACACAGACCAGTGCACACTATCAAGTGGAAGCAGCTACAGAGCATGTCATTCCAACTCTTCAATGTTCCAGAAAAGACAGATGATCAGAGGCTGCAGGTGCTGGGAAGAGATTAACAGGTATAACATAGATGTTCGGGCAGTGAAGTTACTCTCATGACACAGCGAGGGCCACGTGTTATTCTATGTAGTCCACCTGTGGCGACCCCAATGTTAATTAGGCGTGCTGGGGTAAGTGGCATGCCCATGGAGCTGAGCTGCCTTAACTGTAACACAGCACAAGGGTGGACTGACATGGACGGTGGGGATGAATGGGGCAGGCAGCATATGGGAAAGACCTTCCCCACCTTTCAATCTGCTGTGATTCTAAAACAAGTCTCATTTAAAAAGTGCACAGAACCCAGCCTATTATTTGCTCCCTCCCTCCCTCTCAGTCGCTCTCTCTCTTCTTTAAGATTTTATTTATTTACTATGTGTACAGTATGCCAGCAGAGGGCACCAGATCTCATCCAAGGTGGTTGTGAGCGACCATGTGGTTGCCGGGAATTGAACTTGGGACATCTGGAAGAACAGTCAGTGCTTTTAACCGCTGAGCCATCTCTCCAGCCCCCTTGCTTCCTATCTTAAACAGAAAGCAATCACTAGTTACTAGTTAAATATAGCTTTCCCTGAATTCCTAAAATCTATAAAAAACATGCTAATTAAAAATTCCAAATATCAGCTAGGCATGGTGACATATGCCTTTAAGACCAGCACTCAGGAGGAATAGGCAGGAATAAGAAATCTGAGCTAAAAACCAGGCTAGTCTACTTTCAAGGTAGCTGGGACTACACAGAGAAACCCTGTCTTGATGAATAAAAAAACGAAAAATTCCAAATATCTAAGTGACAGGAAAAGTTAACTACTTTTTTTTTTTCCCAATAAACTTTCCCCTAGAGCGGAAAAAAAAGAAAAAAAAAAAAAAAAAAAAAAAAAAAAAAAAAAAAAAAAAAAGAAAGACCTAACATGTACAGCTTAGGTAGAACCTTTCAACTACTCTCCCTACAATGTAAGCATTGTATATTGTTTACCTATAGGTCCCAATAACTATATCAGACTACTTTAAATAACATGCAGCTTTTATATACCATCAACAGTGAGTACAAGTTTTGCATGTGGTGGTGTATGCACATACATACACTCATACACATAAATAAATGTAAAACAAACAATGTACAAAAAAACTCCTATACACCCACATACCCCATAGACAGCTTTTCAGGACA
The DNA here is from genome assembly GCF_003668045.3 of Cricetulus griseus. NCBI lineage: Eukaryota > Metazoa > Chordata > Mammalia > Rodentia > Cricetidae > Cricetulus > Cricetulus griseus. The sequence goes on along the minus strand of NC_048596.1, from coordinate 270,607,933 downwards.
GTATCCCTACACTTCTTGTTTTTTTTTTTTTTTTTTGAACTTGTTTTTATTGAGCTATACATTTTCCCCACTCTCCCAACCTCCTCCCCTCTCCCCTTCCACCTTCCTCCCACACTCCCAATTTATTCAGGAGATTTCGTCTTTTTTCCCTTTCCTAGGCGAATCCATCTCCCTTAGGGTCCTCTTTGTTACCTAGATTCTCTGTGGTTGTAGGCTGTACACTGGTTGTCCCTTGCTTTATGTCTAATATCCACTTATGAGTGAGTACGTATTGTATTTGTCTTTCTGGGACTGGGTTACCTCACTCAGGATGCTTTTTTCTAGTTCCATCCATTTGCCTGCAAATTTCAAGATGTCATTGTTTTTTGTTTTGTTTTACCACTGAGTAGTACCCCACTGTGTAAATGTACCACATTTTCCTTATCCACTCTTTGGTTGAGGGGCATCTAGGTTGTTTCCAGGTTCTGGCTATTATGAATAACTCTGTTATAAACATAATTGAGCAAATGTCCTTCACTTCTATAATTCTTAAAATCCAACGGTCCAGCTGGGAGTGATGGCAAAGGGCTTTAATCCCAGGACTTGGGAGGGAGAGACAGGTGGATCTCTGTGAGTTCGAGGACAGCCTGGTCTATACAGTGGTTCCAGGACAGTCAGAGCTACATAACAGATCTTGCCCAAAAACACAAACAAACCCCCCAAAACTCAATGGTCCTAAAATGAATGCTCACATACTACAATACAAAAAAATTCATCAGCTATAAATAAAACATCCACAAAGTCAAGAAAGCCTGTGCCTTTTCATGAAGCAGGCTGCCTCCTCTACTGACTGTAGGGCAGGTGATGAGTGTGTGGTGCAGGATACAAGGACATCCACATACACCCCAGAGTGATGGCAAAGACAGCATAAGCAGAGGGATTCGTCGTACATGTACATGTAAATGAGCGGCCATGTGGGTGCTGGGAATTGAACCCAGGTCCTCGGAAAGAGCAGCCAGTGCTGTTAACCACTGAGACATTGCTCTAACCCTTAAATTTTAGATGGTTTTAGGGTCATATATTTTATAAATTTATCCACTTGCCATTTTATTATTTCAGCATGTTCAGTAACATAATTACGATGATTAAAACATAGCCGAGGCTCAGGGATACAGCCCATCAAGTGAGTGACTTGCCTAGTACTTGTCAGTACCTGCACTTATCCTCAGCAACACACACACACCAAAACAAAATGTCTGTGCTTTTCATACATGTAACTGTCAGCTCATAAAGATCAATGAAAACTACAAGCAACTTACTTATTCAAGATGGTGTAAATGAATTATAGCTAGCAATAGCAACAGTTGTCAAAAAATATTCAATGTGAAAAAAGCTCCAAAGGATTTTATTTATTTTTTATTTTATTTTATTTATTTGTTTATTCAGATAGGGTTTCTCTGTGTAATAGTCCTGGCTGTCCTGGAATTTACAGAGATCTGCTTGCCTCTGCCTTCCAAGTGTTGGGATTAAAGGTATGCGGCACAACCACCCAGCTCCCAAAGGATTTTAAATATTAAGAACATACATGCATACTCCCTTATTGAGGGAATTCTCTTCTATTTCCACTATGTATTTTCATTGTCATTTTAGAAGAATCTTAAAAAATCTTGTTTGTGTGTTTGCTGAAGCTATGGCATGATGTATATTGGAGAGGTCAGAGGACAACCGAAGGCTTGGGTTCCTGTCCTACAGGGTTTGTTGCTCACCTCTAGGAACCTCTTCCAGGCTGGCTGGTCCTACCTTTAGGTGATTCCGTCTCTGGCAATCATCTCCCCAGGAGAGCCCTGGGATTACAGGCACGGGCTATGTCTGGCTTTTTGGCCACTTTTGGGGTTCAAGCTAAGGTCCTCCTCACTCTAGCATGGCAAGCCCTCTACCCCACAACCCCCTACCGTGCACGGTATTCTTTAAAAAATGATTAAGCACAGAGCTGCAGAGATGGCTTAGCAGTTAAAAGCCTACAAAGCAACTGCAGAAAACCTGAGTTTGGTGCCCAGCCCCCATGCAGGCAGCACACAAGCATCCAATTCCTGGTTGGAATACTGTTTTAGGAGATTGAGGAACCTTTAGGACATAGAAACTAAACGTTGGAAGTAGGGTCACCTTTTCTGAAGGTTATACTCCGCTCTGGTTCTGAAGTGCAGTTTCCTGTCCATATAATGTGAACAAGCCACCGCCTCAAGTACCCACCACACCTCCCCAGTAGGATGCGTTGTACTCTCTGGAACCATAAGCCAAACTAATCTCCTCACTTTCTCTGCCAGGTATCTTGGTCATAGCAAGAAAAACTAACAAAATAATCTACCACTTTTTAGTGCCCAGAATTATGAGTCAGTCTTTGGAAAACAAAACAGTTTGATTTGATGGACTAAAACTTTGAGACCACTGCAGTAACAACTGCACAATTTATTGTTATTAATGGGATAAGATCGAGATATAGGTAAGAGCCTAGACATTTTGGAAGCTCTATCAGGTAAGCTTTAAATAACAGTATTTACTTATTTGTGTATGTGGGCAGTGGCAAGCAAGGGCCACAGTGCGTGTTTGGAGGACAGTGCACAACACACTGAGTCCCCTTCACTATCTCTTCAGTGCTGTGAGGCTGAGGTACTGTCGGGCTCTGTCAGAACCTCCTCCTGAGGCGCTGCACTTTGCTTTGTGCTACCAGGTTTAAAGGGAGCACAGCAGATGAACCTTTTGGAGACAGCACTTCCAGATGTTAGGATCTTGTTATAATCAGGGTGGCCAAGGACAAAGCCAAGGCCTCTCCCCAGTGCCTTTTCCCTGGCAATGTCGTCTTCACAATCCACAGTGATTTACATACAAAGTGTTTCAAGTGACAGAACACAAAAGCATGTGCAGAGGATAGAGAGAACTGAGACGGACAAGCCTTCTACTCACCGCTACCATCCCTGCACTGGGCTTGCCTGCGTCTCTCAGGAGAGACGCGTTCCTGGCAGCAGAGCCAAGAGGCCCCCACCTGGGCTGCTTCTGTGTCTCTTGCACATTACTGGTCTTTGAACTCTGCAGTTCAGGGAAGTCCAACCTGCTAAATTCAAACTCAGGTTTGGAGGTGCACACACTTTTTGTGAGGACTCTGGACTTTCGGTCTGCTCGTCGGTGATGACCATCTGTAATTACAGAATGAAAAGTTGGGATAAAAGTCAGGATACAGCTTGCTTACTAGCACTCAAATCTGAACTTTAGAGAAGCAGGTAGATGCAGCAGGCTGCCGTTAACACACTCCTCTTGCTGCTAACCTTTACAGATAGAAATGACAAAAGGTGTCCCCCGGGATGCACATTTCTGCAGTAACTCTAAAACTGGTGAAATGCACTTCTCATGTTTTTGAGTTGGGCAAACCTAACAGGAGTCTCACAGATTTCCCGTAAGTAACCAACTTTCCCCCTTCCCATTTGCTGGAACAAAGTGGATGAACACTGTTGTATAAAGCTTTCAGTCTCTTTCTGATACTTCATTGCCAAGGATAGTGAGATGGCTGCAGTTCCATGAAGCTTCTCATCAAATTTTAAGTTCAAAGTTAGTACAGTTAACACTGATATTTCCACATTTTCATGTGCCAGGTGGTTCATGAGTGGAGTAGATGAGAATAGAAAAATGTATTAAACCATGTGATAGAATTAAACATGTAAGTTCATAGCCCTGGTTAAGCACATACACACACAGAGCTGTAAGCCAGGTGAAGTGGCACACACCTTTAATCCATTTGGTAGACATAGGTAAACAATCAATCTCTGTGAGTCCCAGGACAACCAAACCAAACCAAAAACCAACCAAACAACAACAAAAAAAGCAAAACTGTAAATCATTATAGAAATAATTGTGGGGGCTGGAGAGATGGCTCAGCAGTTGAGAGCACTGACTTGGGTTCAATTCCCAACACTCACATGGCAACTCATCACTGCCTGAGACTCCAGGAGATTTGACACCTTCACACAGAGGTGTATGCAGGCAAAATACCAATGCCCATAAAATAAAAATAAAGAAACCATTTTAAAAAAGGAAAAATTAAAGAAATAGTTGTGTCTATGGCCAAACAGTACTAGTAAACGATTTATAGGAAGTAAACGATTTATAGGAAGAACACATATAGCTAGAAATGCTCTGTGAAAACTCAGGGGCATAAGTGATCCTAGAAATAGCCTTTCCTAAGCATAAAGGTACATGTCAATAATCCCAGAGCTTAGGAGGCTGTGGTAGGAGAACCGAGAAGGTTCAAGGCTAGTCTGATCTACACAGCAGGTCTGGTCTTGAAACTAAAAACAACACAGGTATCAGGTAGACTCCTTAGCTTTCAGACAGGTGGGAACAGAAATCTTCCAGCTGGGAGATGCACGTGTAATCTCTAGTAACCGGCGTGCTCATTTTTGGCACTTTTTAGCATGGGATTTTAACTCCAGTCAAATCTTCCTCCCACCTCAGAATGGAGAAGCGAGTTCAGGAGTGAGCATGGACACACACACACACATACACACACACACACACAGTGTAAAGACTATGGATGTGATCTGAACTAAGGGGATGGATGTTCTGAACCTTGAGGTCATCACCTGCATGCTATGTGGTGGTCCTGATAGGTTACAGAACCTTCTGAGTATACAATGCAACACATAGCACACTGTAACAACCCCTCCCATCACTGCCTGAAAGAAATGATATCTAGAAACCACCATCACAAGTCTGATGGCCTCAGAGAGGCCAGACTCCAGGGCACATTTTTTGGAGCAGTCATGATGAACAACCCCACAGGGATGGTACTGTTTTAGGAAGGTGGGATGACGCGTTACACAAGTTTGTTAGTTTTACCTGTTTTCAAACCACTCTCAGTCCGAGCGGACAGATGATAGGAACCTCTAGCCGCTCTCATCTCAGACGGCACTGCACCGTCGGCCCGTCTGCTGCTTGACCTTTGCTCATCACCTGTCCTCCTCTCATCAGAGGGTCTTTTCTGCAACAGAGATTTCAAAACAACAGTAGGAGATGAGAAAACTACTACCATACTGAGAAAGAAACTTTCACAGAGCGAAGCAGTAAGTACTCACAACCCAAGCATTTAAGGAAAGAAGAGACCAAGCCGCTTGTAAAAAAGGCTGATTATCACAACAAGGTAAGCAATACTTAAATATTATGCAACATACTAACTTCTCACATTTTAAACAATCAAATGATCAATGTCAGGACACTTGAAAACCACAGCATTTCCTCACCTTAAATACACCTTTTGCTTCCCGAGGAAGAGGGCACGTGTGCTCATTTTGGGGTTTTTCTGTCCGACAGCCTAGGTGACAGTGAGGTTGGCTGTGATCACACTGCAGGGCTGGCACTGAGCAGACACTCTGTGCAGAGTCAAGGGCATAAGTGGAACAGGCAAACGGATGCAGTGTTATCTCAGAAGATACGTACTGCCTTGGAAATGCAGGGGCTCCAAAGGCCATGTCTTCAGGGTAAACTTTTTGTCTAAAAAGTGTAAATTTCAGTTGCAGATTTCATAACACAAACCAGGGATGTTAATTTTTTGTTAAGACAATAGTGTAAACTCTTTTATTTTATTTTATTTTACTTTTTTTGGATCATTTACTCTAGCATTGGAAATGCCCCCATCAACAACCAAATGAGGGCTACAGAGAAGGCTTGTCAGTAAAGTGCCTGCACCACAAGCACAAGGGCCTGAGCCAAGTCTCCGGAGCCTGTGGAAAGCAGTGCATGGCAGTGTGTGTCTGTGACGCCAGCCTGGAGCCCGGAAGAGCAGATCCTTGGAGCTCGCTGATGAGCTTCAGGCTCAGTGAGACTCTTTCTCAAAAAAAAAAGAAAAGAACAACAGAGGAAAGACTCAACATCAACCTCAGGCTTCCTTCCGCGTGCATGTGCACACATGTGCACATTCATACACATGTGCGTCTACCACACACATACACAACACACGTGTGCATGCACATACAGCCAAAGAGAACCTCCTTTTCTTCCTGCAAAGGCTGCTGCTGACCTTTTATTTAGAACTAACAAACTAGAGCTGGGCAATGTAGTTCAGTGGTAGACAGCTTTCATACAATGTACAAGGCCACGGGTTTATTCCCTACCACCACAAAGTAGTCAGGAGTTAAAATGGAAGTTCCTGTGTAGTGTCAGCACAGGAAGCACACGGGTCAACAGTTTTGCGCCCTACCGTCCGTCAAGTCCCTGACAATGCCTCTGCAGCCCTGGACTCAAGAGCCAGCAGACCGTTCATTCCCTTTGCTGAGGAGTTGCTCTACAGCTTGCACAGCCTCTCTCCATTGTAGCCCCTCCACCAAGTCCTGCACTGTGCTGGGAGGGCCAGAGTACAAAGCAAACAGTGCACAGCACAGAGGCCAAGAGTCGTACTACATGGGCACCTTAATAATGAGTCAGTAGACTGGGGACTGAGGCCTCAGGTATGGCAGAAAGAGCTTACCACAGAGCTATAGAACTCCGGACTATTTTTTACTTTGTTTTGAGACAGGGTCTTGCTAAGTTGCCCAGTCTGGCATATTATCTATCTGCTCCTTCCCATTTCCCATTCCTTCTTGCCATTTCGTTTCCCGATACAAATGTAAATTTGTTTGGTTCAGTTTTGTTTTGATGGCTCTTAGGATCAAGCCCAAGGCTAGACAATGGCAAGCAAGCCCTCTACTGCTGAGGGGCAACCTCAGGCCCTAAATGTGTGAAAGAGTTTTAACTGTGAAAAAATGAACCCTTGACTGCACTTTCTAGGAAGTTCAGTCATCTCTGTCCTTGATTGAATGTTTAGCACAGAATACAGTTAAACTACAGACCCGGATCTTTCCTGGGCGAAGAGCCTCCTTTTCCTGGCCTGCAAGATGCTAGTATGTTTCATGTATGTATATATATGTGATTAGCACTGTCTCCAGGAACTAACCCTGTTACATAAGGCAAGGCATTTAGAACATACATACTCAGTCACCGGTGATTCCTGCACAAATGGATAGTAATTGGCTGGACAGCCTGGGAAGACTCGTGCTTCTGAGGACTCTGACCACTCCACATTGAGCCCACCAAACTTAGGGACAAATGGTTTGACATCAGCTGATAATTTGATGCTATCCTGAGGAAGAAAGGGTGGGTTGGGCTATAACACTCTGAGATTCGCCAAATGCAGACAAACAAAAAACAAAAGAAAGACACTCTAAAAGGCCCAATGCTGATTAAAAGGTGCATAGCAAAAGGTGCATATTGGTAGCAATATCTCCCTAATGATTTTTTTTTTTATTAGAAAAAGAAGTTTCCTGGACCTTAAAAGTGAAAATGGTGACCTTGAATTAAAGCCGAAGCAAATTCAACATTGTTATGTAATAAGAACCACAATTTGGACCGGTTCTGAGGATTTAAACTTGGAAAGTTATTTTTTACCTCTCTCATCTTTATACATGAGATACATAAGAATTCGGGACCCACTGTAGCCAAATATACCCAGGGAATGCTCAAAACTGTAGTTTAAAACACACTGCTGAAATTTATTGCCATTTAGTTTTTCAACAAAAAACACCAGATATTCGACTTGTACTTAGTATACTACATATAACCTTTGCGAAAAAAATCATCTCATGGCCAGAAGTCCCTGGAATTCAAAATTGAGCTCTGTCTTGCAATAAGGAATAAGATTCTGACAACTTCCTCACCGCGTTTGGCCAAAAGCGTGGCTGTCTGCGGCCGCCGGCGCGCCCCCTAGCGTTTGCGCAGGGTGCGACGCGGGTCTGAGGAGCCGGGGGCGGTAGGCGGCCTCTGTGGCATCACTTGGCGGGCCGCGCCGCGGCAGGGTCAAGCCGCCCCACCCCCGAACCTCGGCCCTGGCGGCCCCGCGCGGGTACCTAGGCCCGCAGCTCTCCCCTTACCTCGCCTTCGGGCTCCCGCGGCCGCTCCGACGCCATGGCGGCCACGGAAGAGCCCGCGCCGTGAAGCGAGCGGCGGGCCCAAGCAACGACTCGACGTTTCCGCCTACGGCGCGGCAGCGCCAGGATGTACGTCACCGAAAGGCGACGGAAGCCTTTTTATGGCGGAAGTGCTTGGCGATCCGGGTCTAAAGGGAGCACGTGGGAAGAAACCGGTACAGCTGCTTTTGGAGGTGGTTGCCGGCAGGCCCAGAAGGGCGCTGCTGACGGGGGCCGGGCCTCGTGTGTGTGACTTTAGGAGGGAGGGCAGGCTCTCCGAGCGGAGGTGATGGAGGCTCATGGAGGAAAGAGGGCGGCCAGTAACCTTTGCAAGTGCGGAATTTCTAGGGCAAGATAGGAAGGATGGTGCTGGCAGGCAGGTTAAGAAACCAAAACCACACGAGGGTCGAATGTTTAGTTGTTTGGGAAACCTGTGTTGTGTCTGGAGAACAGAAAGCTCAGCAAAACACACTGTGAAGAAACTAAGAACACCCAACTGTGAAGAGAACGAAGGGCAGGGAAAGTCATCCGCAGAGCTATCCGTTTGGCAAACGGCAGGTTGAGAATTGACCACTGGAACCTTAATCGAACAGTTTCAGTACTGGTTCAGGTAGGTCCCACAGGTTTACCATACCGCATACACCAAAGGCTTGCTCATGGGTGTTTACTATGTGTGAAGTCACCCTTGTTAATCTAATCGGGGGCTTTTCTTTTGGGGGGGGGGATGGTCAAGACAGGGTTTCTCTATGTAGCCCTGGCTATCTTGGAACTCAACTCTTTCAAGACCAGACTGGCCTTGAACAATAGATTCGCCTGCCTCTGCCTCGATGAGATTCAAGGTGTGTATCACCACTGCCCGGCCTATTCAGGGTCTTATGTTCCTGGCCATTCATGCATACATTTCTCATGGTAATCCACTAATGTGTCTACACTTAATTTCCTGGCCGACAAAGACAGTCCAAATGCATACATATGGTGTTTCCGTGCTTATTTTTCCTTTTTTGGTTTTTCAAGACAGGGTTTCTCTGTAGCTTTGGGCCTGTCCTGGAACTTTGTAGACCAGGCTGGCCTCAAACTCCAGAGACCCGCCTCTCTGCCTCTGAGTGTTGGGATTAAAGGCACCACCCAGCTTTCAGTGCTTCTTAATAAAACAGTTTTCTCTGAAACCACTAGTGTTTTGGAGACATTGTGGACACAAACAAGTAGTAAGTATTAAGTAGGGTTAGAATATCAATAAAGTGAAAGTCTATTTTGACTCTAGGTTAAATATCCCCAATAATCCCATCATTTGTACCTTAGTATTTCTTTTTCAAGTATGTTTATTTCTTTCAGGGGTAAGATTATTGAGTCAAGTCAATTAATTTCTACAATAGTGATAAATGCAACATACAAACTTTATTAACAAAAGTAACAGGTAAAGTAAAACAGGCACTACTTATATTAAGAAAAAACTACAAGGAAATTTATCTCGAACAACTTAAAATAACCTACTTGCAGTTGCATTAACTGAGCTCTGTTGCTGTGAAGAATACAGCTCATGCACAGGTATGGATGAAAGATTTGTACAGTTTTCAAGTATTCACTGAATACTACCTTATATACACATATACATTAAATTTGAAAAAGATTAAGCGATCCCAGCTGCACTTCATTTTTGTTGTTCTTTTGGAAGAGGTCGTCTAAAGAGAAGAATATGCGGCTCTGTGGAAAGGAAATATTCATCATTAAGTTTCATGCCAACAACCAGTCACTGTTTAAAGTGTTTTAAAATTAATAATAAACACTAAACATAGGCAAACTATCTCATAATAGCATTTCTCCACTATTTTAAGTCTTTAGCTTACTCTGGAGAGAATGGTTTCTACCTGTAAAACCTCATTTCCAGTGAAAAGAGAAATGTTATCTCTTTGGCAAAAGGGAGTCTCATTCAAAGTAGCTAGCTAGCTACTGCACTTCAGAAAAAAATCATGCCAATGCACTTCAGAAAAAAATCACCACAAAGTTGGACACACACATATGGCATAGAATAGCTGTATATAGTATATATGGTGGTGTGTTTGCCTAGAAAGTACAAAGGTCCAATCTCAGCACACAAAACAAGCCACCAGAAAGCAAGGAATTGTGCTGTATTCCTATAATCCCCACACTTAGCTAAGGATGGAGAGTTCCAGTCAAGTTTGGACTCTGTAGGAAGCTTCAATACAAAAAGATAAAGATAACTAAACCAGGAGTCCGTACAGTACCTCCCAATTCAGTGTGAGGAAGGCTGGGAATCTATAGTTAAGTTCCTCCATTTTTTGTAGTAGGATCTTCGAACTCTTAAGTATCTGTCATAGTCCCTTCAAAGTTTTAACACAGACTCAAGAGTTTAACAATATTGTTTATCTTTACAAATACAAAAAGAGCTTTAATTTTATCTGTTTTTGTAGTATGTCTTCAAATTTTGTGCCCACCATTAGTTAGTAATCTATAGTTCTAAGCTAGAACTTAAACACCACAAAGCTTTAGTCTAGTTTACTACTTAATATCTAGAAAATGTTGGTCGATACCATATACTAGCATAAGAGACATGTATGATACAGGAGAATTTGTGTTTATATGCCTATCTCATTTGACCTTAATATGGTAAATAATTCTCTAAAAGAGCTAAAGGAAGAAAAAAATCACATCTAATTGCATCAATTTCTATATAGGCACAGAATTTAAACAATTGTTTTATGCTGAATAAATTGGTTAAGTCACTTTTACAAGTAGATAATGTATTACTGTCATTCTTATATATTACTATAGAAAACAGAACATTATTCAGGAGTAAGGAATCATTCATTTACAAAACTAGTTGAGCTTCTCAGTTACTTTTAGTTAACACCGAATACTTGTGTTTTTAAAAAGTTGACTCTTAACAACTGTATTTACTTAGTACTTTATAGCAAAGCTTACCTGGCTCATGAATCATGTAATGAACCCAACCTAGACTCTGTTGGACACCAAGTCTCCTCCACTCCTCTTCAGACATCAGATGAGTTTTTGGTACTTGTTTGGAAAGTTCTCTGGGTAGCATGACATGCCTGTCAAAGATTCAGCCACAGATTAGTGCTATGTCTTTCCACCATTATCACTTTATATTCGTACCTTTGAGACACTTATAATTTTGAAGGGTTTGTCCTCAAAACAAGCTGATTTCTTTAAAGCAACTCTAGATTACAGTACTATTTGCATCAATCTTGGGTATTCCCTATAAACTATACTGTGGCTTTTGAGGGCTTATGTTCAAGTATTAGACCAATAGAGTAAGCTGCACAGAAATGAAAGGCACTTTATTCTTTAGGGTTAACTTTCTAACAGAATATTTCCCTTTGAGTAATCTTCCAGGAATACGGTCACCCTCTTCTACAGCTACTTTTGGTCATGAAACAACCCTTGGTCCACAAAATATAGGCAGAAAATACTGAGAATCATACTCTAAGAGAAAGATTACACCAAAGTTAAAAACGTAGCCACATCTTCTGTTGGATACAGACTGATGGTATCTAGATAGCTAGAACAGCAGCTAAAGCCAGAGGCAATTATAATAGTTACATAGGAAAGAGTAAGAAAGGATCCTAGTCCCAGGATAAGTAGTCACCCCAAACTGGGATTACTAAAGGAGTGGGAAGAACGGACAGTTAACGTGTTTTCTGTTACACAAATACTAGATCTGCAGTAGATACAAGTTCTTGTATATGCAAGTTCTTGTATATGCAGAAGTATTATATTTGGAATATTATTAAGACTTATCAGCCACCACATCTATCACCAATGACTCAGCTGTTTCATGGGGAGGGGCATTCTCCTTCCTGTTGAGCAGGTTGGCCTCAAATTCCTTGTTTTCAACTCAGGCTCCCTAGTACTACAATTACAGAACTGCATACAACATCCAGTCAGTTTGTTTCTTTCTAATGAATTGACCATTAGATTTCCAAATTTCTGAAATGGCCAACAGACCATAGGAAGACATTTCTTTAGGCTCCTGCTTGAAACCAACAGCTCCAGCAAACTGCTGGCCTTGATTCAGGGCCAAAACAAATACATACAATTTTTAACAAATATATGTACAAACAAATCCGTACTCTTACCTGAATAGAGCGTTTAATTATCACAAAGTATCTCTTTCTAAAACCCTAATTGTAAGCCTCATTGTACCCTTTCTGGTAGTAAGTTCACAAAGTAATAAGCAATTTTTGACCAATGTAAGTCTTCGAGACAGAGATGCAAGTGCAAATTCAGTTCTGTATTTTTGAACACGGGACAATTCAATCCACAACCCTTTCTAAGCACCAACTGTCCACAACATAGATTTTTAGGCTGTGGCTTATTTTTTGAATGTAAATAATCCTTAAAACAACTTTAAGACTGAGCGGGGTAGGAGGGGAGGGAGAGGGAGGTGGGATTGACATGTGAAGCAAGCTTGTTACTAATTTAAAAAAATAAACTATAACATAGGATAAATGACTCCGAAATTATGCTTACTACCATGGCACACACCCCAGACATTTCCAGGCAACTATATAACTATTCTTATTCATACTAACTACCACTTTCTTGAAATACTGCTTAATATTTTTGTTGTTTGTTGTTATTAGATGGTATAGATCATAGTGGAGGCAAGGATTGCCAAATTTCTGGGCACCTTGTAACTATTCTTGAGATGGGAAGGGGTGTCTTTCTGTGTAACCCAGGGAGACCTTCACAGCTTCATCCTCAATATCCAGTTTTAAACTGTACAAAATACAGTCATATATTTCCATTGATAAGTCTCAAAGGCAAATGTGATGCCTATCTATTTACTTTCACAAATACCGGGGGATCTCTGAGTTTGAGGCCAGTATGGTCTATATGGTTCCAGGACAGGCTCAAGCTACAGAGAAACCCTGCCTCCAATAAATAAATGTTGCTTCCTGCTTTCTACATAAGTCATGTCAACAGGCTGAACTTAAACAGGAGTTGATTATATTGTACTTTTTTTTTTTTTGAGACAGGGTTTTTCTGTGTAGCTTTGTAGACCAGGCTGGCCTTGAATTCACAGAGATCTGTCTGCCACAGCCTGGCTCTATATCTACATTTTTAAGTAGTGTCAAACTCACATAATGATTCTACCTATATTTTATTACTGACCATATGTAAGGAAAACTATTTCCAAAACCCAGTTTTTTTAAAATACAAAAAGTGCCACATATCACCACTTTATAAAAGTACCCAGAAGTCCTCAGTTTTCCAGACTCCCGTGGTGGCGTGGTGTTGTACACCCTTACTCCTAGGACTCGAGAGGCAGATGCAGCCAGATACCCATCTACACATCGAGTTCCAGGAAAAGACTATGGAGACCATCTCAAAAAAAAAAAAAAAAGAAAAAAAAGAAAAAAGAAAAGAAAAAGAAGAAAAAGGCTCCCATGATATCAGGGAAAGATGCAACCTGTTTGTTGTTAGTAACCATTCCTTCACACCTCTGTTTCGTATCACCAGTACACAGTCCTCCCTAATTCCTCCTGTTTTGTAAAGGTTGCTGAACTTAAGCTCAAACTAGCTGTGGTGACACATCCTTAATCTCAGCTACTGGGAAGCCTTCGGCAGAATGGCAAGCTTGCAAAGTCACCTAACCAGTACCTAGTTTCAAAATAAAATCTCCTGAGCTTTCCATTCCATTCCTAATGGCAGTGGGCAGGAGACTAGCTCCTAACGTATTACAGCTCCTAACGCTGTAATAAATTACTTCAGACAGGCCAGCACCTGCTTCCAAACACAAGTACAACTTAATAGCCCAAATTTAAAACCGAGTTCACTCTGGCAATACGTTCTAAAGAAATGTATACAAGCCCATAAGCCTTTATGCTAAACACTGGGAATTATTTGCCAAATTTAGAAAAGCCGTAAAATCACTTCCTGTTGATTACTGGATATCCCCAAACTGGGATTTGGGTTACTATAACCACCGAACATTATTACTATGCCAGCTTATCACAAGGTTACAATTACCATTAAATTTTACAGTTAAGAAAAAAAACCCATGAGTTTTCTGGTTAGAAGCATTCAAGTTCAAGCATTACTAAACTGTGAAACAGACTAGAGAAAGTTTTCCGGCTGCGAGAACTGCCTTACTAGACGCGTGAGAAAATGGGGGGTGGGGTGGGGAAAGTCTTACTTCTCAAACAGCATGCTGGAGACTAAGCTAAAATGGCAGCAAACACAAAACACGGTCACTGTCTGGCCCCCAGGGCGGCAAAGGTTTTACCCACCTGGGTATCGTGACCGTGTCCCAGAATGCAACGCTCTAGTCCCAACCCAGTCGGACCCAGCGGCGGAAAGGTCTTCGAGGCCACACCCCAGGTCAGCGCGGATGGAGCTCAGCTAACTGCAATCACCCCCTTTCCACAGTTTGCTCACTTCGCTGCTTCCTAGAGCGTCTCAGGGTTCAGAACCCAAAACCCCCTCCGAAGCCCCCAACCAGGCCAAAACACACCAGCAGTTGAGGGTAGCCGGGGGTGGGGGTGGGGGGTTGGGACCCCAAACCTCCCCAGGGCAACCTCGAGTTCTCCAGTCGATCTCCAGCTCTAGTCTAAAAACGCCCCGAGTCGCTGCGTCTGTCGAGTTACCCCAGCAGAGGCTCGAACACCCCGGCGGGGGCACCTCCCGGGACTTCCCTCCGGGCCAGACCCGGCGGGCGGGCGGGCGAGCGGGCGGGCGAGCGGGCGCCGCGTGCGGTCCTCACCTCCCGGCTGAGGCGCTGCCGAACCATCTGACTCCCCGGCCCCCGCTAAGCCCGAAGTACGCGACCCCAAGCGCGGCCGCCCGGACGGACGGACGGACGGAGGCCTCTGAGGGACCCCGAGTCCCGACCCCCGGTCCGACGTCCCGGCGCCGCCCTCCTTCGCAGGCGCTGCTCACCGGTACTCGTAGTGCTCGTCGAAGTACTTGTCCGAGTAGTAGATCTGCTTGTGGGCCATCCTGCCGGCGCGCGGAGGAGAGAGCGGGAGCGGGAAACGGGGCGCAAGGAGCTGCACGTCCGCCCGGGGCCGGCGCAACGACTCGAATGAGGCCAACGACCGCAGGCCCAACGCTCTGGATTTGAATCCGACAGCCCGCCGCCGATTGGACGGAACCACTAGCCAATCACGCTCCACGCAGGCCGCGAGGACAGGTAACCAATCAGAGACCCGCTGCGGGCTTACGAGGGCGGGAGTAAGGATTGCGCCGCGCTGTGGCGGTGAGCGCCGGGCGAGCCCCAGAGTTACGGAAGGAGGGCGGAGCCGAGTCGTTATGGGCCGCATGGCGCGTGCGCAGTGGTTTGGAACAGGCCGTTGGGTGGGCGGATCCGAGGCGAGGTATCGCGGGACTGGGAGTTTTGCCCGCGCGGTGAAGGGGGAGCTGTGGGTCGCTGGGGTCCCCGGGCCGTGAGGAAGGGGGTCCGGGGCGCTTAGGCCACGCTGCTCGCCCTGCCCGGCGCGCGCAGGCGAGCGGGCGAGCCGGCTCCCAGCCGCCTCGGCCCAGACAGTCGCTCGCCCCGTGTGCTGCCCCACGCCGGGAGGGAGAGCCCAGGTGTGGGAAGTTGTGGGCGTGAGGGGCCCGCCGCACGCAGCCACGCTAATTACGGGCCGGTGCTAGCTAGTCCCAGCCTAAAGAGACGCGCTCGTGCCAAGAAAGTTCCTGGAGGAAAGCGTGCCAGGGTGTGCGTAGAGATTTGGCGGAGCAAACTACGAGTAACCATTACCTTCTGCAGCGAGCAGGGGTCAGGTGTTCTGTTCCATTCAGTTTCATGCGCACTGTTCGTTGCAGCACCAGACGGAGCTAAACGAGCCCCCCGGGACCTCTCTGCATTGGTCCTGTGGAGCAACAACCCTACCCGTGGCAGCTGGGCATGGTGGCCTACACCTTTAATCCGTGCACTCTGCAAGGCCAGCCCAGTCAGCGTCTTTGACCCTATCCAGAACAGTCAACACGGAAGTCAACCCATAGGTAGCCTCGCTATGGCACATTTAGTAGGGTGTTGAAGGATGACCAGGTGCCTGCCTAGTCAGTCATTCTAACGACAGTTTTCCTTACTAAACTTGGCCTTCGGTTAAAAAGAGAACACAAAGTCTTCTGACTTCTTTTGTTTCTCGAGACAGGGTTTTTCTCTGTATGACAGCCTTTGCTGTCCTGGAACTCACTCTGTAGACCAGGCTGGCCTCGAACTCACCGAGCTCCTCCTGCCTACCGGTGCGCTCCTACCGCCTTGCTGTGTCCTAACTTCTTACACTACTTAAAAGTCTTGTTGGCACTATAATAATGAAGGTGCTACTTGCCTCCCGACTCTATCACCTGTGACTGAAATTTCAGCATGTGACGATGAGGAGGATGTAACGGCGGCGCCTATCCTTGAGATCTGAGTGTCTTGCTTGAGAGGTCTTCCTTGATTACTATCTGGAAATACCTGCTTTCCCAAGTAGTCTCTTTTCCTGACCACCATTCCCTGCACATTTGCCTCTTGTTGATAACCTGTCTGCACTCTTGACCCTCCATGCAACGAATGTAGAGAGCGTGTTTATCTTATTCATTACCCATGCATAGAGCATAATAGAGTCCCTGTGCATGGTGAGTACTCAGTAATGAACCATTTTTTTTTAAATAAACCGTCAGCATAGGAATGTATTCCAAAGTAGGCCTAATATTGTACCGTGAGGGTAAAGATGAGAACAGACTATTCAAGGAGATAAAGTTGCTAGCTAACATAGAATCTGGGAAAGGAAAGCTTTATAAGGGATAGATTTTGAAAGAGAGTAGCCAGGCATGATGGCTTCCCCTGTTATCCCAGAGCTCAGGAGGCTGAGGCAAAAGGATTGCTTAGAGTTCAAGGTCTCCCGGGATACAGAGTACCAGTCAGCCATGGTTACACAGTAAGATTGTGTTCTCAAGAAACAAATGAGGTATTTTTTTTCAAATACAGAGTAGTGCAACCCACTCCTCGTAATAATCACTCAGTTTTATCGATTAACATTTTGCTGATGTTTCATTCCTTCCTTCCCTCCTAGCCCCTTATACCTTTATTCTTCTTTTTCCCTTTTGGAACAGAATCTAGCACTATGTAGTCTGGGCTGGCCTTGAACTCATGTTCCTCCTACCCAGTTCTAGAATTACAGGCAAGTACCACTGTGCCCAGCTTCAAGAAACACACACACACACACACACACACACACACACACACACACACACACCTACCTTTACACAGAAGAGATTTGGAATGTTCCTGAGCAAATTGAGAACATGGGAAGAGGGGGGAGGAAGCTACGAGAGTGAGAAGGGAAGAAAAGGAAGGATGCAGAGGTCATGAGGAAGCAGAAATTTTGAGTCAGGTGTAGATTAGAAGAAAGGACATATGACAGGATTTTAGTTGGGGGGTGGTAGAGGAGGAAGGGAGGGAGAAGGGAACTGGGATCGTCATGTAATTCAATCTTGTTTGTAATTCAAATATATAAAAAATAAAGAAATAATAAAAAAGATTTGGAATGTTTTAGTATTACATGCTAAAAATCAGGGACAACAAATATATTTTTAACAGCATCACCGTGTAATTTACCACATAAATACTATAAAGAAAAAATATCTTAATAGATGTAAAAAAATAATAAAATTCACATACTTATAATTCAAATTCAATAAATCTGCCAGGCACTGATTAATACTACTCAGAAAGTAGAAGAAAGGGGAAAGCTTGTTAACTGATAAGAGTATCCATAAAAATATTAACATAATTCTTACGGAGAAACATCAGAAGTACCCCCTTAAATTTTTTATTAACTTCATTAGCAGCAGGAAATGCAGCTGGACATTGTAGGCAGTATATCCTCAGTTCCTTTCAGAATAATCGCAGGGGCCTCTTCCTGTGTCCTGGACATCCGTCACTGTAACGGATTTCAGGATGAGAACATGGGCTTGAAGCGGCTCAGTTGTGGGTGTTACTGCCTTTACACAGAATAATAGTCTAAAGTAACGTTTGATTGCTGAGGCTAGTCCTTAGGAAGCATGCCAGCTTCTACTTTCTCCCTCTTGGAGGACTTTCTTCAGGAATGCTTTCATTTGGAAGACATATAGGGAACTCATTTGACTAGCCTTTGATTAGTACCTGCTGCCAGGAACACAGCACAAACCAAGAGAAGGAAGCAGTGGCTCAATTCTGTGAGGGCCTGAGTTCAACAACACCCAAGTAAAAAGCCAGGTATGGCCATGCACAGCTGTAACCCAGCACTGTAGGAGGAAGGGAGGAGTGGAGACAGGAGGATTGCTGAGGCTTGCTTGCCTCTACTCTAGTACCAGGTTCATAGAGAAACCTTGTCTCAAAGGAATACGACCAAGAATAATTTTGGATAGGACACTCAGCATCCTCTGTTGGCCCCTATGTAAACACACACACACACACACACACACACACACACACACACACACACGGACTAGAAAGATGGCTCCCTGGGTTGTTTGCCACTAACCCTGACCACCTGAGTCCAGACCAAAGAACCCAAACGGTGAAAGGAGATAACTGACTTCACAGGTTGTCCTTCACTCAGGCCTTAGCACATCCCCCTCCAGAGAGATAAATGTAGATAAATAAAAATAATTAAAGCTCTTTCTGGGTACACTGTTACAGAGTACTTTATTAGTGTGTGAGTTAGATTGGCTCATCACCATGAAGTTAATTGCTGTGGTTTGGTGTATGGGTTGTTAATGATACAAAGTTGCTTGGTGTATGGCTGTTAATTATACAGAATTTGCACACCTGTGTACCACACGTGTTACTTTTGTCCATATCCACTTATTACTTTTGAGACACAGCCTACTGGACAAGATGCAATTTTAAGATAAATGGTAGGTTTAACTGAGATAACTTCATACCATTTAACAGCAAATGGACTTAAGTTTGCTTTCCTGTACTTTCCCCTTCTCTAAGCCTGGCATAAAGTCTACATTGGCCTCATAATGTTTTTCCTCCTTTTTTAGTATTCAGACCAACTTGCTTAGAGATGTAATTTGCTTTGGTTTTATGTTAATATATAGCTCTTTTTTTCTTTTTTTTGATTTTGCTGAAACAGGATCTCTATGTAGCTGTGGCCATCCTGGAACTCTGTGGATAAAATCCACTTTTCTCTGCCTCCCAAGTTTTAGGACTAATGGTGTGTGTCGCCACTCCTGGCTTAGCTCAAAAATGTGATGGTCTCTTCCAATACTTTTCAAATGCTTCAGAGCTTGGAAACCTGGGAATGTGCCATGGGTCTCATCACATCTGAGAGTCTGTGCATGGCTAACTGTCCAAAGGCTACTTCTACAACAAATTAAGCATAGAGATGGGGAAGGGAGCTAAAATTGTTTTTATTGTCACCTAACAATCTACCTCCCAAGAGTAATGACTTGAAATAGATTTTTTTACCCCTTCACGGTGGTCTTACCTGCTGAGCCATCTCTGCATTCCAAGAAGTAGCTTCTTATAAAACAGATCTCTGGTCTTTAATAAACATTACCCAAACAGTAGGAAAAACTTCATAAGCACTCCAAATAACCCATGGCCAACATATGGAAAGCTGTCCATATGTCCACTTTAAAACTGGAAACAGCGTTAAGATGCCTGTTGTTGCTGTGGGCAAATATGATCACATCCTGTGTGCTGTGATGTGAAAAGATTTCAAAACTGCTACAAAGCATGTAACCCAAGATCTGGCCTCCCCAGATCTTTGTGGAGAAAGGCAGTGATTAATTCCAGTGGTCAGCTTGACTGGATTAAGAAACCATGGGCATCAGTGAGGAAGAGCACTGGGTTTTTCCAGAGAAGATTAACTAGGTAAGGTGAGCTGTGAATGTCGTCACCACCACCCAGTGGTGGATGGAAAGGCCAGATGAGCACAGCAGTGCCCTCTCCTCTCCTGACCCACACAGATGTGAACACGCAACCTCATGCTTCTGCCACCGTGCCATGCCCAGTGTGGACTGCGCCCTCACACCGAGAGCCTAAATAAGTCCTTCTTCCCTGAAGTTGTTGCTTACCAGGTGTTTTGTGCCATAAGGAAGAGTAGTGATAACACAACCAAAGGTGGTTAGTTAGGAGTGCCTCTCTAAATCAACACACATCCTGCAGAGTTCTGTGGGGACCTTTTTTCTGTATTCATGATCTATCTATCTATCTATCTATCTATCTATCTATCTATCTATCTATCTATCTATCTATCTATCTATCCATCCATCACTCATGCTAATGCGTACCACCACACCTGGCTTGATAACTCTCTTAATACATTGTTACTAAGTTGTGTGTGGGGGATAAAACAGAAAACAAAGAAATAGATAAGGCCAGAAGGGGCTGAAGAGATGGTCCAGTGGTTAAGAGCCCTTGCTGCTCTTCAGAGGTCCTGACCACATCATCAGCTTACAACCAGCTGTAACTCCAGGTCTGAGGCATCCAACTCCCTCCTCTGGCCTCTGTGGTAACCCATATAACTGTGCCATACACAAATTATTTTTTTCATTTTTGTTTTTTACTTTTTGAGCCTGGATTTCTGTGTGGCCCTGGCTGCCCTGGAACTCCCTCTGTAGACCAGACTGGTCTCAACTGAGATACCCACCTGCCTCTGCCTCCTGAGTGCTGGATTAAAGGTGTGTGCCACCATGGCCTGGCTCAAAATAAAAAATTTCATAATCCTTAGCAATCAAGGCATTAAGAGTCATATCTCACACCTATGAGAAAATCAAAACTGCATTTAGAGCTTTTTGTTGTTTTTTTGTTTTTGATAGGGTTTCTCTTTGCAGCGCTGGCTGTCCTGGAACTCTCCCTGTAGACCAGGCCGGTCTCAAACTCAGAAATCTGCCTGTCTCTGCCTCCTAAGTTTCTGGATTAAAGGTGTGCACCAACACACTCAGCTACAATCAGAGTTTTGTTCCTGTAAGAAAAAGTCAAAATAACAAATGCTAGCTAAATGGGGCCTGGATTGTCTTGGTTGTATATACAGATGCTAGTAATATAAATTAATGTAGCATCTATGGAAATCATTTGGTAGTTCTTCAAAACACTAAAACTGGAACTCTGATCCAGCCAAATCCTGCTGGCTTTCAACCTGAAGGACAAATTTAGCATGGTTTGCTCATCCTGCTTTCTTATAGAAACCAGGACTATCAGCCCAAGGATGTCCCCACTGGCAATAGGCTGAGCCCTCCCTCATCAATCAGTATTTAAGAAAATGCCTTACAGCCTGATCTTGTGAAGAAATTTTCTTAGTTGAGGTTCCCTCCTTTCAGATAACTCTAGCTTGTGTCAAGTTGATATAAAACTAGCCAGCCTTTGGTCAGGATGTAAAATAAGTAAAAAAAAAAAATTTAATGAATTAACAACAAAAAAAAAACTAGCCAGCTAGATCACCTGCTCCTTCCCTGATGACATCTGCATATTCTCTGTTTTGTTTCCAGTTGTCTTTTCTGTTTACCCAGTGGTAGTTCTCTCACAGTTGCCTTTGATGTTACACTTAGCCAGCATCCTTACTGAGGTTGGATTCACACTGCCTCTGAGCCTGTGAACCTGACCTTGAACATGCTACACAAGTTCAACAAGTCAGTGACAAAGGACTGAAGGCAGGTGAAGGGAAGCCATCGAAGACATAGTCCACAGAAATGGGCCACAGGGTTTCCTTCCACAAGATCCCTATACTGCCTCATTTCTGTTCTTGAGTTCTAGCTCCCTCCTCTTTTTTGAAACTCCTCATCTGAGAGGAGAGAAACTCCATTGAGAAAACGCCTCCATAAGATTGGGCTGCAGGCAAGCATGTAGGGCATTTTCTTAATTGGTGATTGATATGGGAGATTCCACCCCTGGCCTAGTGGTCCTGGATTTCATCAGAGAGCAGTTTGAACAAGCCAAAAGGAGAAAGCCATGGCCTCTGCATCAGCTCCTGCCTTCAGGGTCCTGCCTTGTTTGGGTTTCTGCCCTGATTCCTTCAATGATAGACTGTGATGAGGAAGTGTAAGCCAAATAAACCCTTTTCTCCCAAAGTTGTTTTTGGTCATGGTATTTTATCACAGCAACAGAAACCCTTAGTCTCCTTCTCTTGAATGCCATAAAAAGAATCCTTGAGCAAGAATTAGTCCCATAAGTACTCTGACTCACTTGGACCACTGTCAGTCTTGAGTGAATCCTACTATAACTTGCTCTATCTCTTAGGTTCTGAATAAAGTATCTTTTTTGGTAAATCTATGTGCTTCATGGCCATAGTTCTGCCCTTCTGTGTGCTGGCAGATGGGTAGCCATCCAAGTCCAGGGAGCTACCCCCAGGGTTCTGAAAGACCTCAGAAGAGGTACTTTCGCAGAAGGAGACCTGTACCCAGGAATCAGCAAGACCACGGACTTGGATGCAAACCACAAGAGGTTTTATTGGATACACGAGTACTCGGGGCGACTTAGCTTCTGTGGGGCCAAGTGCGCCGAGCCAAGGAAGAGGGGTCCTTATATAGCAAAAAGCGCAGTACAGAAACGAAAAGCATAGTTACAGAGATTCTATTGGACAATTTAATGAGGTACAGAGTTATTTCAAATCAGCATTCTCTCAAGGTCTGGTAATCAGGCGAAACGGCCTTGGTTCTATCTTGTCTTCCTCCGCATCCAGATGGCTGACCTTGGGACGGAGCGTTCCCCATCAGGCGGGGACTGGGGGGGCGCCCTCTCGCCTCCTCGCGGGCTCCTCGCTCGTCCCCAGCCCTGGGGAGCGGTGCCAGGCGGGCGGGCCGGGGTGAAGGCTTGGGAGGGAGCCGGTGGCCGAGCGTGTGGGTGTGCGCGCGTACGGGAGTGTCATCGAGTGTGAGAGAGAGAGAGAGAGAGAGAGAGAGAGAGAGAGAGAGAGAGAGAAAGCCGTTCTGCGCTCATGGGCTGCTGGCTGGTCCCGGCTCGAGTCCTGGGCCCGGCGGGGCCGGCCTTGTGCGGCGGCGGCGGGGAAGTAGAGGCCGGCGGGGGTGGGGATCGGGAAGTGCAGGAGAGGAGGCATCCGCCGAGCGCCCCGCCAGCCGCCGACCGGAGGAGGAGGCAAACTTGAGAGAGAGCTAAGGGAGGGGGTCTTTCATTCCCCCATTTCTCTTGTAACTGAATGGAATCTTTCATTCAGAGGTCTCTGGATATTCTGGATCTATTTGCTTTAGCTGGTGGTATTGTTGAGTTAAGACTAAGGTCTGTATGGCAGATAGTCGTTCTCTGATGAATTAAGTCATCTTGTTTAGAATGCAGGGACCAAGCATAAGGATTAAAAATAGAATAATCAGAGGTCCCATGAGAGTGGATATAAGAGTAGTGAACCAGGGGGACTTAGCGAACCATCCTTCGAACCATCCCTGTTGAGACTCAAATAGCTGTTGCCTCTGGTTAAGTCTTTCTCTAAGTTTGGCCATGCTGTCTCTAACTATTCCTGTGTGGTCTGCATAAAAGCAGCATTCTTCCTTGAGGGCAGCACATAGTCCCCCTTCTTGTAGAAATAATAAATCTAACCCTCGTCTGTTCTGCAGGACTACCTCAGAAAGTGATGTTAAGGATTTTTCGAGTGCACTGACTGACTCTTCTAGGACCTGGATATCTGTGTGCATGGCTTGTTGTAGAAGCTTAAAATGATTAATTCCCTGTAAAGCAACTGTACTGGTCCCTATGCCAGCTGCTATGCCCCCCACTGTTATCCCTCCTAATAATAGGGCCACGGTAAAGGATATTGGCTCCCTCTTATATCGGGTTGATTTTCCTAGTACTCTGTAAACATACTCAGGTTGGTGGTATGTGACTTTGGGCCAAAGTTCTATCAATATACAAAAGTCAATGGTGGCATTGAGGACAGTGGTAGAGACATAGGGAGTCAAACCAGTACTGCAAGCCCAATAAGTTCCATAAGGGGCATCAAGGTATCGGCTGTCCTGAGATAATGGCTCTACTTGGTTACATAATTCTTGATGTGAGGGAGGAACCCTGCCTATGCATAGCCCCTTTCCTGAGACCTCAGATATTGTGAGCTTGTGCTGCATGGCAGCTCCACAACTGGTAGGCGCTGAGGTCTGGTGACGCCGGACCCAGACGGTGTCCCTGATCTGGTAGGAATGGGGAATGGTAGGATGGTCCCTCTGGTCTTTATAAGCTTGAGCAAGGGGTTTCCAGACCTCCCGTTGTACTATTTGGAGGGCCTGTAAATGAGCTTGGAGAGAAGGGGAGTTAGAAAAATCTGAGACATCTTGATCAATGAAGTTAATGATAGGAGTAGGTACTCCATGCAGGATTTCAAAAGGTGTGAGCCCATATGGCCCAGGGGTATTGCGAGCGCGGTAGAGTGCTAGGGGGAGTAGGAGGACCCAGTCTCTAGTGTCCCCATCAGGGAGTGATAGGTACTGGCATCCCCATGCAAGGGAGTTCCCTTTGACTTAGCATTTCAACCAGGGAAAATGGACGGCAAAATTCTTTTCCAAACTGCTTCCTGCTGACTTTGGAACGAAGTTAGGGACCCCAGGTTGAAATGCTAGTCAAAAACAAAAAGGAATTTAGGCAATGGGGAATCCATCAGGGGCTTCTGGTTAGCAGACACTGTTGCAGGGATAGGGGGTGTCCACATCAGCAGACTGGTTCACATCCACAGCAAGTCCAGGGCTCGCAGTCTACTTAGAACAGCCTGTAGTCAGCAACTGATACTCAGATGTCTGTCAGAAGCAGAAACCTGTTTAAGACATATTTAAACTAGGAACAGAGGTTAAAACTTATTTACTGAAGCCCACAGTGCAGAAAAAGCAGATATCTGGATATCTGTTCAAACAGCAAGAACATATTTATAACTTTGAGTCCTGGCAAAAACTACAGATTTGAGCTATAAGCATGTACATTTCTCCTCTGTCCAGAGAGCCAGGTATGGATTGGACAGAGGTGCCTTTGGCCTGATGAAAAGCCCTTTAAGTTTGTACTTAGATGACAACCAAAATAAACTTAAAAATTTTGAGCTCATGCCTGAACAGTATATAGTCACTATTTTATCAGTTAACATACTGACTAGTCTATAGTGGATCTGACTGACTGATGCTGTCAAGCTGACAACCAGTAATATTTCAGAGATCTGAGAAGGGTATGTTTTGTCCGAATCTACTAAAAAGTGACAGAAGCCAGTCTATATACAGTTAGCCATACCCAAGTTTCTCCATTACCGTTGGAGGCAGCTGTCTCAAAGAACAGCAATCTTCGCCAGGCCTATACTGTGAGAGGTTTTATTTTTTTCCTCTCTGTGGAAGAGGGACATGGAAAAGACTGACCTTGTTTTGTCTAGGCAAAAGGGGTACAATCAATTTTCCAGTGTCCAGCAGCTTTGTCCACAGTCTCGGCCAGGTTCTGGCAGGCGGCAGGCGGCAGGTATCACATCTGAGCATCTCACTCACTGGTCCAGGTGCAGGAACTGGGTTGCCTCATAATCTTTGGAGACTTTGGGTCACAGTCAGGATCTGGCAGTCTGTCTGACATTATAAACTTTAAAGATAACAATTTAAATACCATATTCTGAAGATCTCTGAAGCATTAGAGGTCTGTTTGTCTGTTTTAATTACTTTCCTTAAGCACACATGAAGCACACAGGTGGCTAGGTAATGTCTTATTTCTGTAATTAATTTTTAGTCTGACTGTAACTGGTTTTAACTTAGTAAAATGTTTGAAACAGCACAGCTGAACTTAAAACTGCATAGAGCTACCTTATATTCCTTAAACAGTAGCTTAACTTCTTTCTGAGGCAGGGTTTTTCTGTGACTTTGGAGCCTGTCCTGGAATTCGATCTGCCAGACCAGGCAGGCCTTGAACTCATAAAGATCCATCTGCCTCTTACTCCCGAGTGGTGGGATTAAAGGCGTGTGTCACCAATGTTCTAAACTTAAGGCGTGTGCTACCTACACCCTGAGCTTAAAGGTGTGTGTTACCAACATCCTAAACTTATTTCTAAAACATAAACTGTAATATCTTATAA
The DNA here is from genome assembly GCF_003668045.3 of Cricetulus griseus. Lineage (NCBI taxonomy): Eukaryota > Metazoa > Chordata > Mammalia > Rodentia > Cricetidae > Cricetulus > Cricetulus griseus. Next base: position 270,581,973 of record NC_048596.1, on the reverse strand, counting down.
TAGATCAGCATCTTTCATAAAACAAAAACTTTACATTGTCAGGCTTTGCTCAAAAATAATTCTAAATTGAAGCTCTTTAAGTACAAACATTAATAAAAACAAACATTAAAAAAACTGGTTTTAAAAAGAAATTTAAATTCCCTTAAGGTCTTTCTGTAATATATAGAAGTATTAACATTTTAAATCTTTACTGAAAAACTTGTTTTTAAGATGGTACCTCTAATTTCCATGCGGTCACCTTTAGTCAAGATGGCGGTTTAAGTATTCTTTTTTTAACTTTAGCAAAATGGCGACCAGTCAAGTCATGTTTTGTTTAACATGCTTAAGTTTATACCAGGAAATAGAACATTTTAAAACAAGTATATATAATTTACTTGAGAAATAAACAGGACTTTTTAAAACAGAATTAGCTTAATATGGTTAAAATTTTAGCTTATATTATCATTTTTAAAAATTTATTATTTGTAGACATGAGAAACCATAGCCCAGTTTACATTTTTCTCTGACTTATAACAACCTTTTTTTCTGACTTTTAACAACTTTCCTCTGACCTTTTACAACTTGCTTTAACCCTCTATAACTTTCTGTAATAATCTTCTCTGCTATGACTTGCTTTAACTCTCTATAACCTTTTAGTTCATTTCTCTGACTCTCTTAGACATTTTTAGACAAGTTTTCTTTTTTCCTTTCCCTCTTTATTACTTAAATCTCTTATATTTTTTTCTCATTTCTCAGTCAACATAAAAATTTTATTAAAGTCTTTTTACAGTTCTTAATAACTTTAAGGCCGTTTAGATGTCCGGATCAGGCCAGATAAGTTTATACGCTCGAGCTCCATGTGCTCAAGGCAGAGAGACCTGGGGTAGGGGTGCTGCTGGTAACCCCAGACCCTTGGCCAATCCAGGGGTGGGAAAAAGACTCCTGCGGCCCCCCTGCATACCATGTGTGTGGAGCACAGAAAGATGGGTAGCAGATGGTGGCCTTGTAGCCATGTTCCCTACGACCTCTTAGTCGGTGAGCCATTGGTGAAGGGTCAGGTGGGGGAGCCAGGGCCGCCTCTGCCTCTGGCGGCGGCGGCGGCAGTGCCGGATATGGCGGGGACTCCTCAGTCAATTCTCCCGGGGGGAGTACCTCAGGTGTCTTCTTTTCTTCAGCTTTAGTGTCTTTTACCGCTGTAGGGTAAAGGCTGGAGCGGTTGGGGGGGAAAGGAGGGAGGGGCTCTTGGGGTGTAGGAAAGGACGTATGGGGGGGGGTCCTGAACCAAGGCCTCCCAAGTGACTATGTATGCCACTTGGTCGGGATGCCCATGTGGTCCAGGATCCATAGTCTTCTCTTTTACCTGAAATATAGTTTGGGGGTTAAAGGTACCATCCCGCGGCCAGCCCATGTCAAAGGCTGGCCATTCTGGCCATTCTGAGGAACAAAGAGTAATCCATTTGCGTTTATGCACATCAACTACAAAACAAAGACCGAACAACACAGAATAGGCTTTCGCAGCGCGGTTTCGACGCAAGGTCGAAAGTAAAACTTCAGAAAACAGATGAGCCCACTGAGGCTCCAGACGCTAAGGCATCTACCCTAGCCAGAAAACAGATGAGCCCACTGAGGCTCCAGACGCTACCAGGACGTCTCCTGGAGCCGCGGTCGGGAGTCCGAACTCGTCAGTTCCTCCTCGGAGCCGCCAGATACAGATGTACGCAGCTGTGTACTACAGACGCAAGCGCAGTTCATAAGACGGATTCAGACAGACAGACAAGACAAGACAAGACAAGACAGCGGATCCGCACAATGCTTACCTCCCAGACGTGGGTCGGTGGTCCCTGGGCGGGTCTTGATCCCGGACCGAGCCCCCAAATGAAAGACCTCAGAAGAGGTACTTTCGCAGAAGGAGACCCGTACCCAGGAATCAGCAAGACCACGGACTTGGATGCAAACCACAAGAGGTTTTATTGGATACACGAGTACTCGGGGCGACTTAGCTTCTGTGGGGCCAAGTGCGCCGAGCCAAGGAAGAGGGGTCCTTATATAGCAAAAAGCGCAGTACAGAAACGAAAAGCATAGTTACAGAGATTCTATTGGACAATTTAATGAGGTACAGAGTTATTTCAAATCAGCATTCTCTCAAGGTCTGGTAATCAGGCGAAACGGCCTTGGTTCTATCTTGTCTTCCTCCGCGTCCAGATGGCTGACCTTGGGACGGAGCGTTCCCCATCAGGCGGGGACGCGGGGGGCGGGGGGGACCCTCTCGCCTCCTCGCGGGCTCCTTGCTCGTCCCCAGCCCTGGGGAGCGGTGCCAGGCGGGCGGGCCGGGGTGAAGGCTTGGGAGGGAGCCGGTGGCCGAGCGTGTGGGTGCGCGCGTACGGGAGTGTCATCGAGTGAGAGAGAGAGAGAGAGAGAGAGAGAGAGAGAGAGAGAGAGAGAGAGAGCTAAGCCCTGGGCCCGGCGGGGCCGGCCTTGTGCGGCGGCGGCGGGGAAGTAGAGGCCGGCGGGGGTGGGGATCGGGAAGTGCAGGAGAGGAGGCATCCGCTGAGCGCCCCGCCAGCCGCCGACCGGAGGAGGAGGCAAACTTGAGAGAGAGCTAAGGGGCGGGGGTCTTTCAGTTCACAACGTAAACAGCCCTTAAGTGGCACTATTAGGAGGTGTGGCCTTGTTGGAGGAAGTGTGCCACTGTGGGGGCAGGCTTTGAGGTCTCAGAAGCTCAAGTCAGTTCTTTCTCTGATGCCTGGAGATCAAGATGTAGGACTGTCAGCTGCCTCTCCAGCACCATGTTTGCCTGATGCCACCATGTTTCCTTCCCTGATGATAATGGACTAAACCTGTGAAACTTTAAGTCAGCCCAAGTAAATGTTTTCCTGCCGGAGGCCTTGGGAGTATACAGCAGGTGACAACTAGTATTGAACAGGCTGACCTACCAGATGAGTGACTCTCTGATAGGGAGCCCCACTTGGCAAGGCCGTGGGATCACTGGCTGTGGACAACTGTTTGTCTCTGTCTGCAGTTTTTCTCATGTGCCACTAAAACCAGCTATGGGTATTTTCCCCACTGCTTGTGTGTTTACCTTGTGAAAATATTCCATCTACTGGGCTCACACATACCTGTGGATGATCAGGAAGATGACTTCTGCTTTACTGTATAATTATGATTAATTTTTTCGTTACTCAGACTGACATAGGAAAGTAATAGTATTCTCAGTCACAAACACAGCTAATTGTAGACTCCAGAACAAATTCACAGCAAACTGCTTGCCCCTGGGGACAAATATTTGAGGTCAATTTCTCAGGTGTTTATTGCTGATTCAAGGTTAGAGCTTGAAGCAATTTTAGCAGACATAACTTTTTCAGCAATAGACTTTCTGCACATACTTCCAGCCTCAAGGTTCAGCCAACTAACTGTTTGTTGTGTAAATCCTGAATTTCAACGTCACTTTCCGTCTGAGAACCCTGACCTACTCACTGGCTGGTCAGCATGACCTCCCTAACCTGAGAGAAACTGTGATCAGCATGGCTCTGTTTCTTACTGTTATTCAAGAAGAGCTGCATGAGCCTGACTATGTGATTTGTATTTGTCCAGAGACTTTTGCTGAGGGAGGAGGTGAGAGGTGGAGAGAGAAATGTTATATAGCTGTGTGTAAATAGTTGTAAGGGTAGTAGAGAGTTTGTCAAGAAAGAGAAATTATTCAAGATGAGGTCAAAGAGAAGGTTGCCATCAGAAAAGCATGTGTTTATTCCTTTTTTTCTTAAGTTACCATCAGAAAGTGTATGTTTCTTTATTTACCCTCAGATAGAAAAGTCTATCCCAAAGATAGAGAAGAAAGTTTCTTGATGCTCTGAGAAGGCTTTCTTTTTGCTACCCTGGGTGCAGTCCTGGGAGCTGGCCTCCGGGGCTGCAACATTTTCCTTTATAAGAGTTGCTGTGGGGGGTTGGAGAGATGGCTCAGTGGTTAAGAGTACTGACTGTTGTTCCAGTGGACCCGGGTTCAAACATTCCCAGCACCCATATGGCAACTCACAACTATCTGTAATTCTAGTTCTAGGGGATCTGATACCTTCACCCCAATGCAATAAAGGTTAAATAATTTTTTTTTAAAAAGAGATGCTGTGGTCATGGTGTCTCTTCACAGCAATAAAACCCTAAGTAAGTAAGACAATGGACAGCATAGAAGGGGGAAATATCTTCAAATAAGATTGATTTGAATGGAATTTCTCAGACTGAAACCACGATGGCCGGGGTTTCAGACCTAGGCTCACTCCTCATATGAAAAGAAAATGAATCAAGGAAGGAAGAAAGGCCGTGGAATTCACAGCCATCACCGTCCTTGACGGCCAGCTCTGTGCCAAGCATGTCAGAAGTGGTTGCCTGGCCTCCAATACAACAGCAGCCACACTTACAGAACACAACCCCCCTCACTGGAGCGTGATTTCCAATAACTTGTGGTTGCATTTCATTTCACTAGTGATTTAAAATATATCTTTAAAAGTGTTGAATCCTTTGCATTCTCATTCTGATAAAAGCAAGCTAGTGACTGCTTAGCCTCTTTCTAATTTAGGTTTTTGGTTTTGAATCAGTGAGTTTATTAATTATAGAGCAAGTCAAAGTAAAATAATAAATAGCAAGTGATATATTGTGATAGATAGATAGATAGATGATAAACAGGTAGACAAATAGCAAAACACCATCAACTCATACATATTCAGGAACGCCCCACAGGAATCACCTGGGGGCTCTTAAGGCAGCCAGCTGGAATTCCCAACAGAGTCCTAGAGTAGAGTGATTCTAGGGTGAGGCTTCCAAGTAAAAGAACAAATAGCTGCCGATAAGGATAACATCATCAAAACTGGGTGCTCACAACATCCAGCAGACACTGGGGGAGGAGGCTGAGGCCATTTCTTGGAATTCCTAATGGAACGTTCACTCCATGTCGGAACTTCCGGTTCCTTTTCCACTGTAGGCACTTGCTGTGGAATAATCCTTTTTGTGCACTGTGAAGATTTGTCATTGGATCCAGGCAGAAATTATAGGTGGGACAACCAAACTAAGAGAATGATGGGAAGAAAAAGGCAGAGTCAGGGTGATGCCAGCCAGCCCCCAAGGAAGCAGGACATGTAGAAAATGAGGTAACAAGCCATGAACCACGTGGCAAAGCATAGATAAGGAATATGTGATAATTTAAATGTAAGAGTTAGGTTGTAATAAGCCTGAGCTATTGACCGAGCATTTATAATTTACATTAAGTCTCCCAGTCAGTTATTTGGGAAGCTGCTGCTGGTTATTTGGGAGCAGGTGGTCAGGAAAGGAAACCTCTGCCTACAGGCACTTTTACATCATAGGATAAAAAAAATAGCAACTTCTGTTGTGAATGATTCACCTTCCAGCTGTTTTCAAGGGTACTCTTTGAATTTCTAGGCTGTTTTGCTGTTGTTTCTTTCTGTCAGAGTTAGGGGGCAGCTCATCCCTGTTCTTGGGGGACATTTTGTGTGAAACATACTTGTGTCTGAAATGGGAGAGGTGTAGCCCCCTTCCAGCACTTTCCCCCCTCCCACTCTCTCCTCTCTCTCTCTCTCTCTCTCTCTCTCTCTCTCTCTCTCTCTCTCTCACGTGCTCTCTCTCTCTTTCTCTTTTAGTTCATGTTGTGCCCAAATTCTGAAACCCCAAAATCACCAAAAGACCCATTTCAATGCAAAGCAAAGAGTCTTTTATTGTTGTTTAACGAGCTAGCCTCATTAATTTGGGCTCTTTGTCTGCTCATCAAGGCAGATGCTTGGAGAAGGACCCTGAGAAACCACGAGACAGGGGGTGGATATATTGGGTAGAGCAGGGGGAGTGTCTAGGGGTAAGCAACAGTCTCGGGATTGGTGGGCTTCCGGGCTTGGGCGACCTGTTCTGTGTTGATTGGTCAACTGGTTGTTATGGCCTATAGGCCCTCCCAGGGCGGTTGCTATGCTCTGTATGTGACTGTTGTGCACTTGTATGTAAAGCACACCTAGAGCCATAAAGCACAGCCCCACCAGCTAACTTCTGATTGGTTCCTTGCCACGATGAGGGTATCTGACCTCCTAGTGACTAGGACAGGAGGGGCAAGGTCAGACAAGCATATGTTAGCCTGCCATGGCTGCTAAAGCAGGGAGCTGGTCCCTTCGTTCATTGAAATTACTGTATATACTATTTTTGAAGTTTTATTATATACAAAATTTGTAATCACTTAGAGCCATTTATCTTAATTTAAAAAATTTTAAATTTAAATATATTTTGATTATATGCTTCCTCTCCCCTGCCCTTCCAGTTCCTCTCCTCCTCCCTACCCACCCAACTTTAAGTTCTTCCTCAAAAAAACAAAAACCCAATACAATAAGCATACCCCCAAACCAAGAAAACTAAAACCACACCCAAAAAGAAAGAAAAAACAATAACAACAGCAAACACACAAACAGAGAAACAACCCACCAAACTGTAACCAAATAAAAGCACACACACAAAAACTGTGGAGTCTATTATATGTTGGTGAACTACTCCTGAGCATGAGGCCAGTCCTGGAATGGCTGATATAATCAATATACTCTGTTGGAGAAAAGTGATTATCCCTTCCCAGCAGGCATAAGTAACAGTTCAGTCATTAGCCTTTATCCTAGTGACTAGGTTTTCATTCATTCACTCATTTTTTAGAATTATAAAAAAGATCTTAAAACAGCCTCTATGCATATGATAGAGGTTCTTAAAGAGGAAATGAATAAGCCCCTTAAAGAAATCTGTTAAAACACAGTGGAAATAAATAAAACCATTCAAGAACTGAAAGTGGAAATATAATCAATAAAGAAAATCTAAACTGATGGAAATCTGGAAAAAAAAATAGGAACTGGAACAGGAACCACAGAGGCAAGCTTTACCAACAGAATATAAGAGATGGAAGAGAGAATTTTAGGCAATGAAAACATGATAAAAGAAATAGATACTATAGCAAAAAAAAAATGTTAAATCAAAAAACTCCTGGCACAAAACTCTAGGAAATCTAGGACACTTTAAAAGACCAAGTCTAAGAATAATAGGAATAGTGGAAGAAGAAACACAGGTCAAAGACACAGAAAATATTTTCAACAAAATCACAGAAGAAGCTGCGTGGTGGTGGTGGTGGTGGTGGTGACACACGCCTTTGATCCCAGCACTCAGGAGGCAGAGGCAGGTGGATCTCTGTGGTTCAAGGCCAGCCGGGTCTACAGAGTAAGTTCCAGGACAGCCAGGGCTACAGAGAGAAACCTTGTCTCAAAAAACAAAAAAATCATAGAAGTAATTTACCCTAACCTAAAGAAGGAGATGCCTATCAAAGTATGAGAAGCATGCAGAACACAAAATAGACTGAACCAGAAAAGAAAGTCCCTTTGGCACATAGTAATCAAAATACTAAACATCTAGAACAAAGAAAGAACATTAAAATCTGAAAGTGAAAATGAATCAATGTACCATATGAAATCATACCTATTAGAATTGTACCTGATTTCTCAATGGAGACCCTAAAAGCCAGAAAGGCCTGAACAAGATATCATGCAGACTCTGAGACCACAAATTCCAGCCCAGACTACTTACTATACCCAATAAAACTTTCAGTCACTGTAGATATAGAAAATAAGACTTTGCATAATTAAACCAAATTTAAGCAATATCTACAAATCCAGCCTTACAGAAAGTGCTAGAAGGTAAATGACAACCTAAAGAGGTTAACTACATTCAAGAAAGCACAGGGTGTTAGGACCCGACACCAGGCTGACCCTGCCCCCTACAATGGGCGGGGCACACACAGGGACATTCGTTGCGGACCTGTGTGAGGACTCTGCTCGAGCATAGAACCTCAGTGTGCATGCACGGTCTTCCCTTTAAAAGTTCCAACTCTCCTGCCTCTCTCTCTTCCTCCCTTCACTTCACTTCCACTCTCTCTTACTCTCTGTCTCTCTTCTCTCTTACTCTCTCTGCTCTGCCGGCCTATAATAAACAATGTTAACGTATCTCTTGTTCTCATGTCTCATCTTGCGCCTTCTTTTAATTTAAGCAAAAGAATAACACAGGGAATAAATAATTCCACACCAGCAAAATAAAGAAAAGGGGAGGGGGTAGCACACCACCACCAACAACAAAAATAACAGGAATAAACAATCATTGGTCATTGATATTGCTCAACATCAACCGTCTTAATTTCCCAATAAAATGATACAGACTAACAAATAGATGTGAATACAGGATCCCTCCTCCTCTCCATTAAACACACCTTGACATCAAGGATAGACATCGCCTCAGGTTAAAGTGCTGAAAAAAAGATATTCCAAGCAAATGGACCTTAGAAGCATTGGTGTAGCCATTTTAATAACTGACAAAATAGATTTCAAACCAAAACTGATCAGCAGAGACAGGGAAGGAAAGAAAACTCCCCCAAACACAAGGGCATCCATGTTTGTAAAATAAACATGTATAAAGCTTAAGTCCCCTATTGACCCTTAGATAGTGGTAGCAGGAGACATCGATACCCCAATCTTGCCAACAGACAGGTCATACAGACAAAAACTAACCCGAGAAATGCTGGAGATAACTGACATCATAAACCAAATGGACTCAAACAGATATTTATAGAGCTAGTTTCTCAGGGAACTCAAGACAACACATGACAAACCAACATAATGTACATACAATTATCAATAAGCTTAGCCAATGTTACTGCAGAGACTTCTCCTGAGCATGGTTTCCCTCTAACTTCAAGGAGAAATAGAAATGCAAAAAAAAAAAAAAATTCTTTTGAAAATAGAGCAAGAGAAGTCCAATTTTATTTTTTTCTAATTAGGAATATGTAAAAGAAACAAACTTATTTTTAGGAATTCAAGTGACTTTACGTAGGAAGTTTCTACCCTACCATCAATGAATCATGAGTGTGATATTTGTAACACATTATTTCTGCAATGACATTTAGAATTGAAACATTGCCTTTGAAGCAATACAATCTTTCTTTAAAAAATGTGTTTAGATAATGAAGGGGACTCCCCCACAATGGGTGCTTCCTCCTGGACCAGGGGTTAGCCACAAACCACACCCAAACCCCTGTTTTCCAGAGAGATCCTTTGTCAATCGGGGATGAAAAGTGAAAGTGGCTGCTTTCTCACCCAGAAAACAGCAGCAAATGACCTTGCAGGTGTCATTGTTAAGAGGTGGAAAAGGGGAGGCCTGTGTTAGACTGGGCTAGGATGAGGGGTTAAGGAGACAGGGGATGAGGGGGAAGGGGAAAGAGCAGGGGAAGGGACAAATGACGGCTTCTGGATAGAGGGGAGTGGGAAACCTGTGTTAGGATGGGGTGTTTAATTTTAATTGGGCATGTTAATTAGGTGAGCCAAGGGGGCTTCTGATTGTTCAACTTTAATGCTTTGATAGCTGGACCTTGGTAGCCAGGCTCTGGAGGAGGCAGTGGCCAAATAAGGGAGTGGTTGTTAGCTCAGAAGAAGGACAGAAGGGCAAGACCTGCCAGAGCTGTGTTTGCCATGCTCAACCTGGCCAGAGTCCCTTCACATAAGGTCTCTGTGGAGCTCTAGGTAGCCTTGAACTCACAGAGATCCATGAAAGGCATAATCCTTTCTTTTAAACACTGTGCTGCAAATACAAATGTATGCGCCAAGATAGATCTATTCTGTGAGTTCTGGTTAATTTTTGTTTGTTTGTTTGTTTGTTTTTTTGAGACAGGGTTTCTCTGTGTAGCTTTGGAACCTATCCTGGCACTCGCTCTGGAGACCAGGCTGGCCTCAAGTTGGAGCTGGAGTTGTCAGCCATCTGATACGGGTGTTGGGAACTGAACTTGGGTCCTCTGCAAGAGCTCTTAACTGCTGAGCCATCTCCCCAGCCCAGTGGATGTCTTGGTGTGTGAGTTCTTGCTGTGTTGGGACCAGGTAACTTTCCCCGCAGGATCTGTTGTTAAAAGGCTCCCCTTAGCTCTTTTTGTGCTCCTCTCTGCATGTGGCCAGAGAGCAGCTGCCCAGTGAGTGTATTAGTGACAAAATGCCTGACCCAAGCAGCTTAAGGAAGGAAGGGTTTATTTGGTTCACAACAGTACAGTGGGGAAGTCACCAAGATAGCTTGAAGCGGCTAGTCACATTGTATCCACACTCAGGACGCAGAGATAAAAAGAAGCATGCTCAGCTCACATTTTTCTTTTTACTTAGTCCAAGACCTCAACCTATGTAAGGGGTGAGGATTAGGAGGGTGGGGTGGGGGGGTGCTGCCCAAGTTTGTATTGGTCTTTCTCACCTCAGTTGACCCAGTCTAGAAACTCACCTCCAAATGTTCCAGGGGCTTGTTTCCTTAGTGATTCTAGATCCTGTCAACCTGACAAGCTTAACCTTCCCACAAAGCAGAGTGGCCTGTCACCTGTCACTTGTGTACCAGCAAGGGGGAACAGGAGCTAGGCTTCCAGGACCAGGGTGTAGGCAGAATCTTCCTGTCCCGCAGCCGCTCACAAATAGTCACTCAGAGGCTTAATGCTTGGCCAATAGCTCAGACTTGTTATTAACTAACTCTTACCCTTAAATTGACTGATCCCTCTTTTTTGTTTTTTGGGGTTTGTTTTTTTGGGGGGAATAAGGTTTCTTTGTAGCTTTGAGACCCGTCCTGGAACTTGCTCTGTAGACCAGGCTGGCCTTGAACTCACAGAGATCTACCTGCCTCTACCTCCTGAGTGCTGGGATTAAAGGCGTGGGCCACTACCGCAAGGCTTCATATTTCTATCTGTGCTTTGCCACATGGCTCATGGCTTGTTACCTCATTTACTACACGTCCTGCTTGCTCAGTGGCTGGCTGGTGTGCCCCCTGACTCCACCCTTCTTCCATCCCATCATTCTGTGTTTGACTTTCCCTCCTAACTTTTATCCTGTCCACCTATCGGCCAGGCAGCTTGTTCATTAAACCAATCATAGTGCCATACATTCACATTGTGTACAGGAGGATTATCCCACAGCACCAGGGTGCTTGGTGAAGGGTATGAGTTCTAAAACAGTAAGAAGCTGTCACCAGTATGAAATAGACTGGTTTGCTGAAGCGAGTGACTTTTGTTCCTCTGTGGCACCAATGTACACATGAAGGACACAGACGACCTCAGGTCATGCTGTTTCCTCTGACATGGCAATAGCAAACCATAGCAAATCCACAGTCTTAAAAATAAACAACAGTCTTTTTGCAAGCAAAACCAAAATTTACTAGTGAATGTTTACAATTCTTGGTAGCATCATTTAAATCATGTTCCATTGATCCTTTGAGCAAAGCCTAGTAAGAGTCAGGTGACATTTAATGACAAAAACAGCGACACTGGGCTGGAGAGATATAGCTCAGAGGTTAAGAGCACTTGACTGCTCTTCCAGAGGTCCTGAGTTCAATTCCCAGCAACCACATGGTGACTCACAACCACCTGTAATGAGATCTGGTGCCCTCTGCTGGTGTGCAGTTATACATGGAAGCAGAATATTGTATACATAATAAATAAAATCTTTAAAAAAAACAGTGACACAATCCTAAAGCCTTATATAAAATGTGTTGGGCATGAAATACTGATCTTTAGCCACCCATCTTCTGCAAGACTGAAAGCAGCCACAAGGGGGTGTAGTGCTCCTAATGTTTGTCAGCAGCCAACTTCAGAAACAGGACAACACATCCCTCCCTCCCTCCTCCTCCCTCTCTCTCCCCCTTCTCTCTTCCCTTTCCTTCCTCTGAAGCATGGGCTAACCCTAATAGCATTCCTTCTCTGCATCAGATCCAACCTACCAAATGTGAAGCGTTACCCTCATTAGATTCCTAATGGTTTAGCCATGAGGAAAGCCTGCTGAGCACAGCCAGCTCTGGCATCACTGGCTAAGGATGCTGGGTGGCAGAAGATAACCAGATTCTGCCAGACAGGAAGCAGAAGATCATAACGAGTTATCCTGTGCTTTGGCTTGTCTCACTAACAGGTTTTTTTTGTTTGTTTTTGTATTTTTTTTTTTTTTTTGGACAGGGTTTCTCTGTATTGCTTTGGAGCCTGTCCTGGAACTTGCTCTGTAGACTAGGCTGGCTTCGAACTCACAGAGATCCGTCTGCCTCTGCCTCCCGAGTGCTGGGATTAAAGGTGTGCGCCACCAATGCCTGGCTCATTAACAGCTTTAAAGTAGCAAATAAAATACTGAAAACATAGCCAATAGGCAGAAAAATAGAAAAATAAGAAGGGATGTTTTTTCACATAGCATTAAAAATACTAGGAAATTGCTTGCTCTTCCTCAGAATAAATACTATTAAAACATTAAATTCCATTTCTTTTTGCCTAGGAAACTAAAAACTTATACTTATCCTGAAAGAACAAGCTCAAACATGAATACACACACACACACACACACACACACACACACACACACACACACACACCCCAAAGTGAATAGACATTCCCTTAGCTGAAACCCTGTGGATTAGCTGCTTACTGAGCCACTAAAATTCTGGAATACATCTAATTATTATGTGTTAAAAAGCCAAAACTGGGGCTGGAGAGATGGCTCAGCAGTTAAGAGCACTGACTGCATCTAATATCAATATATAACAAAGTTTAACACAGTTTTGGCTTTTTTATGACTTTTTTTAAAAAGTTTTTTTATTTATTTATTATGTATACAGTCTTCTGCCCGCATGCCAGCAGAGGGTACCAGATCTCATTCAAGATGGTTGTGAGCTATCATGTGGTTGCCGGGAATTGGACTCAGGACCTCTGGAAGAGCAGTCAGTGCTCTTAACTGCTGAGCCATCTCTCCAACCTCAGTTTTGGCTTTTTAACACATAATAATTAGATGTATTCCAGAATTTTAGTGGCTCAGTAAGCAGCTAATCCACAGGGTTTCAGCTAAGAGAATGTCTATTCACTTTGTGTGTGTGTGTGTGTGTGTGTGTGTGTGTGTGTGTATTCATGTTTGAGCTTGTTCTTTCAGGATAAGTATAAGTTTTTAGTTTCCTAGGCAAAAAGAAATGGAATCATGTTTTGCTTTATTTTGTTTGTTTGAGCTATAGTCTCACTGTAACCCAAACTAGCCTGGAGTTGTCTGTGTGGTTCAGACTAGTCTTGAACTCATGATTCCCCCTTAGCTGCTGAAGTGCTGGGCTTGTAGACATGTACCTCTATACCTCACTAAGACAAATCTCCCTGTTTGATTTTTTTTGAACAATTGGGTCCTATAAATTAATGTGTGAAATTTAAAACAAAACCAATGAGAATTAAGGAAGAATATCAAGGCAAAAGTAAAAAGTAGTCATTCACTCTGTGACTCACAAACCAACACACAAGCACTGCCAATGTGGGCTGAACAGGCACTGTAGCCCTTGGCATCCCACAGACATACTGATTTTGGCAACCACCCATGGGTATGGATGCTTTGTGGGAGGCTGGGAGTTCAGCAGAGAGGCTCCAACTCCTCAACAGAGTAAGGCAAAAAAAAAAAAAAAAAAAGGAACAAGCTTATCACAGGGTGTAGAACAAGCAGGTTCACTGTCTCATAGACCTGCCCCCAACCTCACAACTCAGTGACAAGAGCCTCCTCCAGTCATGGCTTCTACAAGGGAAAACAGGAACATAATGAGTGCCTGGTTTCCAAACCAAGAGACTTGGTTCTTTTTTGCTTGTTCAAGCATTGATGGCTTGTCATGAATTAATAGTATGGGGTTAGCTTGAAACAGGGAAAAGGGGTGGGGTTCATAGCATCTGGGTCATGGAACTCAACAAAGGATGATGGGTCTTACAGCCACCTTACAGCTCTGTCAAGAGGCCCAGCCACACACCTCCTCAAATGTATCACCTGCAGGTGCTTCTGCGCAAAGCCTGTGTGGGCCCTGGCAACTCTGCCTGTACCCCACTAGCTACTGTTCTCTGTGCCCCCTTGTAAACCAATACTGATAGTTAACTTGGCAGGACCTAGGCCATCTAGAAGATGAGGTCCTGGGCATGCCATTGTGTACTATGTCCATTAGGTTATCCTCTGGGTAGATCTTTGAGGAGTTACCTAGAGTAGGTTTGCTGAGGTAAGGAGACCCACCCTGAATGTGTGTGACATCATCTCATGGTCTAGGACTCTTGACTTAAAAAACAGAACACAAGGAGAGCCACCATCATCCATCTCACCCTGCTTCCTGACTGTGGCGGCTGTGTGACCAGCTGCCGAGGCTGTGACCAGCTGTCTCACACTCCTGCCTCTATGCTTTCCACACCACGATGGACCAAACTGTGAGCCAGAATAAACCCTTCCTTGAAGTTTTCTGCCAGCTTAGCAGCTGCACATGAATCTACTGAGATTTTAATGATCATCTGTGGCCTCTTGGCCATAGTCAGCACTCCATCTGCTACTCAGGCCACAACCTTGCAGGGCTTCCAGTTCCAAGGCCCTGGCTCTGTCATAGCCATGATATGTAGGTTTAAATTAAGTTTCTATCATTCTATTTATCAATGAGACTCAGGAGTCAAAAGCTGGCGTGGAAAACCTGCTATCTCAAAAAGGTTGAATAGCAACTAGCTGACTTTGGCTTTATGCCAGAAACGCTTCAAGTCTCTTCTTTCATCCCAGAACGTGAACAAAACAAAACAGAACAAAAAGCACCAAACTCAAGTCACTGCCCTTTCCTATTGACGTTTACAAAGTGGAGTCAGAAATAGGTTGATAAACGGTAGTTTATTGGGGAAAAGGACTCACGCAAAGCAGCCAGTGACCAGGTTTGCACCTGAGCAGGATGGACCCTGAAATGCTTCCCAGTCAGCTCAGCCAGGTGAAAGAGCCGCATGTGCGCCTTCCTCCTTCTTAAACCCTTGTTTAAGTGGTCGTGGTCAGCGGTACCTCTTAATCAGGGTTTCTCCCTACACTTTCCTTTCTGTTCATCTTCTCTAACCAAATTGCTGGCTTCTCTATGGCCAATTTCAGTCAGTTAGTTGCTGGCTCCACCCCCTTATTAAAGGTTTAACTTTATTGACAAGTCTCAGGAGTGTGAGAGTGAGATCAAAATATCCCACAACACTTCTTCCCATTGCTGTTGCCGGGCATTGTATCACTTCAATGAGCTAACTATCCAATGCTGTGTAGATTGTCCACAAGCGCTTTCAGGCAGCTGCTCGACTCTGCTGAACTAGGAGAAAGCAATTAACATCGAACACTCAGGGCACTGCCATAGGGAAAAGAAACAACTCTGAACTTGGTTTAGCTGTCTGAAATTCAGAGGAAGCATACATTCCCAAGACATTTCCCAACCATGAATCAAAGGGGTGGAATGGCTAAATCCACAGATAAGACCAGATGAGCTCCTGGATTCCTTAGCTCACTAAGTCTGTCTCTTCCAAGGCCAGGCAGAGATGCCTGCTTTATAGCAACACAAGGCTTTAAGAACATGGAAAATCAGAAACATCAGTGAGCTGTAAGAGAACTGTGGTGGTTTGAATAAAAATGGCTCCCATAGGCCCAAAGAGAGTGGGAACTATTAGGAGGTGTGGCCTTGTTGGAGTGGGTGTGACTTTGTTGGAGGAACTATGTCATTAGGGGTTGGGCTTTGAGGTCTCAGAAGCTCAAGCCTGGCTAGTGTGTTGCTGTCTCTTCTTGCTCCTGTGGATCCAGATGTAGAACTCTTTTTTGATTTTTCGAGACAGAGTTTCTCTGTGTAGCTTTGGAGCCTATCTTGACACTGGCTCTGGAGAGAAGTCTGGCCTCGAACTTACAGAGATCCACCTGCCTTTGCCTCCCGAGTGCTGGGATTAAAGGCGTGCACCACCAACGCCCAGCTCAGATGTAGAACTCTTAGCCACCTCTCCAGCACCGTGTCTGCCTGCATGCTCTATGCTTCCTGCCATGATGATAATGGAGTAAACCTCTGATCTTAAAGCCAGCCCCAATTAAATAAATACATTTTATTTATAAGAATTGCCATGGTCATGGTGTCTCTTCACAGCAATAGAACCCAGACTAAGACAGGAGTGCACAGATAGCATGATGAAATCAGTCTGTGGACAAAATGAGAAGTTCAGCAAACAGAATTTTTCAAAAAAGAATTAGCTAGACCTTTGGAGCTAAAGAATACAGAAGTAAAGTTTGGAAATGTGATGGAGAGTTCCAACAGCAGACTTGATTAAACAGGGAAGTGACTCTGTGATCTTGAAAAAGGTCATTTGAAGTTATATCTCCAGTCAGAGGGGAAGAAAGAAGAATCAAAATGAGTGAAGAACATTGATAGGATTTCTGACACCTAACAGTGTGAGCCAGTATGCACATTCTGGGAATCCCACAAGGAGAAGAGAAAGAGAAGTCAGAAGAAAGCTTGTTTGAAGAAATCATAGCTCCAAACTGATAGATTCTCAAATTTTGAGAAAGACTTAGGCATCCAGACTCATGAATCCAAAGCTATTAAAATAAGATTACTATATATATATATATGTGTGTGTGTGTGTGTGTGTGTGTGTGTGTGTGTGTGTGTATGTGTGTGTGTGTGTATGACTATCAAATAAATATATATATAATAAAAGTCAGAGACAGAATTTAGAATTTATCAAGAGAAAAGAATCCTGCCACATACAACTGAACATGAGTCTATCAGCAGATTTCTGAGCAGAAATCTTTTTTTTAAATGCTTTTAATGTTTATTTTTATGTGCATTGGTGTTTTATATGTAAGTTTGTCTGAGGGTGTTATATCTTGGAGTTACTGACAGTTGTGCTGCCATGTGGGTGCTGAAACTTGAACCTGGGTCCTCTGGAAGAGTAGTCAGTGCTTGTAATGAAAGACCCCCGAAGAGGTACTTTCATAGAAGGAGACCCGCACCCAGGAATCAGCGAGACCACGAGCTTGGATGCAAAACCGCAAGAGGCTTTATTGGAGATACGGGTACCCGGGCGACTTAGCTTCTGTGAGGCCAAGTGCCCCGAGCCAAGGGAAAGGGGTCCTTATATAGGGAAAAAGGCGCAAGCTAGAAGCAGGGATTCTATTGGATAATTCTAATGAGGCATTGTACAGAGCTATTCCCATTGGTCAATGTAAATGAGGCGCTATACAGGGTTATTCAAATGAGGCGCAGTACAGAGTTATTCAAATGAGGTGAAACACAGAGTCTTTCAAATGAGGCGAAATACAGAATCATTTCTATTGGATGGTTCAAATGAGACACAGAGCCATTCCAGATCAGCATATTCTCAAGGTCTGGTGTCTGGTACAACAGACTCAATTCCCCCTCCCTCCACGTCCAGATGGCTGACCTTGGGGGCGGAGACCTTGGGACGGAGTGTTTCTCATCGGGCGGGGGCTCAGGGGCAGGGCTCCAGGCCGGCTCACTTGGTGTTTGTTCTCGTGCCGGCCCACCTGGTGCTCGCCCTCGTGCCGGCCCACCTGGTGCTCGTTCTCGGGCCAGCCCACCTGGTGCTCGTTCTCGGGCTGGGCGTGCGGCGGGTGGCGGGGGAAGTGGAAGCCGCCGGGGGTGGGGATCGGGGAAGCCGCCGACAGGAGGAAGAGGAGACAAACTTGAGAAAGAAAGGGCTAAGGGGCAGGGGTCTTTCAGTAACACACATAATAAAAAGACCCAGAGTCAGATTTTGGGGTTCCAGCTTCAAGCTGAAGATCAGAGAAGCAAAGCCGCCAAGCCACTAGCTCTCACCTCTACCCCAGGCTGAGAGAGCTGATCCTGCCTCCATGAGCTCTCACCAAGCCTCAGACTGCTGCCTCTCCTCAGTGTGGCTGGAGAATCAGTCTCCACATGAGACCCTTTGCTTTTTATACCTCCCTAGTGCTGGGATTGAAGGCTTGTGATCCCAAGTGCTGAGATCACTTTGTGTGAGCTGTTTCTCTTTAGGACTGAATCAGTTTCATGTAACTCAGTGTAGCCTTGAACTAACAGATCCATCTACCTCTACCTCCTCAGTGGTGGGATTAAAGGTGTGTACCACCACCTCCTGGCTTCTATTGCTAACTAGTGTGGCTGGCTTTGCTTTCTGTACCCTCAGGCAAGCTTTAATACATCTTAAATAGTATATCACCACAAGTGCTCTTAACTGCTGTGCAGAAATCTTATAAGGGAAAAAAGTGGAATAATATAATCAAAGTGGAAAAAGCCAAACAAGAGGCAGAGGAGGTAACTCAGTGATTAAGAGCACATGCTGGGCGGCTCTCAAGGGTCTGTAACAACAGCTCCAGAGGAATCTGTCACCTTCATCTGGCCTCCTTGAGCACCTACATCTACATGCACCTACCTACACACAGACAGACACATATACACATAACTAATAAGGGAAATTTAAAAACAAACATGCAAACAAATACTCACACCCAAACTAAAGCCAACAACACCCCCTGCTCCCTGACAAACACACATACTATACCCGAAATAAAGAAATGATGGAATTCATCATGACTTGCATAGTCATGCCAGCGGTGCTAAAGAGAGTTCTTCCAGTTGAAATGCAAGGATGCTAATTTGCAACACAAAATATGAAACTATGAAGAAGAAATATGGAAGTATAAAGCTCACCAGTAAAGGTAACCATAGGCAAATTCTGAATCGTCTGCCACTATGATGACAGCACGTGGCTCCTATGTTTAACTTTAGCATACAAGTTAAAAGACTGAAGTGTTAAAACCTGCTACAGCGAGGTGAACGTAATGGCCACCCAGCCCCAGTATCTGGAAACTAAGATAAGAGTATCTTGAGTTTGAGACCAATGTGGGCTGTATATCATAATCTTGTCTCAACAACAACAACAAAAATAATCGGGATAAAGGAAAAACCTAGGGATTATATGAAAAGATTTAAATTGTGACATCAGGGTTTCTCTATAGCTTTGGAGCTTGTACTGGAACTTGCTCTGTACACCAGGCTGGCCTCAAACTCAAAGAGGCCTGTCTCTGCCTCTTGAGTGCTGGGATCAAAGGCGCGCGCCACCACTGCCTGGCCCCCAAGTTCATTTTTTAAATAGATAAAATTGAAAAATATTTAAAAAGAGATTGAGATTGAAGGCAGGGGAGTGGAGGACTCACATAAATAAAATCATAAACAGCCAATATAACAGAAACAGCCAATATAACAGAAATGCCACTAATCATCATACAACATGACTACAGTTGTGAGCCAACAACTTAGATAATATACACAAAGTAGATACATTCCTAGAAACACAACCTATCAAACTGAGTTACAAAGAAATGAAAAAATACTAACAGACCAACGTGATTAATTACTAATTGAATTACTAATCAAAAACTTCTTAACAAAGAGTGACCCGGACAAGAGACTTCACTGGTCAAACCAACAAATGTTTAAAGAGATCATTCCAATTCTTCTCAGATTCTTCAAAAACTTGAAGGACAGAAACATTTCCAAACTTTATAAGGCCAGCATAATCCAGATACTAAAGTAGACAAAGACATTACAGAAAAAGAAAGCTAAAGGCCTATATCTATGATGAACATGGATGCAAAATCCACAAGAAAACACCAGCAAACAGAACTCAATAGCACATTAAAAAGATCTTTGTTATGACTGAATGGAACATGTCTCTGGAATACAAAGACGGCTCCATATACACCAATCAAGAAGCACAAAGCACCACATAGACAGAATAATAACATTGTTTATCCTAATATACACAGAAAATGTGTATACTGAAATTTTTTTCTTTTGTTTTGAGGCAAGGTCCCTCTTTGTAGCCCATATTGGACTCAAACTCACTATATTTCAACCTAGCCTTCTAAGTGCTGGGTTAGAGGCACATGCCACCATGCCCAACTAAAATCCAACATTCAATAAAATAACAAAATAATAAAAATAAAAGAAGAAAATTCAACAAATTGGAAATGGAAGGAATGTATCCCAGCCAATTATGGTGCTTCATGCCCTCCCACTCCTGGGTAAGTAGAAATAGGAGGGTTTTTGAATCCATAAATTCAAAGTTAGCCTATACAATATTGGGAGACTGACTAAAAAGATGAATGAGAGAGAGGGAGAGAGAGAGAGAGAGAGAGAGAGAGAGAGAGAGAGAGAGAGAGAGAGAGAGAGAGGATACAAAGAGAGAGAAATGTATTTTAGCATCAGTCTTGAATCACAATCCGGAGCTACCACTGTGTTCAATGATAAGATCTGAAAGCCTTCCCTTCCTCTGTGATCAGACATAAGATAAGAGTTCTCCTTAGCCTTGTATTCAACATGGCACAAGAAGTCTTAGCTAGAGCAATTATCTAACTAAATAAAAGACATCCCAATTAGAAAGAAGTAAAATTCTTTTTCAGAAGACATGAACTGTAACACCAAAGACATTACAGAAAAATATATAGAACCAGTAAATGAATTCAGTAAAGTTGTATGATAAAAAATTGAAACACAAAAACCAGTTGTGCTTCCATGCAGTAACAATGAACTATTCAAAAAAGAAAATTTGAGGAATCCCATTTACAGTGACATCAAAAAGAACTAAACACCTAGGAATGAACTTACCTGAGGAGGTGAGATGTCTGTACTGTGGAAACTATAAGACACTTCAGTGAGAGTCACTGAAGATTCACATAATGGAAAGACAGCCTGCACTTACAGATCACAGGTATTAATGCCATTAGATTGTCAATACTGTCAATAATGTGCTAACCTGTGCTAGCACTGATCTGTTCAATGCAACATGCCAACATTCCAATGGCATTTCCCACAGAAATAAAAACAAATACTCATTCTAAAAATTTCCATAAAACCATAAAATACTCTGTGTGGTCATAGAAATCTCAAGTAAGAACAGAATATTTCTTTTTAGAAATAAGCCACAGTAATAGAAACAGTTATATAGTCCAATGGGAAAGAAGAGGGAGTCTGGATGCAAATGCTCACACTTAAAGCCAAGGGATTCTTAACAGCAATGGTAAGACCATGACAGGGAAGGCAGAGTCTCTTCAGTGAATGGTGGGGAGAATCACAAGTCCTGGGTGGAACTGGTCTCCTCACACAAAAAACAGCCAGATGTAGATTAACAAACGTAAGGCTTGACACTGTAAAACTAGCCAAAGGAAACAGAGAAAATGGTTCATACAAGTGGCCTGGGCAATATTTTAAAAATATAATCCCCAAATAAAAACATGACAAATGCGATTGCATTGAACTAAAACTTCACTGTGTGGCAAAAAAAAAAAAAAAAAAAAAAAAGAAAAAAAAAAAAGAAACAGAAGACAGCCACATAAAGAGAAAAACACAATCTAGACACCCAAACAATGGGTAATGTCTGAATACAGTAAGAACTCAACTTGATAGCAGAGCCCACACAAACTAATTAAAAGGACAGAATTTGACAATGCATTTCTCCCAAAGACATGCATATGAAAAGGTGACCAATATCACTAACCAGAGAATGCATACCAAAACTACACATGGTAGAATAACTTTAACCAGTAAGATGAAGAATAATAGTTACCATGCGAATACAAAGAAAGAGGTATTAGCTCACAGCTCTGGGGTTCAAGAACATGGTGCTGGCATCTGCTTGACCTGAAATGGCCTCCTGTCAGATGGCCTCCTAGTGGTGAGAACATGTATGACACGACAGGAAGATGGACTAGGGAGAGGCCAGATTTTCTCTTTTAAGGACCCGTAGTCTTGGGGACTAATCCCCTCCTGGAAGACGCAGTCAATTCTATGATGTCGAGATCCATTACAACAAGGGTAGAATTTCAGTAATCTACTTACCTCCTATCCCACCCACCACTCTCTTAGGGTTTCTGCCCCCTCATAGCCACAGAGGGACAAAACACAGCAGATGCCAGATGCCAAGTGTCGGGGAGGAAACCACGTTTTGTGCACTGTTGGTGGTAAGGTGGATACCATATAGGAAAACAGTAAGAAGAGTCCTTAAAAAAGATAAAAAAGGAATTGCTATGTGACCCAGAAAGCTCCAAGAAAATGAATTTGGGGATTGGATCCCAGCAACCTGTGTTCACTACAATGTTATTCATGGTAGCTGTGGTTTGGACTTGTGTGTCATTGTATAAATAGATGACTGCATGAGAAAATATTCTGTGGAATATTATTCAGCCTTGAAAATGGAGGAGGTATTCCATGTATGAAGACATGGCTGAGTGCGGAGGGCATTGTGCTAAGTTAAATAAGCCAAACACAGAAAAGACACATAACCTTGGTTATATATGGAATCAAAATATATTGGGCTCAAGGAAGCAGAGAATAGAATGGTAGCTGGCAGGGATTGGAGGAGAAGGGATAAGGTGGTTGGGACTGAAGGCGACTCAGTTTCAGTTGTATAAGATGAATGTGTTCTGAATACCAAATGTCCAGATGGCTGTCTGTAGCTGCTGCTGCTGGACTGTGCACTTGAACTTGGCTAAGGGAGGATCTTAGGTGTTCTTACCACATACAAAGAAACAGCAACCATGTGAAACAATGGATGTGTTAATGGCTTCATTGCTGCAATTCTTTCAAAAAATGTGTATATATATATATATATATATATATATATATATACACCCATCAAAATATGGTATCATATATATATATATATATATATATATATATTGGGTCAACTACATTTACATAAACCTCAAAAGCACACTATGTTGGGAAACAGAAACTAGTCCAGTGTGGCATCTCATCTATGTGACCCTATGGCAGAGAAGATGTCCGTCATAGTGAATGGCTCAGAGAAGGTGCCTGTCATAGTGAACAGCTCAGAGCACAGGCTCCTGAAGTGTGTTCCCACAGCAGCAGCAGCAGCAGCAACAGCAGTGAAGTCACACGATTCTCAAGATGCCCAGATCTCTGGAGCAGGAACTCCATGGCAACACCCTGCAAGCCTCCATGGGAGCAGGGATGGTCTGAGATCATCACTAAGAACACCACAGAATGTTTTTCCTGCTCTGTTTCCCTATGCTCAATCTTTGTGTTTGGAATAGGGAAATACTTGTTCTTTTAAAATAGAACTTCATCTGGAGTAAAGCTCAGCTATGAAAGGGATTTAATGTAGACACACAATTAAAGGGAGAAGAACATAGACACATGCTCCCTGCACCCAGTTTAGGAATTTGAATGGTCCTGGGTGTCCAAGCTGTCTATTATATCTCAAAGCAATTACTTTTAGGGATAGAGGCCATTGGGTGGTGAGATATTTTTACAGAATGTCTGGTCTGGGTGAGAGGGTTCAGTAGTTAAGAGCACTGGCTGCTTTTGCAGAGATCTGGCACACACAGCCCACAACCACCTGCAACTCCAGCCCCAGGGGACTCTGATGGCCTCTGTGGCCTCCTCAGGCACTGTGTGTATGTGGTGCACAGACTTACATGCAGACAAAACAGCCATCCACATAAGAAGTCTCTCTCTTTTAAATGAGAGCACACAGTATCAGTTTTAAACCATCTCCAGGCTGAAGCATAGCTTTCATTTGTCCCGTGTGTTCTTGTTTGTGCCATCCTTATCTTCATCTATGTCCCACAGAGATTAAACTTCCCTAAAAACTTCAGATGCCATACTCCTTTTAAGGTTGAAGCAGATTAGTTCTAGCTATCTAGAATTTCCCTATTTTTTTTTTTAATTCATAGGGTCTTCATTTAAATTCTCTGATTCAGGTCTTCCTTTAAATCTTTTTTTCTTTTTGCAGAAATGTCTGGGACTCAGGCAAAGACTGATTAAACTAGCTATACAAGCATTAAAAGTTAATGCCTTTGTTTCATTTTTACCCACATACCAGTGGTTACCATGGTTACCTAGAAGGGTTCAGGTGGTGCCAACTTGCAGATGTGCTAAAATGTTTTCCTGGCTCTGTCTCTTAGTTGCTACAACATTATAGTCTATAGTTTTCAGGGAAAACATTCTTTTTAAATATCCCACGCTAATTTGGGGGAGCTTGTCTCCAGTTTTACATCCTTAATCCAACCATCTCATGGGGGAACAGAATAGATGCCCAACACCGGGGAAGCACTTAGGAGCTATAGCCCTCCTTCCTTTCCATGTACTAGTTTGGTTTTTCATCAGGAATCACCTCATTTTGAAGGTGAGATGGCATCCCATCGCCCAAAGCCCATGATCTCTGTAGGAGTCTTAGAATTACTTGAGCTGAAAGCAGCATACCCCAACAAGAGAAATGGCTATTTCATGGAATGGGAATCCAGAACGGGGGCGCAGCTGGAACCAGACACTGGAAAGCTCCCAAATGTTATCTTCTCTTCATTGTTTCCTGTAATCCATTTTGAATTTAATGTGTAGGATATACACAGCTGACAACTGACCTTTAAGCATTGGTAGTAGTTCACAGCACCGCTATGTGTCTTTTGCAGTTTCCATCACCTTCTGTCCACTTCCAGAACGCTGTTTTTTTTCCATGGACCAAATCTAGTCACTTTCCCATTTCCAGAAGCATTTCATTTTATTGTTTAATTTTTGTTGAGATAGAGTCTTATGTATCCCACGGTAGCCCCAAGTTCACAGTGTGGCCAGAGATGAGCTTGAACTCCTGATCTTCCTGCCTCCACTTCCCATGTGTTGGGATTACAGGAGTGTGCCACCATCCCCAGTTTTATGTGGTGCTGTGAACTGAGCCCAGGGCCTGGTGCATGCTAGACAAGCACTCTAATCAACCCTGTCAGGCCTCCAGCCTCCCCACCCCGCCCCGCCCCGGCCAGACAGGGTTTCTCTGTGTCATCCTGGCTGTCCTGGAACTTGCTCTGTAGATCAGGCTGGCCTTGAACTCAGAGATCTGTCTTCCTCTAGCATGCTGAAGTTTTTAAGGCCGACTAACATTCCATTTTGAGGAGGTGCCTCATTTTGTTGGTTCATTCTTCTGTAGGTGAACACTGGGGTACCTCCACCCAGAGGCAGTTGCAAACAATGTGGCTGTGTCTATGGATGTGAGAATCTTTTTGAATCCCTGCTTTCAGTAGTTCTGGGTATATATCCAGAAGTAGAATTAAATCAATTGCAATAAGTAATTTCTCTCTCTCTCTCTCTCTCTCTCTCTCTCTCTCTCTCTCTCTCTCTCTCTACACACACACACACACACACACACACACACACACACACACACACACAGAGTGTTTTGTTGTTTTATTTTTCAAGACAGGGTTTCTCTGTGTATCCCTGACTGTCCTGGAATTCCATCTGTAGATCAGGTTAACCGCAAACTCAGATATCTCCCTGCCTGCCTCTGCCTTCTCAATGCTGGAATGAAAGACATGTGCTACCATGCCCAGCTTCCTGTTTGATATATTTTGAGGAGCTGCTATGCCGTTTTTTTCACAGTGGCTCATGTTTCTCTGCATCCGCACCAACACTTAGCATTTTCCTTTTGCTGTTATGCTGGTCATGACCATTCTTGTGGGTATGATGCAGCACCTTAAGTG
Organism: Cricetulus griseus; assembly: GCF_003668045.3. Taxonomy (NCBI): domain Eukaryota; kingdom Metazoa; phylum Chordata; class Mammalia; order Rodentia; family Cricetidae; genus Cricetulus; species Cricetulus griseus. The sequence continues at coordinate 270,556,621 of NC_048596.1, read as the reverse complement.
GCTTTGATGGTTAGTGATGCTGAATTTATTCCCAGGTGCTTATTGTTCTGCAGAGGTGTCTCACAAGATCTTTCTCAGTTTTAGTTGAGTTTCGGGAGGCTTTGTAGAATTTTTCCTATGTATTCTTTATCAGATACACAAGAGACAAATGCTTTTCACTTTTTGAGATGTATTTTCACTCTGTTCATAGCATAGTTTACTAAGTATCAGCTTTTAATTTAGATGAAATTCAGTTTACTTATTTTCGTTTGCATGTTGCATTTTTCTTTCATAGGTAGGAAATCATTGTCAAATTTAATGTCATACTTCCCCCAGTTTTCTTTTAAAATATATTTATTATTGTTGTTATTATCATTGTTATTAGATTTATTTTTATTTTATATGTATGGATGTTTTGCCTTCATGTATGTCTTTGCATCATGTATGTGCATTATCCAAGGAAGCCAGAAGAGGGCATCAAACCCTCTGGAACTATAGTTACAGATGGTTGTGAGCACTGTGTGGATGCTGGGAACCTAATTCCAGTTCTCTGCAAGAACAACAAGTGTTTTTTTTTTTTTTTTTTTTTTTTTTTTTTTTTTTCGCTAAGGAATATTCCATTGTGTAAATGTACCATATTTTCTCTATCCATTCTTCAGTTGAGGGGCATGTAGGTTGCTTCCAGGTTCTGACTACTACAAATAATGCTGCTATGAACATAGTTGAATAGATGTCCTTGTTGTATGAATGTGCATCTTTTGGGTATATGCCTAAGAGTGGAATTGCTGGATCTTGTGGTAGACTGATTCCCATTTTCCTGAGGAGTCGCCATACTGATTTCCAAAGTGGCTATACTACTCAGCAGGAAACAACAACAACAACAACAAAAACACAAGCAAGCAAACAAACAAAAACCAATGGAATCTTGAAATTCATAGGCAAATGGATGGAACTAGAAGAAACCATCCTGATCGAGGTAACTCAGTCACAAAAAGACAAACATGGTATGTACTCACTCATATATATGAATTTTAGACATAGAACAAAGGACTACCAGCCTACAATCCATATCACCAAAGAATCTAGGAAACAAGGAGGACCCTAAGAAAGACATACATGGTCCCCCGGAGAAGGGGAAAGAGACAAGATCTCCTGAGCAAATTGGGAGCATGGGGGGGAGGAGAGAGGGAGTTAGGAGAATGAGAAAGGGAGAAGAGGAGGGGAGAGGAGGACATGAGGGAGCAGGAAGGTTGAGTCAGGGGGAAAAATAGAGGAGAGCAAGATAAAAGATACCCTAATAGAGCGAGCCATTATAGGTTTAAAGAGAAATCTGGCACTAGGGAAATGTCCAGAGATCTACAAGGATGACACCAATTAACAATCTAAGCAATAGTGGAGAGGCTACCTTAAATGCCCTTCCCCTGTAATGAGATTGATGACTACCTTATATGCCATCCTAGAGCCTTCATCCAGTAGCTGGTGGAAGCAGAAGCAGACACCCACAGCTAAACACTGAGCTGAACTCTGGAATCCAGTAACAGAGAGGGAGGAGTGATGAGCAAAGGGGTCAAGACCAGGCTGGAGAAACCCACAGGAACAGCTGACCTGAACAAGGGGGAGCTCATGAATCCCAGAATGATAGCTGGGAAACCAGCACAGGATTGACCCCCTGAATGTGAGTGTCAGTGAGGAGGCCTAGGCAATCTATGGGGCCTCTGCTAGCATATGAATGGACTTTGGGAGCCCATTCCACATAGAGGGATACTCTCTCAGCCTACACACACTGAGGAGGGTCTAGGCCCTGCTCCTAATGATATGACAGACATTGAAGATCCCCATGGAAGGCCTCACTCTCCCTGGGAGAAGAAAGGGGAAGAGATGGGGGCTAGTGGGGAGCAGGCTAAGAGGAGAGGGAGAGGGAACTGGGATTGACATGTGAAACAAGCTTGTTTTTAATTTAAATAAAAATAGAAAAAAAGACCCATAAGGGGAGAAGAAAGCCACGAAAAAGCATGAGACAAAATGAAAACTCCAAAAAATAAAAAAGAACAAGTTCTCTTAACCACTGAAGTATTTTCCAGCTATTGTTGTTGTTATTATTGTGTGGTGTGTGTGTGTGTGTGTGTGTGTGTGTGTGTGTGTGTGTGTGTGTGTGTGTGTGAGTGTGTGTGTGTGTGTGTGTGTGTGTGAGTGTGTGTGTAAGGTATCTTCCTTGGTGGTTCTCCACTTTACTTATTGAGACAAGGTCTTTCCTTGAACCTAGAGCTCACCAATTTGACCCCTTGCCTTGGGAATTGCTTGTCTCTGCCTCCCAAATGCTGGGGTAACAGGCAGGCCGTCCCACACTCCTGACTTTTATGTGGGTTCTGGGGAATCTGAACTCTGGTCCTTATGCTTGCTATCTGAGCTATCTACTCAGAAGAAGATTTTTTTTTTCACAGTCCTGGGTTTTGGGCCTGATATGTGCAAGGCAGCTGCTCTAACACAGCCACACCTCAGGCTGAATACTGCTTGCTGTCTTAATGAGGGGCTTATAGACTCAGTGACCAAGGGCTGAGGCCACTGGACTATTGGGATGCTTTACTAAAAAAATCATTATTATAACAATTCTGTTATTATTATTAGTTTCTGTTGTTTTGAGACAGTCTTGTTATGTACCTCAGCTGGCCTCCTGCTTTAACCTTGAGTGCTGGAGTTATAGGCATGCAACACTGCATTTATTTTTCCTTTATGGTCTTTTGAGACAGGGTCTTGTTCCACAGCCCTGCCTGGCCTGTAGCTTGTCACATAGACCAGTCTTAAACTTGCAGGAGGCATTTCTCTTTTTGCTTCAAAAATGGTAACCATATTATGCTCCCGAGTATGGCACTGGGCGGAGCTCAACCATCTCTGTTTCCTGTCTCCTGGAGTTTTAACTGGAGTGGGACCCAGCATGTGTTCACATGGCTAGCTGTGCTTTGTTGGCTGTGCCACTGGCTGTGCCACTAGCCTTCCTGGAGCTGACATCTGGTCTCCATGGCACCACTTGGACTTTCCTATATCATGGGCTCCAAGAGCATGGTCTCAAGCAAGGGAAAGTTTGTCTGTGATTCCTCTCATTTCAAGCCACCCTTCCCCCATCTTCTACTCTTCCAGCGCTGAGCATAATGCCTACCCTGTCAGAGCTCATGATAACTTGGAATTCTGGACACACTCTATCCCCTCTGATGCCTCCTCTAGCCATATCCTGTCCTCAGCTGTCTTCTCTGACTGCCATCTTTCTTGACTCCCGTAGCACAGATTCCTGGTGTTTGACTTTGGCTCATACCCATTGTTAGCTTTCAGACACCAGCAACAGTTTGAGTCCCATTGCACCTGTGATTCTTTCACTCTTTGGTTCAATGTTCTCTTCCTTGCAGCTGATGCTGTTTCTGAGGGGTCTTGCTTCAATCTTACATACCTTACATGATGCAGGAATCTGTAAACAATGATCAAACAGTAGGACCATTGTATATAACTAACAGAGAAAGTGTGGGTTTGGAGCCATAGTTCCAAGATTCACTTGACAGTGTGTTAAGCAAGACATTTACCAGCCGTTCTCTTGGATCTTTGACAAAAGTCATTAGACTGGAGGACTTAAAACTCCCCATGCATTTAGAACCCCCCACAGTCTGCACAAATAATGTGATATTCCTGGCATGTTCCTCCCATACAGTCTCTACATACTCTCACATGCTACACATTCATGCCCACACCCTATACTCATACACCCCATACTCACCCCACTCACACCTAATACTCACCTCTCATACGCATACCTACCTCCCGCATATGCTTGTGTTTACCCATACTCACACATCCCACACGCTCACACACACTATGCATTCATACAACCCACACACTCACCCTCACACTCATGCACACCCACACACCCACAGTCTGACCCATACACTACTCAACACTGATACACTGATACCCTCACACTCACACATCCACACAGTCGTGCATGAGCACTATAACACACAGACTTTTTACACGGGTGAGATTGTGTCAGGTCTGTGACTCATTCACAGACCATATTTGCACTTGGCAGTGCCTTAGGATATTAAATCTCACTCTGCAGCATCTTTTAAAACGACTGCCTGGAACGTCAAAACACTAATACAGTATAATTTATTTAACCAACTCTGCTTTGGACATGTTTCTGGGTTTTTATTATTTTAAAATGTTCCCTCTGGATAGTCTTGCATCTAAATATTTAAGTGCACACCAATTATTTTCATAGAATAGGTTTACAGCATTAGAGGATCAAAGAAGGCCCTGGCTATCAAGTGAGTGGCAACCATCAACATAGCTGGGCTCACTTATATTTCTGTCAGCAGAATGCACTCCACCAGTTTCTAGGCATTCTTACACAATTAGCCATTTAGAGTTTTTTTTTTAAGGGCAAAAATGGGAATGGAGTTATGGGACAAAGTGTGTTTCCTCAAGAATTTCATGTTCTCTGTATATGTAGATGGTGTGGAAGGTTGGTGGGGCCATGAGAACAGAGCCCTAATTTGATGGAGATTGATAAGAAGAGGAAGATACCAGAGTGCTTCTCTGTCTCTTTCTCTGTCTCCATCTGTGAGGAAAGGACACATGAGGACAGGGCCAGGCATGGGAATCTGGGTTCATTCATCCTGATAGGCTGGCTGGCCAACGAACTCCAGGTATTAGTCTGTCTCTATTGCTAGATCTGGGGTTATAGAGGTCTCAGCCATCTGCACCTCACAGATTTAACTTAATTTAACTGATTTTTTTAAAAAATAGAGCTCTTGGGGCCTTGTACATAGATAACAGCAGACACTCTATAAAATGCAGAATGATTATTAACATTTCATTGCGGCTGTAATGTTTTTCAGAACTGATAGAAGGAAAAATCCTGGTCAAGGAACTCTACAAATTCATGTTTGTGGTAGCCACAGCCACCCAGAAGCCCTCTTGATTGTGTATGTGCTAGGATTTGGGGGGGGGGAGCTGAATTAGTACCCCTGAAAACATAGAACCTGGCTGCACCCATACCTTTCTGAGGTCCCAACCTCCTCACTCCACCCCTGTGTACTCCTTCCCATGGATTCTCCCTGTAGCAATGAGAGACAGGGGAGGGGATCCAGCTGCTGTAGAGTGATCCCCTCTAAGACTCTTCCCCTTGAAAGAGGGTCCAGGGCTGTCACAGCTGCCATGCCACTAGCCCCAGAGCACTGTGCCAGCCTCTGGGGTTGCCAGGCCATCTCTTGCAGAAACTCTGTATTAAATTCTTCTAGTCACAACAGTGGAAGATCTCATCCTCTTTCTTCTAAGACTCTGACCAACATGGTTGACTAAAGAGAAGGCTGTTGGTGACTTTTTTCTTCCACACAGACTGAGGAAGGGACATGCACAATACTTTTATGGTGCTGCAGTGTGGTAAGGAGTTGAGATGGTCCATATACTGACCTTGGTAAAGATGGGCAATTAGTATGGGATGGTGCAGGGGTTGAGGACATAGTTCAGTGGGTAAGTCACTGGCGGCGTAAGCATGATGACTGGAGATGGGATGCTGGTCCACATCAGCACCACAGTGGTCCATTTGTAATCCTAGCAGTCATAGGGCAGAGACAGGGCATCCCTGGGGCAAGCTGGATAGCTAAATTAGCCAAATTGGTGATTTGGGGGTTAAGTGTCTCAGTATATAAAGTGAAGAGTGATTGAGGAAGACATTAGATGTCGATCTCTGGCTTCCATGCACAGACACTAATGTGCATGCACACCCACAAACACCTATGCCACATCCATGTGGGCACACCATTTGCAGCCCTTGCACACACAAGAGGACAGCACGTTGGCATCAGCCTCTGACCTTCACATCCACTTGCATGAATGAGCACACCTGTGTACATATGTGCACACATGCATGCACCACACACACACACACACACACACACACACACACACACACACAGAGAGAGAGAGAGAGAGAGAGAGAGAGAGAGAGAGAGAGAGAGAGAGAGAACAGGATGATACATGCTCTGAAATACATGGGCAGTACCAAAACCATGCATGCACTCAAAGAAGAAACAAGAGATCTGTTTATGTCAGTGAACATGGCCACACACATGGGTTTCTGCATACAAACCCACACCTGATAGCACTTCAACACAGCGGGTAATTCTAAGCCTGTCATACCTCCTATGGAGGGACTCGGGGTAGATAAGGGACAGAGAGACAGAAGCTGCTTCCTCATAGAAGGACTCTAATTATACTCGCATGCTGGAGATTGTGAACCGAACGTCACTGGAGGCTCAAAAAGCTCACTTCATATAGACCTGGGTGCTGTTTTAAGTAGCCCATCAATCACAGAATGTCTGTGATTTTCTTACAATATACTTCTTCCAGTATTTTTTTTATTGCTTTTGTGTTTTGCAGAAGGCTTCCTGCTGCCCAGAGAAAGTGGAATGGTTTCTTTCACTCTGTGTTATAGCAAAACACGTGTTACCATGGTTTCTGAAAACAAAATTCCAATGAGCAGATGGAGTGGCTGAGGGGAGATCGACTCACTGGTGTAGAAAAGGGGGCAGAACTCAAGCTAAAATAGATGCGTTTCAAGAAGTCTTGCCATGTAGAATTACACGGAATTGCTGCCAACAGTATGGCGGTGTGCTAATTATTGTGTTAAACATTCTTAATTGATATATATCTCATAAAAATTAGCAAATTCAGTACCAACGTTTAGTGTACAATATGCTTTATTTTAGTCAGTAATATTTTTAAACTTAGTGAATGTTGGATAGGCATAGATGGAACGAAGGGATCAATTTAGAATTCGCTGTGAATGCTGATGAACTATGGAAGCATTTGAATTGTTGAAATGAATCGATGGAGACTGTGTAACCAGTGAAGTCTGAATTGTTACTTCGGGAGAGAACTTGGAATACTGGGAAGTCACGAAGTGAGAAAGAAAGCCGGTAGCCTGTCATCACCCACACTGTTTTCTTCACTGTGATTTGCTTTTAGTGACCCTGCAGAGGGAGGACTGTGTTTCCTTGCCTCTTTTGTGGCGATATGTGGCCACCTGGCTAAAGTCACAATTCAGGTCAAGATATTTCACCTTGGTATTTTTTACACTCTGTGTGTGTGTGTGTGTGTGTGTGTGTGTGTGTGTGTGTGTGTGTGTGTGTATGTGTGTATTTATTTCTGTTTGTGCATATGTGTGGTATATGTATATGCATGTGTAGAGGCCAGAAGTCAACATCTGATGTCTATCACTCTCCACACTAATTAAATAACTAATTAATTTATTTATAGCTTTTTGAGACAAGGTCTTTCTATCATGTCATCCTGGCTGCCCTGGAACTCTCTTTGGAGACCAGACTGGCCTCACACTCACAGAGATCAACCTGCCTCTGCCTCCTGGGTGCTGGGATTAAAGGAGTGGCCGCCATGCCTGGCCTTCCACCTTGATAGAATCTCCCACTGAACCTGGAGCTTGCTGATGGGGCTAGACTAGCCAAGCATCAAGTCTGTGGGATTCTCCTGTCTCAACCTCCCTGTATACCACCACACCCACACAGCAGGTTTTATTTTTAATATGGCTTCTGGAACTTAGACTCAGGACCTCATGCCTATGCAAGAAGCACGTTTCTGTTGAGCCATCTCCCTAACCCTTGCTCTGTTTGAGACAGGAGCTCAGTGTACAGCCTAAATTAGCCTTATGCTTGTGATCTTCCCGTCTCAGCCTCCAGAGTGCTGGGTACAGGCACTTATCATCATCGCTGCCTCTTTTTCCTTCCAGAAGCCTTCCTTAAGCTCCAGGAGCCTGCACTCCTGGTTATCTTCTTTGTTTATGTCTCCTGTTTGGTTTCTGGGTGCCGCTCAAGCTTCTGAGTTTGGTTTCAGTTTGAGAAAAACCCACTTCTATCTAGAGTGAGTGAAAACTGCTTGGAGTTTGCTTGCCTTTTGCAGAGAATCCTAACTCTATCTGATGTATTACAAGTTCTCAGGGCTGGGGAAATGGTTGTGGGAAGATGACTCTTGCTAAAGTCTCATCTGGGGATCAAAGCATGAGGACCCGGCTTTGATCCTCAGAACCTATGTTAAAAAGCCAGATGTAGTGGTGCAGACTTGTAATCCCAGCATGTGGAGGGAACAGGTGGATCCCTGGAGCTCGCTGGCCATTCACCTTAGCCTAATTGCCAAGTCCCAGGACAGCAAGAGATCCTGTTTTTAGATGGATCTGGAGGAACCACATCTAAGGTTGACCTCTCTCTCTCTCTCTCTCTCTCTCTCTCTCTCTCTCTCTCTCTCTCACACACACACACACACACACGAGAGAGAGAGAGAGAGAGAGAGAGAGAGAGAGAGAGAGAGAGAGAGAGAGAGAGAACCACAGTTACTGTCACAGTTACAAATGTGAACAGTGAAACTCATATTTCACATTCCTGGTTCCCAGTGTTCTAGAGAAATCTAGTCCCAGTGAATAAGAACCAGCCACAAAGCACTTTGAGACCCACAGGAGGCAGCCAGAGTTAGAGTTTAGGACTGTGAAATGCAACTTACTGGAATCTTACTGCCAGAATCAAGTCTTGGGCAGTAGTAAGTCGTGGATTTCTGTGATCTTTGTCATAGAAAAGGACATTCAAGGTGACTTTAATCCAAGCTGGAATTAGAGTGTAGCTGGCTTATTTCATGTTAACAATCAGAGTACCAGGCAGGGTCCAGCATGCAGTTGAAAGTCCTGTTTACCATTCTAATTGTTTTGTTTATCCATTGGGTGCTGGGAGATGGGATGGTGGGGTGGAGAGACTAGACCAGAGTTACCTTTTGGCAGCCATGGTGGTTACAATTCAAGACGGCTTGGTCAAACTGGGTCTTTGCAGTATATTGACATGTATGCTGTTCTCTGACTATTTCAGACATGCACTAGGATGGGAAGGAGTGTAACTGTGGGTCATAGGTCAGAGTTGCCTAAGAAGCAATTAGCTTCCTGCTTGGGAAGGAATCTCTCAGTGATGGAATCCTTTGACGTCCGTCTCCTGTTACTTTTTAGAGTCTTCCCTTTGCTGTAGTGCCACAATTGGGGCTTCCAACATCCTCAATCCAAAGCATTCCTCCTCTCTGAGGGTCCTTACCAGTGTCCTCCAGCCAGTGCAAGGCATTTCAGCTTGCTTGAGATAAACCAGATACCCAGAAGTCACCCTTGATCTGCCTCAGCCATAAATTTCCCTTCTTACACCATGACTCCCCAGAGCCCACGCTAATCTACCTTTTTTTTTTTTGGTATTTTTCGAGACAGGATTTCTCTGTGTAACTAGCTTTGGAGGCTGTCCTGGCACTCACTCCGGAGACCAGGCTGGCCTCGAACTCACAGAGATCCTCCTGCCTCTGCCTCCCGAGTGCTGGGATTAAAGGCGTGTGCCACCAACACCCGGCACTAATCTACCTTTTGATAGGCTCCTGGCACCTGCTTTTGTCCATCTCTGGCCTGTCACAAGACACACTGACCATGCTGCTTTTTGCTCAGAAGGTTTTTACTTGCTGACAAGCCCTAAACTCTCCAGTATCCAAGAGTTCTTGCATGGCTTGTTCTTCTGATCTTGCTGGAGTGCTGCTCTCCTCTCTTCATCTCGTCTTCAGCCACACTGGCCTTTTTGGTTGTTTCTATAAACCACGGCCTTTGTACATTCTGCTCTATCATCCAGAAACACTGACTTTCTCTTTCTAATCTTCAAGATGCAGAGAGTTCAGTCTCCACATCTCAGGGAGTTTGCCCAGTCCCTCCTAATGGGGGTATGGTTCTGTTAAGTTTTCAGAGAGGGGTATATGGTGGTTAGTTTTGATATTGGCCTGCCTTCCCTCTGCCTCTTGGCATGCATGGTGCATTTTTCCTAGTTAATGTCCTTGGACACCAGACTTCCAGGTTCTGCTGCCTTTGGACCCAAAGACTCTCAAGGGGCATCAGGCACTAGCCTCTGTCTTGGAGCAGTGTCTGGAGCTGCCAGCTTCATGGGCTGAGCTGCCATTGGCCTCTCTAGCTCTCCAGCCTACAGATGTCCAGTGTGGAACCTCAGCCTCTGAGATTCTGCAGACTGTTCTAATAAGCCCCTTCCTGTTTACTATTATTAGGAGCTATTAACTCCTCCCACAGTGTTCTCTAGTCATTGTTCCTCTGGCAAGCTCTGTCTATCACAGGCTGGGACATGTTTGCTCATCGTCTTCTTGGAACCCAGTCAGAGCCAGGTTCTTAACTCATGCTGAGGGGTACATTTGGAAACTCCAGGATGATACCAACATTAGAACCCAATTGTCCTCATCATACATGATTCTGAGGAGCTACACAGGAGTGATGTGCTCAGCTGTCATGCTAGGCTTTAATTCCAGCTTCTCCATGTGGAAACACAGTCGGACACACATAACACACCATTCTTCACCTCAGCATTTTGTTACACACAGACGCTGAAGAACAGTCGTTGGAGATGTGGATCACCATTGAATGTAACTTCAAAATACCGCCCAGCCCCCATTTTGTGGAACAGATGTCCCTATAATTACTCAACCCAGTGGTGTCATTGAACACAAGGCACACACTGATCTAATAAAGGACAGCTCCCAAAACAAGAGCTTCTGAGACTCAGACTCTGCTTCATGTCTCCTTTGATTTCTAGTCAGCATGGTGCTGGCCCCACATTAGAAACGCAGCAGATATTCTTTGATCAATTTAATGACTGAAAGAACCAAGCTACAAAATGTTCTATCTAATCCATCCTCTGTCACTGAGCTCCATTAGTCATCTACAATCTACTACCTACTTGTCTCTTATCTGCCTATAAATTACCTAGACCATATTTTATCATGTATCTATTATCCTCTATCAATCCACCTACCATCCACCTATCCATCTATTATTGGTCTTTCTATCCTATCATCCCTCTATCTGTCTCTCTCTCTACCTACCTACCTATCCATCATCTATGTCTCATCTGTTATCCATCAATCATCTATCATTTCCCTGTCATCTATCATAGCCGTCTGTCCTAGTGTGCTTCTTCTGGCTGTGGCTTACGTCATTGGCTTTAATCAAATACCCACCAGACTTAAGCTGGAAGCAGGTGTTTCTGTTTGCATAGGGGACTGAGGGCTGCCTGGCACCTGGGGTGATCTTGGCAAACGACACTAGGAAGTCACCTTAGGCTTAGTGTTTGATCAATGTGGTGCTTTAAATGCGAGTTGGCCCCCAGAGGATCACATATTTGAGCATTTGATCTCTAGTTGACAGTGCTCTTTGGGGAAGTGCTATATGGAACCTCTAGGTGATGGACCCTTGCTGGAGGAGTCACAACACTGGGCATAGGCTTTAAGGGTTTATGGCTTCACTTCACTCTTTCTCTCCTTCCTGTGTGTGAAAAGACATGGGATCAGCCGTGCCTTACTCCTGCCACTTGCCACCATGCCTCCCCAGCCATTATAGACTCTCCCTCTGGAACTGTAAGCCAAAGTGAACTTTCTTCTGTAAGTCTCTTTGATCATGGTGTTTTATCACAGCAACAAAAAAGTAATAGAGCCATGTTTTCCAACAGAGAAGCCATGCAGAGCCACAGGTGAGCTGGTGGGAACGCCCCAGAATCAGGACTGTGTACACCTATTCTATCAGATGCTCAGCTGTCTGAGAATAAGCTGACAAACTAAGGGTGTCTCCTCAGAACTCAGAACCTGGTGGAACAAGACTTGAACTTGGCTTATGAGTGGCAATCATCTGCCTCCAAGTTCAGAGAGCCAGGGAGTCCCAGTCGCCTTCCCCCTGCATGCTTTCCTGTCAGGATACGGCAGGGAGGGACTCAATTCAGAGCTCGTCCCCTTCTTTGCCAGCCATGTTGCCTGTGTGTACATTCAGAGGTTAGAAGCCAGTCTCAAATGTCATTCCTCAGGAGCCACCAACCTCGTTTTTTAAGATAGGATCTCTCACAGCTACCTGGGACTCACCTAATAGCTAGGCTGAGGCCAGTGAACCCCAGGTACCTGCCCTGCTGGAATCACGCACACAAGCTATCACACCTGCTTTCTTCAACATGGGCTCCGGGGCTTGAACTCAGGTCCTCAAGCTTGCATCTCCCCAGCCCCGCCTGCACTGTCTCTCTGAGGACATCTGTGGGATTGATGCTCCTGATTAGAGGCTTCATTGTTTTACAGACACCTTTTTCCCTCCTCCTTTATTCCGAAAACAGGAAGCAAATTTAGAATAGGTCTAATCTGGGAGAATTCTGACAGAATTCAATGGCATGAACGCTGTGAAGTAGCTTCCAAATGAGGGCCGTTTAAAGCAGTGTTTAAAATAGAGGTAACTGGTCACACAGAGTGAAGACTAAAGAGGGAATTTTTTTTTCCCCCTGATGGAATCTGTCAAAACCAACTTGTTTCCAAGCTTTCCTTTGCTGCGTCACTGGGAAATGCTTCCATTTATTTTGAGCTGTATTTGGAGAGAAGGTTGGAGTGTGTTAGAATGCCAATTCTTTTGTGTGTGTTCGCATCCTGGGGTTCAGGTTTCTTCTGGAACGAAACTAAGTAGTACTCTATCAAAACCCCCAGGCCTCTGATCAGAGAAACCCTGGGTTGGGAGAGTTCAGACCTGTGGACATGACCTAGCACAGCTTTGAGGAATAGACCCCACTCCTTCAGGGGTAGGGCTAGGACTGTGTCCAGGGGCACGGATTTGTGGTTTAGTTGCTCTCACATGGTTCAGCTTAACCACAAGGGAGACTTTGATAATGCCTCCTGATGTCCCCAAGCAGGAAGGCCAGCCAGTCCGTCCTGGGGGAAGGAGGCCAATGAAGTGACCTATTTAGGTAGCACCTGGAAAATCAGGAAATTGAAAAGAAAATGTCCTTTCCCAAGAATTATTCTGTGTGAGAGTCCCTCGCTGGCCACACTAGCCAGGTTCTTGGTGGTGGTGGTGTGCTCTTTCCATTAAGACTTTGATTGCTTGGTTTCTCTAGAACACAATGCAGCTTCAGCATTTGGGACAAGGCCTCACCCTCCATGTCCCACCCCTAGGTAATGAATGCCCAGTCACCCTGGCCTGTCTTCAGCAAGAATCCTGCTAGTGGACTTAGTCAGAACTCAGATCCCCTGGTGTTTCCCCTCAGAAACTTTATATTCACTGACCAATCTCCCCACCACTACCTGCTCTGTGCAACAACTCTCCGTCTTCACCATTTGGAGGCCTGTCTTTCTTCCTTCTGAAGTCACCATTTGGAGGCCTGTCTTTCTTCCCTCTGAAGTCACCATTTGGAGGCCTGTCTGTCTGTCTTCCCTCTCCATTCCTTTGAAGTGGTCCCTTCATCTTGCCTCGATGTCTAATCCCCTAATAGTCACTTGACAAATGATGTCACAAGGGTGCTGTTTTGGCTCCTCCACAGGGTTCCTTCGCTAGAAGCTGGGTCCTTAGTGTGCTGGCTGGGGGTGCAGGAACTTGGACCCCGTGGGGCCTAGAGGCAGATGATCTGTCATTAGGGGCGCTGCTCTGCTCTCCAAAAGACCAGTGTGACTTTTGTTCGACCTTGGTTAGTTCTCTGGAGAGAGCTATAAGAGAGCTTGACTGGTCTTTCCTTGGTCACAAGGGCATCACATCTAATCGTGCAATCTCACTGTCTTGTGAGCACTCCTGCCATGCTACAGTGAGACCGGATCCTTTGACAAAGCTAGTCCTGTGCTCTTTGGACTTGTGGCCTCCCAAAGTATCCTGCCCCGACTTCCCTCAGTGACAGAGTGTGGCCTGAGCGGTGTAAGCTGAAACAAGCTCTCTCCTCCCCAAGTTGCTTTTGGTTATGGTGCTTTATCACATCGAACAGAAAAGAAATCCTAAGACAGCTTCCCACTATGCCGGACCCTATGCCCGGAGACTGTGAGCTAGCACTTTTCCTCCCTTAAGTTGTTCTGTCAGGTAGCTGGCCACAGCGAGGAGAGAAGTAACTGACACATGGAGGCTGTGCAGGATGAGGGAACCTCCCCTAACCTGGCACCCTCCCTCATCTTCCTTTAATGTCTTATTCAGTGCATACGCTTGGCAAAAGCCGCTTGGCTGCCGAGGGAAGGAGGCGGATGCCTTTGCACCAGTTGAGTCTTGCTGGAGCGCATAGGGCTCTTGCAGACCTGAATTCAATTCCCAGCATACACAATGGGCAGCTTTCACAACTACCTGTAACTCCAGCTCCACAGAATCTGACACCTTTGGCCTCTGAGGGCACCTGCATGTGTGTACACATAGATACATTTGTGAACACACACACACACACACACACACACACACACACACACACACTAAATAAATCTAAAACCAAGCAGTCATTTAAGTTTCCCCGGGTGCTCTGCATCTCCGACGTCCTCATAACAGGTCCCCGTAGACTGCTTCCAGGAGGCTTTCCCAAACAGTGTCAGGAAGCTGTTAGAGATGAGACTCCATGCCAAAGGCTGCAGAGCACTGTTTCTACAGAATGCTTTGACTCTTAATTTTTACCCTTCATGGATTATAAGGCTTCACTACTTCATGATATAAAATGTTAATATCATCTAATTCTAGTCACAGCACCTTCTACACGTGTGTTCAAGTTCTCCTGTTTGAGTGTCTACAGGCTCCAGGGCTTGTTTCTTAAGGTGGCTTGAATGCCCCTGTGGCCATTTCTCATGGGGAGGTCATATATCGAGCATGGGGCCTGTGGATGGGCCACTAGAGGGATCCTGGAGAGCATGTCCTGGGGGGGGGGTGCAAGCAGGAGGCCTTTGAGAATGTCAAAGAGCAAGTCAAGGAGAGCCAGCTGTCTGGCAGGTCTGCAGGGCATCTTCCTTGGGGTCTGGAGCCTGAACATGGGTTTGGGGAGAGCATCTGCTCTAAGTAGCAGAGTTGAAGAGTCAGGGAGGAGAGTGTTATCCTGATATAGCTAAGGCTGACTCAGGAGTTCAGAGCAAGGGACAGGTTTAGGGCTGGTGAGCAGGAAACTGGGTATTCTGTACTCTCAGTGGTATGCTACTTGTTTTTTCTTTGTTTTGTTTTTCCAGACAGGGTTTCTCTATGTAGCCCTGGCTGTCCTGGAATTCGCTCTGTAGACCAGACTGGCCTTGAACTCACAGAGATCTGCCTGCCTCTGCCTTCCCAGTGCTGGAATTAAAGGTGTGTGCATCACCACCAGGCATACTACTTGTTTCTTAAAGCTACTTGAATGAGTCCATTTACTGTGGATTTAACAAAATACCCGAGGCTGGGTACCTTAGAAAGAGGTTTATTTAACTCCTAGTGTCCTAATGAGGGCCTCTGGCTGTTTTATATCTTTGTGGAGCAGGTGAAAGGGCACAGACAGGGCTTTGTGCATCAGCAAGGAAGCCAGAGACTGGAGGAGCATGTCCAATGCTTTGCAGCCACCTGTTCCGGGAGAATGAACCCATCTCTTCCCACTAGAACCCATTGCTGGGAGACAGCATTCATCATTCCGAGAAGTGCTGCCCCTCACCTGATTATTTCCTCCCAGGCTCTACCTCTCAAAGGCCACCAGCTGTCAACCTCACCTCACTGAGGGCCAGGTTCTAACAGATGACATAGAAGGACACCACCATCCAAGCCTGAGCACATCCTGTGAGAAAGCAGGTCTCTCTTGAGAATTAACGTGGAAAGGTTGAGGCAGGTGACAGTATGGACAGCACTGCAGGGAAACTGAGGCAGGGATGATTTTAGGAGAGCTGTCTGTCCATACTCCTGACATGTCTCTATCCTTCTAGGATCTAATTTTTAACTTTGGGACTTTCAGAATCACAAGGAAAAAAAAAAAAAGCTTTTTCTCATTCTCCATGTGCTTCAAAACTGCTCCAGAGGCTGTGCTCTTGTCTGTCTGGGCATTTGCCTATCAGGCGCCTAAGGTGGGTAAACTGAACAGTGTTGGGGGTCTGCTGTCCGTAATCCCAGGTGCAGGCTGGAAGATCAGCAGTTGAAGCCCAGCTCTGGTTACACAGTAAGTTCCAGGCTAACCTGGGTTGAGACCCTGCCTTACCATCACTACCCCATTACCTAAAAAAAAAAAAAAAAAAAAAAGCCAACCAAGATAACAAAAGCAACAAAAAGAAATCCATGGATACTGAGATTCCTGGACAAGGTTGTGATGTTTCAGTGTTACAGCTGCAGGGACTCATGGGACTGGTGCTTCTGTGGAAATGCGTTTGAAGGGACCGGTGATTTGATGTAGTACCTGCACTTGTGTGGTCCAGAGAAGAATGTTAGTTGATGAAGATGAGAGATTCCTGAAGCTCACCATGACAGCGCTCCACGATGGCCTCGTGGACTAAGTGTAGCTCCAGGTAGTGAGCTCCGGTATTGGGGAAGTTTGACTCTGGTAATTGCAGTTCTCTTAGTGCACACTCGAGTAAACGAACCAGACATAATCAGGGCTGTTGAAAGGGGCATGGCTGGGTCCTACCTCAGCAGTGGATGCATGGTTTGTCCTTATCTTTTACTTCTAAGAAAAAGTCCAGTTGTCTTCTTCCTTGGGTGAGGGTGATGGAGACCGGGACCGGGACTACTGGGTGCTTTGACGGCTGGGTAGGGAGCTGGAGCGCGCGGGGGCAGGGGTGCGCGCGCGTGCGCGTGCGCGTGCGCGCGGAGGGTGGGGGCTGTCTCTTGGCTGTTTCCTATGCAGTTCTTGCTCTGGGGCTTCAGTAGCAATTCTCTTCCTGTTTTGGACCCATAATCCTCACAGGCAGTAATTGGAATGTTTCCTGGGGCTCCCGGGGTTACTATGCATTGGGGATAGGCAGTACACTGCCTCCTGCTTTTGGGTTAGGACTCTTAATCTTCCAGTGCCTGCCTGCAACACCCACACCCCTACAGCAGCAGCAACATGAGCCTGTGGCACTCGCGCGCCCCTGCAACACTCACGCCCCTGCAACACCCACCCCTACAGCAGCCGCACGCCAGCAGTCCCCATGCCCGGTACACTAGCCATGTACCAGGAGCACCCATGTGCACCTGCAGCACCCACGCACCCTACATCACCCACGCAACTGTAGCACCCACGTGCACCTGCAGCACCCACCTACGTAAGCCCAGCCTCGCCACTGCCGCGCTACCTCCAAGCGCGAGGGAGGGGATGTCATAGTTCACAATAGTGGTTTAGCTGGGTTTCCTGAACCACATGGTGGGGGGGGGGGACTGCGGGGGAAGGGTCTCAGGACACAGCGTCAGAGGGAGCCAGGTCAGAGCCCAGGCGCTTATCCCATTGAATCACATAAGAATTTTAGGCTCTTGCTGATGAGGAATTGGAGGGTGGGGCTGGAGCACCCCGGAGTTGGTCCCTGTGGCGACTGGAGCCTCACATTGCCAGAGTTTAAAGCAAGCAAAAAAGGGAAGGAGTCTGACCTGCCGGCCTTGGACTGAACGGAAAAAGAGCTCTGTGTAGAGATGAGACTGAAAACAATTACTGCCTTTGGTATTCTAAAGCCACAGCACTGTTATTACCAGCAGAGGAGAGAAGAGTCCAAATAGCTTGTGATGATTTAAACTGTTTTGCAGTCTCAAGTTTATTATTTCTTCTTTCTTTTAATGAGGTGGCTGGTGAAACCCCTCTCAACGATTTAAAAATAGACTAGCTCTCAAAATGTATTTTAAAATGTCTGCCTAATGTAAACAGTGTTAGAATTTAGTACTATAAATAGCTTTTTGAATTATTTATACTCTCAATTTTTTTTCATTGTCATCTTGAGGTTAGTCTGTTCGTTTGGGTAAGAAGAAAATAAGTAAAACACAAATATTTCTACTTAAAATTGAATATGCAGTATTAAAACACAAATAATATATTAAGAGGTAAAGTTTACCTGCATGTTACAGTATCAACCTGCCCTGCAAGATGCGGTCACTGGTAAAATAGTGTCACTAAGATAATGGAGGTAACCAACCCCTTTCTGACTGGATTTAAGGCCTGTGTCACAGGAGGGAATTCAGTCCTGGTGCTGATCAAAAGCCCATGCATGGCTCTGAAGGTCACAGGTTCTAGAGAGGGAACCTACTACTGTTTTGCTAAACAACATGTTGTCAAACTATCCACACGCTAGTTCTGTTCTCAACCTCGAGCAAAGATGCTTCTGTCTTCAGTGTGCTGCACTTAATGCAGAGGTAAGACTCACACATGGCCAAAGTGCTGAGAATACGTGACTTCTGGGCGCTCAGCTCTGTGTGGGATATCTGTGCCACCCCCCAGGCCGAGGCTCAGGGAAAACCTGGGAAGAGGAGCTGGAAGAAATGCAAGAGCTGAAGGATAAAGACGAAAGCTATACAACTCTGCATTCAGGATGTGCCTCTCTTGGCCATTGTACCCACGAACTCACTGCAGTTGTGGTTATCTGCACACATTTAGTCACCATCACAGCAGGAAGCACCAAGGGAACTCAGTGGGACACACACATGCACACATGCGTGCACACACACACCATGTAGTTGTGGGGTACCTGGGGGATTAGGAGGAGAGCGATGTAGGTAGATAAGATCAAGATACATTGTTTACGTGTATAAAAATGTCAAAGGACAAATAAAAGACAACAATAACAAACGTGAAGTTTAATCCCTGTGTTTTCTTCTGTAGCCTGCTGAGATGGTAGGTTAAATTGTTTTTCAGATACTTAAGCCTTGTAGTAAATTCCACTTGGTAGTGTTATATGGTTCTTTTGACACATTGCTGGAGCCAGTGGAATATTTTATTAAGGGGGTTGTACTTATGAGGTATTCATTAGATGAGAGAAGTTTGCTGTAGCTTTTCTCTACTGCTTTTGTCTAGTTTTGGTCTCACGGTGATGGAACTAGTTAGAAACCATTTCAATCTCTTCAGTTTTATGGAAGAATCCACAAAACATGAATCTTAATTTAGTGATTGTTCCAGAGAAAACATCTGCTTTGATGATTTCTTTTCTGAAAGCTTCTTAACTACCAATTCAAATTCTCTTCCTTCCTTCCTTCCTTCCTTCCTTCCTTCCTTCCTTCCTTCCTCCCTCCCTTCCCTCCTTGTAGATGGAGTTTCTGTTCCACCTGGTCCCATAGCCATTTAGTCCCAAATAAACACACAGAGACTTACATTAATTATAAACTGTTTGGCTGATGTCTCGGGCTTCTTATTGGCTAGCTCTCCCTTAATTATTAACCAATTTCTATTAATCTGTGTATCTCCATGTGGTTTTGGCTTACCGGAGAATGCTCCAGTATGTTACTCTTTCATTGGCTACATTGCGTCTCTCTGGCAGCCTCTCTTCCTTTTCTCTTCCCAGAATTCTCCTGGTCTGGTAGCCACAACTATACTGAACTGTTCCTTCTGAGTGATTTGAACTTGCAACAGCTGTGTGAGCTTTTATATCATTTGCATGTCTCCTGCATGGGGCAGGTGCCCTGGCTTCCTCAGCACTGTACCTCTGTAGTGTGGGTCATTGACTTACACTAGGAGTTAATCTTATTTTGAGGTAGAGCTAAAACAAAGGTAAGCACTGGGCATGGTAGCATGTGCTTGTATTTCCAGTACTGAGGAGGCAAAAGCAGAAGAACCCAAGTTCAAGGCCAGTCTGGGATACACCGGGAGCACATGGCAAGACTTTATCTTTACAAGGGGGTGATGGTAATCCCTTGGATTCCAGAGTCAGAGCCAACCTCTCTGCCCTTCCTCAAAAGATGACTTGCATCTAGTTGGCTTTCTAGCCCAATGAGCCAAAGTCAGATGAGCTGTCTCAGCTCTTTGGCTTACGGGGATCCTGTGGAGCAAGCATGGAGGTCTCTACATATCACCAGCTGTATAGTCAGTTCTCAGCAAGGGGTGGCCACTCTAAGTTTCAGTTAGTGTTGGTAGCAAGGTCATGAATTTAGGAATTGGGCTCCTAAATCCATGCAGGTGTGACACAAGGCCCACCAAGCTCCCTCTCTACTCACAGTCTGTTAGGGTGTGACCAGCTGCAGCCCTGTCCTGAGGAAGTAGCATCCTTCTGGTCTTTCACTGAGAAGGTGTCCCTGTCATTCCTCAAGGTCACCAGAATTGGCCTGAGCTCAAGGGCTGACATCAGGTGCTGACCAGGCATGGTGCACGGTGCAGGCGCAGGTACAGGCGCTGTTCCACGGAACAGGCTTCTTACAGTGGCACGCAGAATGCTTTCTTCTGGGAACAAGGTGATTAAAAGAGAGCTGCTGTTTGTGCAGGCCCTGTCACCCTGTTCTCCTTCACTTGGCAGCTGTGTGGGTGTTGGGATCTGAGTGGCCAGGAGGAAAGACAACATGGGAGTAGCCAAGACTTAGCTGAAAAGAAAGGTCAAGGCCCATGAAATCGTCAGTCCTACCAAGTATGGATTCATTTTCCAGTGTGAAAGTCAGAGACACTTTCAGAATTCGGGGGCTGGGGGTGTCTCTGTAGTGAAGAGTTTGAAGCTTACTGGGATGGCTGGTGTCCCCAAGAACTAAGGTCTGCCACATTAGCTGTCTTCTCTTGTTCACTTTCCAGATCCTGGTAGGTAAAGGGTGAAGTAACAGTTCTCCAAGCAGCTGAGGTGGGGGAGGAGAAGTCCCCAGGAGCCAGGGTTCTTTCTGGGCCAAATGAAGGCTAATCTTGGCACTTACCTTGCCATCCCCCTCCTGGGTTGCCTTTGAGGCTTTCCTGCTTCTGGTCATGACACATCCTGCCTTCTCAAGTTGCACCATGGGACACAAAGCAGGCTCTATAAGGGGATGTCCTCTGGTGCTGGATACTGTAGTTACCACCTGTTACTAAGGGAGTGGCCAGAAATTGGAGGGTAGGGCCAACATGATGTACCAGGGCAACATGCTTCCAAGACAGACAGCATCCTCCCCACTCTGGGCAGGGATGAGCCTGTAGAGGATGAGATTTAGGGTCTGTCTGTCTCTGTCTTCTCCATGCTGTGGTTATAGTTGCCTGTACTGCCACACCCCATTTCCATGTGGATGCTAGGAATCTAAACTCAGGTCACCACACGGATGCAGCAAGCACTTGGCTCACTGAGTGCTCTCTGCTCTATCCTCTGTGCTCTCTTTTCCCTCTCCCCCACCACAGCTCTCCCCGACCCTGGTCAAGGACAACTGGCTTGGCACTGTCAGGATGGTCTTTTGTCTTTATGTGGCACCAGGAGCTGAAGAAACAGGAATCTGGCACAGGCCGCTTAAAAGAATTACCAACAACAAATAAAACAGTTAGTGAAAGTTGGCTGGGTGGAAGGTTCTGGACTGCAATCAGGATTTCTGATGGAATGTTACAATCTGCCTGCCAGGATATGATTTCAGAGACATTGAAAGGGAGACTTCAAAAATATTTTGATTTGCTTCATTTGGGGCTTTCTAAACATTTACTATTTAAAATCTTTCAGATTAATGATTCAAAAATGTCGTTTGTTGCAATGACTTATGTTTGGTGTCTACTTGCCATTTATAAATGCTCAACAAACGGGTCTCGTGTGGCATTTTGGTGATGTTTGTAATTGCAGTTGTTGGGTTGTCTTGGGATTCTAGTGTCTAAGACATAAGAAGATGACGGAGGACCTGCAAATGACAGTTGATGCCGTTGTAAGGGGGCAAAACACAATGGATAATGGGGATGACCCTTCTCTCTCTGGTCCACTAGACCTCTCTAGTGAATGCGTTATGAGATGGAGGAAAGGGGCCTAAATGAAATGTAAATATGCCTGCCAAACACGGCCTCTCAGGCTAACACCCTCTCCAGGCTGCAGACACCACACTGATGTACTTATGGGGTCTCCCCTTAGCAACAGAGTTTCCATGGAAACACATTGTGACTTGCTGAGAGGAAGCGGGCAGGAGGAGTCTGCAGGAATTTCTCATTGAAATAATTACAGTCGCACTCCGTGTGCTGGGGAGATGAATGCACCATGACTTGTTTTCCAAATTCCTTTTCAATGCTTGTTTGTGACAGCCCTGCACCCGAAGGCTCGTCACAAATGCTTGCTATTTAAAACCTAGATTATATTGTATTTTTGAAAAAAGCACATCACAGGCACTTGGTGGCCAATTAGCATTTTTTCCCTAAGGAGGGAGTCATGTGAATTTAAACATTTGTCCAGTTAATAAAATCCTGTAGAGTGCTTTTCATGCATGAGAGAGGGAGAGAAAGAGAGAGAGGGAGGGAGAGAGAGAGAGAGAGAGAGAGAGAGAGAGAGAGAGAGAGAGCCATATGTGTATGCCACCCTAAAGAATCTGATAGAATTTTGTGCTTTTGTTCAAATTCCATGTATAATGATAATAAAAAAAACACCCACTTCATATGTCACAGCAAAATAGATCCTATTTGTACTGCAACTTTTAAATATTTAGTAATTTAGGAAATTTGGGGCTACTATAAGGGGTTTTGTTTGTATACTTAGACAATATCTAAAAAGGGAATGAAAAGAGAAAATGGCACTTGGTGAGTTACTCCCAAGGCTTCACAGTGAAACTAGATTATTATTTATGCATTCATTTTTGTTCTCCCTCTCTCTCTCCCTCTCCCTCTTCCTCTTCTTCTCCCTCCCTCCCTCTCCTTCCCCTCTCTCTCTCTCTCTCTCTCTCTCTCTGTATACATACATGGACATGCACGCATCTGCATACATCTATGGATTTGCATTTGGAAGTCAGAGATGACAGTCTTGAGCTGCCAAATGACTCACACTGGCTCACCAGCATCAGGAGCTGCTGCTTTCCATCTCCCCAGAGTTTGGACTACAAGTGTACACCACCATACCTGACTCACTCACATAGGCTTTAAACTCAAGTCCCCAGGCTTGCACAACAAGCAGTTTACCAAAAAGAGGAATCTCTCCAGTTTACAGATAGTTACTTAGCATTTTTTATGTATTCATTTAAAGATATATCTGTGTGAGCTTGTATGGATTTGTATGCAGCACATGTGTGCAAGAAGAGTTGCATAAGATCCCCTGCAAATGGAGTTACAGACACTTGCAAGCCACATGTGGGTCCTGGGAACCGAGATCTCTGCAAGAACAGAACACTGTTAACCACTGCCATCTCTCCAGCTTAGATAGTTATTTTGGAAGAAGCTTTATATAAAAGGTGAAAAGTGTCTTCTTCCCGGTAGAACTTTCTGCAGTCCTGCACAGCATCAGCAGATCCAGGGGGCCCTGGAAATGGTGCTGGAGAATGACCATCCCTAGTGTCCCCACACCCTTTCTTAAACTCCCCCTTTTAGGCTTTGTGTTGCTCTTTGGGAGTTTTATCCTGTGCAGTTCTTTCAGTACCACCATGACTTGGTGAATCCCAGCACAGCTTCTTTACTAGCCTGGCCATTTGGCATCCCCAAGCGAAGGCCCCAGATACCAATTCCACTCCTTCTTGTTATTCTTCCTGAGCCTGTCCTCCTACCGCACAGACCATGTCTACTAGGCACTCTCAACAGACATCCCTCCCCTGTTCTAGTTTCATTTCTGTTGTTACAAAAAATATTCTGACAAAAGACAGCTTAGGTGGAAAAGGATTTCTTGGAATATGTAAG
This sequence comes from Cricetulus griseus, assembly GCF_003668045.3. Classification (NCBI taxonomy): domain Eukaryota; kingdom Metazoa; phylum Chordata; class Mammalia; order Rodentia; family Cricetidae; genus Cricetulus; species Cricetulus griseus. Next base: position 270,533,135 of record NC_048596.1, on the reverse strand, counting down.
TGCAACTCCATAATCCACCACTGTGGAGAAGTCAAGGTAGTCGCCTCCTGCAGTCTGTTACATCATAGCTACAGCCAAGAGCAGAGAACAATGGATGCTATATGCTCATTTGCTAGCTTGCTTATGCTCAGCTGGTTTCTCTACTCTTAGACAGTTTAGGATCCTCTTTCTAGGGAATGGTGCCACCCAAGCGGGCTGGGTGTCCCATATCTATTAACTTAATTAAGACAATGTGACAATCCTTGGTTGAATCTCTCTTTCCAGATAGTTTTAAGTTGTGCCTTGTAGGGAGAAATCCTGACTAGAGGTACAGCTGACCACGCAATTGGGTGTGGTCAGAGTTACATAACAAGGGTTTAAGAAGAAGGGCCTGGCTGAGCTGACTAAGAAGCTTTTCAGGGTCCTTCCTGCTCAGGTGCAAACCTGGTCACTGGCTGCCTTGCATGAGTACTTTTTCCAAATAAACTACCATTTATCAACATATCTCTGACTCCACTTTGTAATTATCAATAGTGTCTATTTGACAGTTAAAGCTAACCATTACACTCAATTCTGGAGGAAGTTACCCAGTGTGAGTACACTGACATTCATGAACACATAGCAGGAAGACATTATAGAGGGAAGTAGGGGTGGAGGGGCCCCATGGAAAGGATGGTATGGATTCCACTTCCCAGCCCCGACCCAGGCCTGCCTCCTGCTCAGGCCCAAAGTTCCCAGCATGCCCTTAGTGATTCCTGGTGGACACTTGGTTCTTGTTTGCCAAGACCCTAGAAGAATGGGAGAAGGATATTACCTTTTCTGTACTTTCGATTATCACCGTCCTTTGCTCTGACACATTTGTTGAAGAAAGGAGAGACTGTTCAGTTCTGTTTGAATGTTCTGGAGCAATGTGGAAGACTTTGGAACCTTGGACTAGAAAAGTGATTGAATGCTGTAAGCAGAGCTTATAGGGCCATTCAAGTGGGAGCCCAGAAGATCATAGTGCCAAAAGTGATGAGGACCACAGAGGCCTAGCCAAGAGGCAAGCAGCAGTTTTAACAGAAGTTGAGCTAGAGACCATTCCTATGATATTTTGGTTAAAAAAATATGGCTGCTTTCTGCCTTTGTCCCAAGAACTTGCCTGAAGGTAAATTAAAAAGTAATGGGCAAATTTCTTTGGCAGAGGAAGTTTCAAGGCTGCATAATATTGACTCTGCTGGGTGGGTGCGGGGGTTATTATTGACTTTGCTTATGCAGGTCTGTAGTAAAAAGATCAAGCAGCAGAGAAGGAAATACAAACTGTAAGTGTGAAGAAGAAAAAAAAGCACAGGAAGCTTAATGCTACAGCCAGGGCTGAGTGAGAAGAGGCTCTGTAACTGTTAAGGTTTGGGTCTTTAAGGAGAGGCCAGCTCTGCACTGGAGTACAGGGAGAGGTGCCCTCAGGGTGAAACCCACCCAGATGAGGTCCCACTTGTGAAAGAGAGATCAAGACACTTTCTGCCCCCAGCAAGCAACCAACTTAAAGCTCTGCTGCTGATGTGGTTCAGGGTGGTCAGCATCCATCCCAAGCTGGCAGATGAACTCAGCGGTGTCACGTACCCAGTGCTGGCTTTAGAGGCTTAAAGAATTCGAGAGAGAAGGAGGTCAGCTTCTAAGGCCATGTAGTTGAGGCAAGGAAGTCCCTATGTGATTGTGAGAGGCCATTTGTTGAGGCTGTGAAAGTGAAGTGTGGGTTGCAGTGCAGCTCCAAGCTGTCAGACAACAAGAAATAAAAAGACCAAGATAGGGCTTAGTGAAATGGAGACTAAATGAACAGTGCACAGAAACAGGGAGTTGGTTCTTTAGAAAAATAGATAAAATTGATGAGCCCCAAATTAAAAAGAGAGAATAATTAAATTAAATTAAAATTAAAATGAAAAAAAATAAATTAAAATTAAAATGAAAAAAAAGAGAGAATACCCAGACTAATAGTTTATAGGTGAATTGGGGGGAGGGAAGGACAGTTAACAACAGATTCCAACAGAAGCCAGAAGATAGTCTGTAAATGGAGGTTTCTCTCCCACCCACAAGTTCCCGAATAACCACTGAGAAGCTTAATATTTCTTATAAATGCTTGGTCAATGGCTCAGGCTCATTAAAAACTAGCTCTTACATTTAAATTAGCCCATATTTCTTATCTATGCTTTGTAATGTGTTTTGTGGATTGTTACCTCATTTTCTTTTCTTTCTTTTCTTTTCTTTTTTTTTTTTTTGAGATGCAAAGATTTAGTTGGCAATTAAGAGGCACCAAAAAATGCTGAAGGATCCCAACAGTCTCCAAGTCCTTGGGGTGGCTGTGTAACCTCTCCTAGGAGTTAGTTGTCCAACATAAAAGCAACACATGTGATGAGCACAGTAACAAGAGGCCTGACACCATAGAGGGGACAGTAGAATGATGGGATGACATGGAGTTCATCTCTCCTTCTGATATGATGAGCCTGGGCCTCAACTTGACTCCTGCCTTGGCCTCAGGCCCCAGTCAGCCAAACAGTCTGGAATCAGCCTCAGGGCTGTCTAAGAAAGCATTTTAGGCTTAAAGAGTAAAGGTTCCCATTAGTGCAGCCCAATTATAGCATGACAAATTCACCCAGAGAGTTATCTACAAGCCTCAGTCTCCAGGACTCACAGATTGGGCTTGGCGGGCCACCCCTGGGCAGAGTGTCAAGTCCACTCAGGGGTCTGAAGGGATGGCCCAGTATCGATGGCCGGGGCTGTCAGACTGATACCAGACCCAGTAGGGACTGCTTCCTCAGCTGATAAAGGGGCCTCAGAATAGGCTGGGGGGCCAGAAGTAAAGGGCTATCAGGTAGGGGAAGTAATGGTTGCGGTTTGCGAGGTTGGTCTGGGCCCAGAAGTGACCTCAGGTGCTTCTTTGGGCCCATGAGGGGCTGTTTAGGTAGGTGGGATTGCTCTGGGCTAAGATGTGGGCACTTCTGTTGTTGTGACTGTCTAAGGCTCAGCAGGGCAGGCTTGGGAGGGCTACTTTGCTCTGGGCCTTCAACCAATTGCTGGGGCTGACTGGGGCACACTGATGACTGCTGGGGGCAGCTAGCCTGGCCCAGGAGGGATCTATGGGCTGACTCTGCTGATGTGGGGCCAAGAGTGCCTGCTGGGGGCAGCAGCACTGGCCAGAAAGGCAGCTGGTGGGATGATGATGGGGTCGCAAGGTGACAATCCAAGGGGACAGGCATTGCTGACATTGGGCTAGCAGAGACTGTGGGGGCTGGCAGGGCTGTCCTGAGGCAGCCCTACAGGGCTGGTCACAGAGACACAATATGGTCCATGACTGCAAAGGTCAGCGATGGTGCCACATGGTCAGTAGAGACCGGCAGTGGTGACACGAGGTCAACAGGGGCCGAAGTGGATAGCGATGCCATGGAGTCTGGATGGACCGTAGGCGCTGCCTGGAGCCTGGAAGTGCCAAGAGTGGCCTGCAGGACTGATCCAGGTGTGAGCGCTGGGTCTGGCTGAGCTGATCTTGTTACCTCATTTTCTATATGTCCTGCTTCCTTGGTGGCTGGCTGGCATCTCCAAGATTTCACTCTTCTTCTCCTGTATCTCTGCTTGGATTCCCCATCTGGCTTTATCCTGCCTTGCTATAGGCCAAAGAAGTTTTATTTATCAACCAATGACAGCAACACATATTCACAGGGTACAGGAGAGACCATCCCACAGCAGCTATCAGTGAAGACTTTGAATACTTAGATTCTAAAAACTCAAGAGACGTAGACGTTGAATTCCTAATGTAGCCTACAAAAATTAACTTAGGATATAGACAACTTAAACTGATCTATAGCAAGCAACAAGACTGAAGCAGCAATCAAGAGACTCCCAACAAAGGAGAACACAGGACCAAATGGATTCACCACATTCTACCGAGCCTTTAAACAGGATCTAGGAGCAATGTTCCATAAAATAGAAATGGAGGAACACAACCAAACTCATTTCATGAAGCCAGCAGTGCCCTGATACCATGGCTGGGGAAGGACACAAAAAGACAGAAAACTATGGGGTCCAGTGAAGTGGCTCAGCAGGAAAAGGCACTTGCCACCCATGCCCAAGAACTTGAATTCTATCTCCAGAACGCACATGTTTTAAAGAGATAACTGACTTCCTTAAGTTGCCCATTCTCCTTCATGTGTGTGCTTTTATGACGTGATTATTTCCGTGCACGCTGAAATGCATGTGCACACACACAAATACATGCAAACAAACAAAAGAGAAAACTACATGCCATCTTCTCTAATAAACAAAAATTCTCAACGAAATACTTAGAAACCAAATTTTAGAGCACACTGAGGGTGTGAAGAGATGGCTCAGTGGTTACCGCACTTACTGCTCTTCCAGAGGACCTAGTTCAGTTCCCAGCATGCATGCTGAGTAGCTCACAACCACCTGGAACTCTAAGGGAACTGACATACTCTTCAAGAGTTTGGATGCCAGTGCACATGTCTCTCTTACACACACACACACACACACACACACACACACACACACACACACACACACGAGAGGGTGTTTCATTCCAGGGATACAAAGATAGTTCAACATATGCAAATCAATCAATAAAGTACAGTACTTAAACTTAAGTACAGAGATTACATGATCACCCAATAGATACAGAAAGGACGTTGACAGTATAATAATCCTTAATGATAACAGTTCCAGTGAAACTGGAAATAGAAGGACTGTACCTCAATAGAATATAAAGACTACAGACTTGTATCCAGCATACCAACTGGGAAAAAAAAAAAAAGATTTCCTTTGGAATCTGGAATGAAACAATGCAGTCCTAGGCAGAAAGAATAAAGCTGTGACTATTGCGATACTTTATCTCAAACTATGTTCCAGAGCTACAGTAACAAAACAGTATGATACTGATGCAAAAATCAACTTGGGTCGGTGGAATAGAACAGAGGAACCAAAAATAAATGCACACAGCTACAGCCACCTAGTGTTTGACAAAGGTGTCAAAAATATACATCAGAGAAAGGCCAGCTTCTTCAACAAATGACATTGGAAAACAAAACAAAACAGGGTATCTACATATAAAAGAATGAAACTAGATTCATACCCCTTTCCCCATATTCAAATCAATTCGAAATGGATCAAAGATCTTAATGCAAAATTCCAAACTCTGGAACTGCTAGGGTGGAACATAATATAGACGCAGGCCAGGGAGCTCTGAACAGGGCTTCAGTGACACAAGAAATCACTCTAAGAGTTCGTGAGTGGGTTTCATGAAATTAGAAACTTCCAATAAAGGAAATAATTAGCAGAGCGAAAAGACAGCCCATGGAATGGGAGAAAATTCTTGCTGACTATTCACTCAAAGGGGGTTTAGTATCTAGAATATATTAAGAACTCTGAAAATTAAATACCCCAAACTCTACAGATCTAATCAATTATGGGTAATCAAATAGAATATTCTCGAAGGAAGAAATAAAAATAGCCAGTAAGCATTTGGAAAAGGCATCAGAGAAATTTGAATTAAAGTTACTTTGAAATTCCATCTCACCACATTCAGAATGGTTCTCATCATAAAAGCAAGCAACAACAAATGTTAGCCAGGATGTGGGAAAAGAGAAGCTCTTAGATTTTGCTGGTGAATACAATATAAGAGTTTCTTAAAAAAACAAAACAAAACACGACTTCATGGTCCAATTATTTGCACATCAATGTTTACTCATGTTATTTGTAGTCATCAAGATGTCCATCAACTCTTGAAAGGATAAAGGGAGCTTGGCACTTAATGGAACGCCATTCATCTGGGAAGAAGAAAGAAGCTGTGACATTACTGGACAGATGGAGCTGAGGTCATTATGCTAAGCATAATAACCCAGACTCAGAAAGACAAGTATTCCACCATTTTCTCATGCACGCAGAACTTAGATATGTATTTACACACATGTAGATGGTGAAGGTAGAAAAGGGATGAGAGAGGGAAGTGGAATATGTCACATGAAAGCCCGGGAGTGATATTTAGAAAGAGGAAGCAGACCAGTAGAATTGAGATGCGTGAGGGATTGATGACAAAGTATAATTGCATGTATGTATGTGTGTGTGTATGAGTGTGTGTGTGTGTGTGTGTGTGTGTATGTATGTATGTATGTATGTATGTATGTATGAAAAGGTCAAAATGAGCCAGGTGTTGGTGGCGAACGCCTTTAATCCCAGCACTTGGGAGGCAGAGGCAGGAGGATCTCTGTGAATTCAAGGCCAGCCTGGTGTACAGAGCTAGTTCCAGGACAGGCTCCAAAGTAATACAGAGAAACCCTGTCTCAAACAACAACAACAACAACAACAACAACAAAAAAGGTTAAAATGAAATTCATTTATAAAAGAAAATTTCCAGCATATTGCTGAAAAAGTGAATCTAATGAAATTTATACTATAACTCAGTCAAACTGGAAGAACACAGTCTCCCCACATAATGCAGATGCCTCATTTCCACAGGAATAAAAGCTTCTCAAGGATAATTCTGAGCTCACTGCGGAAATTCAAACACAAAATGTTAAGTCCAATTTATGTTGCTATATTGATATACTGGGGACTTTGCAAAGAAAGTGAGTTAATTTGGCTCATAGTTTTGGAGGGTGAAACTACATGGTTGGGCTTCCTGTCTTTCTTCTGTGAGGGCACAGGCATCTTTGGGATTTGTATATGAGAAGTTGGATTGGCAAATGCTGTTAAGGTGGAAGGCTTAATTATAGGAGCATGGGGGCTCTGCATTTTTGTGTGTTCATAAGCTTTTCTAACAGTAAATTAATGAGCAAAGCCCGCGTGTATACAGAACACCACCACAGAATGTAACCTTGTTGGTTACTTTATTTTCTCTTGACTTACATGCACTTGAAACTTCCTAGAGCAGTGGCTTTCAAACTGTGGGTCCTGGGCCCTTTGACAAACCTCTATCTTGAAAACTATTTACATGCTGATTCATAAAAGAAGCAAAAGTACAGTTAGAAAGTAGCAACAAAAACAATTTTATGGCCGGGGTCAGCACAGCATGAAGAACTGTATTAAAGGATCACAGCATTAGGAAGGCTGAGGACCACTGCCCGAGAGGATGTGTAGAGCTTAACTATTTACTGAAGATTCTTTTTCCCTAGTACCAACTATTCAGAAACATGCTTTAGAGTCTATTTCTGTTGTGTGCCCTCAAGTGCACATACCAGGATAATCTCTCTGGATTTGGGTCCCCATGCTCACAGCTAGGTAGGCACATTCAGACTCAAATCAACTGATTTGCTCTTACAATTTTAACTTGGGTGTTCTCTGTAGCGTTAGGGTGAAAATCCTGAGGTAGCTACTTAGTTTTCCAGAAGCAACACTTGCAGGTATGTAGACTGTGACTAGGGAGCCACATCCTGGGCTCAGGTTAACTGGACATGTGTCATTTTCAGAATGCCAGAGCACTTCCTAAATTAGGACCTGAGAGAGACTTTATAGGAGCAGAATATGGTTTGAAGGTCAAAGCCCAGAGGGTGTGGTATACTGAACAATCCTGGAGAGGGTCTGCACAGTGCAGCTTCATCTCGTCAGTACCACAGAGTCACCATGGTCACAGCAGCTGGCCACTTACCTCTCACACCGTCCTGGCAGAGCGAGTCCTGCTGACCACAAGATGTGCGGCCATCCACAGATCACATGATTCTGTAGGAAGCCTCCCACGGGCTTCATTCAATTGGCTGTTTCCTAGCAACGCACCCACCACACTGTCCACAAGCCCAGAGATGGCCCTACAGTAGCTCAGTACAGACAGAAAAATCTGCCACCAGCATCTCATAAGGGGCCTAGCAAGCTTCTTGTACAAAGGGGGCTCATTCCTGGAACTTCCCGGTGAAGACTTTCCGTGCTGTAAAAGCAACGCTAGGGCTCTTCTTGCCTGAACACCAGAGTCTCAGATGGAGGCTTCTCTGCCTGCCACATCCCTGAGAGCAGACAACAGGGCATCAGCCCCCCCCCTCTCTCTCTCTCTCTCTCTATGTGTGTGTGTGTGTGTGTGTGTGTGTGTATGTAAAGAGTAGTCAGTGAGCCATGCAGATGTTGTCACAGGTAACCTAGTCTGTCCTAAATGCCACACCACTCACTCACTCATATCTACAGAGCAAATGCTCCTGTCTATTAACGTGGTGAGGGCGTTAGGCAACGTCACATGGTTATTTCCTCCAGGGTCACCACCCAAAAGCAGCTGTCTGATTCCGGGAGGGAACTAGGGGGTAAAGTTAGCTTATAAGCACAGCTAACTGCTACTAAACGGCAGCTGCAGGCCCCAGGTGGGAGGTGTGTATGTGCACTAGAGACTGCTGTCCCTCAACCGCCCAGGCATCGCTGGGGTATTCTCATGCAGCATCACACATTATTGTCAGTTGCTCTTCCAACTCTGAGTGCTTGAGAGGACCACTCTCAGGTGACACCAAGGACAGCATCCTCCCCACCCCACCCCAACACACTCCTGGAAATCCATCCTAACTCCTCAATTTTTTGCCCCCACCATTTTTTGCCAGTCTGATAAAAAATCTACCAGAAAATTCAACCTGAAGTATTGAAGCCTGCAATCCCTCACCGTTGTGTGCTGTGTCTGCCTCCCTCCCTCCCTCCCTCCCTCCCTCCCTCCCTCCCTCCCTCCCTCCCTCCCTCCCTCCCTCCCTCCCTCCCATTCTATTCTACCCCTGTACTCCAGCACACACTCTAACTCCACTCTGTTGTACTCTACTACATCTTAACTCTAACACGGAAAAATAAAAGAGCCAGAGACTGATATTGGGGTTCAAACTTCAAGCTGAAGATCAGGGAGGCAAAGCAACCGGTCACTATTGTCACCTCTAGCTCAGGCTGAAAGGGCTGATCCATGCACGAGTCTCAAACTGCTGCCTCTCCTCAGTGTGGCTGGAGAACGAATGCCTCTACTGAGACCTTGCTTCTGTCTTTTATACTCTTGTAGTGCTGGGATTGAAGGCGTGTGATCTATTACTCTTTTAGACCGATTCAATCTCGTGTATCCCTGGGTGGCCTTGAACTCAGAGAGATCTGTCTACCTCTTAACCCTGAGGATTTAACCCTCCTAGCCTCTTAACCCTCCTAGCTTCTGGCTGTTGGGATTAAAGGTGTGTGTCACCACTGCCTGATCTCTATAGCCTGAGGCTGACTTTGCTTTTCTGAATCCTCAGGCATGCTTTAATAAATCATAAATAATATGTCACTACACTTAACATTTGTGTTTATGTCTTTGGAATGTGTATGTGTTCGTGTGTGTTTTCTTGTATGTGTGTGCATGTGAAGGCAGGGGAATGTCTATCACTCTCCTGCTTTCTTGTTTTTATTTTGTGTATTGATGCTTTGTCTGCATTTATGTTTATGGACCATGTGTGAGCCTAGTGTTTGAGGAACCCAGAAGTGGGCATCAACTTCCCTGGAACCGGAAGTACAGATGGTTGTGAGCCACCATGTGGGTGCTGGGACTCCAACTGTGGACCTCTGGAAGAGCAGCCAGTGTTCTTAATCCCTGAGCCATCTCTCCAGCTCCCCACCTAATGTTTGAGACAGGGCCTTTCACTGAATGTAGAGCTCATTCATTGGATAGGACAAGTTGGTCATGGAACTTCTGGCATCTTCTGTCTCTTTGTCCCCAGCACTAGGATTTCAGGTGCACAGTACAATGCAGGACTTTTAATGAGGGCTCTGGGGACCTGAACTCAAGTTGTGCTTGTGTGTCAAGCATTTCACCGACTGGGCCATCTCCTTAGCCCGTCTTTGTAATCGAAATCTTTTTAAAGTTCCGTTCTATCTTCTGGAAAGTCTGAACTATCCATTCTTTTTTCTGTTTTTCATACCACTGTTCTGTGATATCTAATGACATAAGCACTACCTGCAGGAAGAAGGCTCATTGGATAGCACACACCACACCTCTCTGAGGCAGGGTTGTGTGTGGCCATGAAGACAGAAGGTGTGGTTCTGGGCATGTCGTGTAGCCCCAATGACCCTTGGCTTCCATTTGTATAAAATGGGATGCAAGCTGCACTCGAAATGGTGTGCATTGTTTGTTTGTGAGGACATTTTCTTGAGGTTGTGGTGGTGTTCATCACTGCAGTGGAAACCCATTCTGCCATGGCATCCTTCCAGCTGGGTTTCTATATTTACCTTACAATTTCTGACTATTTTGTTTGTTTTTGAGACAGGATCTCACCGTGTAGCCCAGGGTGTCCTACAAGAGCCTTCAATGGTCCTGCCTCAACCACCCAATTGCTGGGATTATAAGCATGTACCATCGGCCCAATATCTGACCCACGTTTTTTATATCTTGTTAAGGAATTTAAAATTTCCCAGTTTCAACCTCTGCACTGGATGTCTCTACATAGAAGACTCCTAACCCTAAGTTGACTAGTCCACACATCTGTTACTTCACCTGGTTGGACTCTTCATCCTGATGAACAGGACTTGACTCAGGCGAGTCCTGCAGGTAGGCAATGTGGGCTTTCCCCTGCCTTCTTTTCTGTGGAAGATTCTGGGCTGCAGAGTGGTAAGGGTAAGCAGCCTTCACTATCAGCTGTCCCAGCAGGGTGCTTTCTTTTCATCATTATGGCTTTTTAATCTGTTTCTGTTGTTAATAACACAGCCCCCAAACTAGGTGAGTTATGAACAAAGACATTTGCTTTGGGCACCTGGATCTGGTACAGTTGAGAGACCAGAATGGGTGATGGGCTTCTTGCTGGCAGAGTCTGAAGTGGCTCAGGGCTTCACATGGTGAGTGACAGGGAACATGCCTCTGTGTGTGTGTGTGCGTGTGTGCATGTGTGCGCATGTGTGTGTGTGTGTGTACTTTGGTCTTTCCTCTTTTGTGTGTGCAGTTGTATGTGTGTGTTGGTGTGCTTGTGTGGTGGTGTCACCCATGTGGGGGACAGAGAACAGCCTCCACTCTCATTCCTCAGATGACAGCCATATTTTCTTTAAAAACTTTTCATTACATTGCTGGGGGGGGCATGCATGTTACAGCATGTGTGTGGAGGTCAGAGGACAACTTCAAGAGTCTCTTTCCAACCACTTGGGTCCTGGGGATTGAACTCAGGTCATCAAGGTTGACAGCAATCTTTCTGGCCCCATCTTGGTTTTTGAGATAGGGTTTCTTCTTGGCCTAGAACTTGCTGGGTAGACTAGGCTGGCTGGCTCCAAAGTCGCAGGAAATCTGCCTGTCTCTGCCTATAACGCTGGATCACTAGCCCATGAGTTTTTGTTTTGTTTTGCTTGATGTGAGTTTTTGAAGATTGAATTCAGGTCCTCATGGTTGCAAGGGAACCACTTGCCTGACTGGGCTGTGGTGTGAGCCTCCTGTCTTCCCATAAAGCCACCAGTCTTCAGTCTCTGAGGCTCCAGTCTGATAACCCAATCCCAGTCACTCCCAGAAACCCTTCTGCTAAATGGCCCAGATTACCTTTTCACCCTCTGAATGGTTGCCAGGCTTAGACTTCAACATGATCATTCAGAGGACACGTGACACTCAAAGCATAGCGCAGACTATGAACATGGTGTGGAGATTCATCTATCCAGGCGCCCCTTTCTCATCAGTGCCAGCGTGTTGCAAGCTGATAGCCCAGATGCTTGGGTTTTGGAGAATAGCACCTAAAATAAGCCATTCCGGGCTCCCCCGGGGAACAAAGGGCTCTCCTGGGATCAATACACGAGCAGAGCGCCCCTGCCGGGGCTGTGGAACTCCATCTGACGCAGTTGGGTTCTTTAAATTTCTTTTTTCCCTCTCCTGCATACCAAAATATTCATACCATTTTCCAGTTAACCGCAGCTTTTCTGTACTGTAGTATATCCTTGGAATATTAACAGCATGCACCAACGAGAATATTTTTTGTATGTAAATTTACTCGGCCATTCATATTTTCTCGCTCATTTCCCTCCGTTGGCCTCATAATAGAATTGAAAAATCTCCTGTTGGCTAAAGGGTTAATGGTGTAGCTTTGGGATTCCCCTCCACCTCTCTGGAGGCTTAGCTTGCATAGGTGTTTTTATTTCTTTATTAGGGAATACTTCAGGGGGAAGAGGCTAGCCTTTGACTGTGCCTTCCGTGTACATTCATAATAAAAGCTGGTACATTCATGGCTGCTCCATGATGTAGAAGAACCAGTGAATGAAAGTTTGGGTACAGCTCACCTCCAAGAGAGTGGTCCTGTTTCACCCGGACCTGACCCGGCAGATCGCCAACCTCCGTATAAAGCTAAATTCCTTCCTCTCTCTGCACAGGCTGGTCTCTTCCTCCTAGCATTTTTGTAATCCATCTGGGTGGTGTTATTTTTTTTTTCTTTCTCTCTTTTTTTTTTTTCCCACACTGCTGTTGGATAAAAGATCCCGCCCTTGATTGAAATGGAATCTTCCACTATTGAGCGAGCCTTTGTTGAATGAGTCATCGGCGCAGCCGCTCATTGGCTGAGGCCGCCTGAGCCCAGGGGATTGCCTGGCACCGGCTGCAAGGCCCCGCTCCATTCACAGAAACGCTGGCTCGCTAGCTGGCCCTTTCATTCACACAAACAGCATCTCATTCACATTCTGTCGTTTTTTTGTCTGCTTCTAATGAAGACCACGGTTTGGGAATGGTGGGGCTGACTTGCTTCAGATTGGAGGGGGACTCTAATCACCATCGAAATCGTCCGTGGGGTGCGCATCTGCTGTTGCTATGCAAGCTAGGGGAAGGGAGAAAAGAGAGTGCGAGGTGGCTGCTGGGCTAGGGCTGCGGCGCGCTTGGAGAGCGGTGGGGACGGGTTTGCTGCTCCGGGGCGGGCCAGGGCTCTGCGCTCTTTCGTCCTCTGGAGCCGGCCTCACCAGCGCGCCCGCCATGGGTGGCGCTCCCTAAACTCCGTTCCTGGGGCTCCCAGAAAGCCTGGGAACCTCACAGCCACCTGAGATCAGCCCTGGGCGTGAGAAGACTCAGGGTGATCTGCTAGCGTGCTAGAAGGCAAAAGCACTCGCTGGCACAGAAGTTACCGGGGAAACTTCGACAGCACCGACTTCCCTGTGGTGCAGGTTATCTATCTTAACGCATGAGGCCACCTGGCAGAGGCCACCGAGGAAGGGGTCAGTGGGTCTCAGAATCTTGGACAGACCTTCCGGGAGGCTGTCGGTGTCCTGTTCTCCTAAACGCCAGGACGAAGGCCTGTGTGTGTCACTGCAAGCCTGAGCCTGACTCCCAAGGATGAGGCCATTCTTGCTGTGGATTTGATGGGCAGCTAGAGCAGCCGCATTTTTTTCTGCCTGACTGCAGGGCTGCAAAGCAGCAACTGAAGGGACATTGAAATGGATTGATGGTGTTACTAAGGCGTGCTTCCAGGGCTTAAACACATTCAGTTGGCATCAAGCTCAAAACGCAGCCCTCTTTTCTCTCTTTTCTTTTTTTGGCATGGATTTCTGGAGCCTGTTGCCGCTCATCAGAGAAGCACTATTCCTTTTTGGAAGTAGATTTTCAACTTAACCCCGACTGAGAAAGGCTGCTGACTGCTGTGAATGATCAGGGAAGACCCCTTGAGCTATACTGAGAAGAAGTTCACGTGTAGATTTGGTTTTTTCGCGTGTTATCTGAGGAATTGCATCGCCACAGACACTCGCCAGCGGACATTCATGGCTGCTCTGTGGATCTGAACAAGAAAAGCAAACCACAGGAAACCGACGCCTTTTTAACATTCACCTGACGGGTGAAGGGTCCCCTCTTTTTCTTCTCACTTGAAAATTCTTGCTACTTTCCAAATCAGGATTCATCAGGATTCGTCTGAAGACTTCTTAAAAAGCCTTCGTCACATTTTAACGCGTCGCTGTCAGACACTACTGGGGCTTCACTCACCCACATGAGCCGAGCCAGGGAGGAACAAACCCTACCATGGAATAATGGGTTTTGGAAAGTTCAAGAGGTCATTTGAAGGAACTGGGTTTACCTTTGGCGCAAATGCGGGATGGGGAATGGGTAGGTGAAAAGCAAAGCTTGGAAGGAGACATCTGCGAAGGTAGAGGAAGGCAATTTGAAAACTGATTGGCTGTAGTTGCTGTCAGCGGGTGGATGTCGTTTTCTTCTCTCTCTCTCTCTCTCTCTTTTTGCTACAGGAAGTGGTTTGCGGAGCTCACCGAGCCTTTGTTGAGAAGGGTCTCCTCGGAGTGAGTCACGCTTTTGCTGGGAGCAGCCCCGTGCAGCTGGGCGCTCCATCAGCGGTAACTATGACTTTTGCAAGGCAAGCGTTCCACCCCAATCCGTGGTCTCCCGGGCCCGCGCTGCGCGTCGGCTGCTCTGCTGCCTTATAACGGTTTGAGGACTCGATCGTCGGCCTCGGCGGTCCCTTTCCGGAAAGGCTGTCCTGGGACCCCAGCTCCTTGTCCCGCTCCGGGGCTCGCGGCTAGTGTGCTATGCGCGGCAGCCCGCGCCGGGGCCGGCACCAGCAGCGCCCGGGCGGATGCGGCGAGCTCACGGAGGGGCATGCTTCCACGCACCAAGTACAACCGCTTCAGGAATGACTCGGTGACATCGGTCGATGACCTTCTCCACAGCCTGTCGGTGAACGGCAGCGGCGGCAAGGTCTCGGCGGAGGCGCCCGCGGCGACCCCCTACCTGGTGTCGGGCGAGGCGCTGCGCAAGGCGCCGGACGATGGGCCCGGCAGCCTGGGCCACCTGCTCCACAAGGTGTCCCACCTGAAACTCTCCAGCTCCGGCCTGCGCGGCCTGTCGTCCGCCGCCCGGGAGCGGGCTGGCGCGCGGCTCTCGGGCAGCTGCAGCGCGCCCAGCCTGGCTGCCCCGGACGCTGGCAGCGCGACCCCCGGGTCCCGCGCCCAGGCCGCCAGCATGAGCGCCACCAAGAAGAGCCGGGCCGGCGACGAGCCGCTGCCCAGGCCCCCGCGGGGCGCGCCTCACTCCAACGACCAGGTGCTGGGGCCCGGAGTCACCTATGTGGTCAAGGTGGGTAACCCGAGCCCACAGCTGGGCGAAGGTTTTGGGGCCGGGGTACGTGGGGGGAATTGGGGCGGCTGGGGACAGATGTCCTTCTCTGAAGCCCCAAGGTACGGGAACACAGACGACGTTTGAATATGAGGAAATGCGCCCTCCTTAGCCATCCTCTTGCTCGACAGGTCAAGTAGTGCACTACAAATGCGCCTTTTGCATGTAGGGGCGGGGGTAAAGGTGAACTGTCTGGTCACCTCGCAGGGGGGCCTGCTTTGCACAGGGCACTGTTGTTGAGGCATACTTATGCCACCTGGCTTCATCAGAAGTCCTGCTAGTATTCCCTCTCGCTCTAGGAGTCCATCCTGATGAGTTCATGGTCTGGCCTACCAGAAGTACATCAGTCAGATCTGGCACCCTCCCCACCCCGACACACAAGAGATGTGCCCCAGTGCCACAACTTCTGTGTCCTCCCCTGGTGGCGGGGTCGGCCATATTCCCCTCCAGAGCAAGAACGCCCAGCTTCTGGAAGGCAGCCACAGCCTTGCTTCCTATGAGACAGGTTCTAGTGTCTTACCTGGAAAGATATTCTTTGGCCCTGGATTGCTTTGGTTTACATCAGTGAAAGGAATCTGTTGCCCAGGTGATAGTAGTCTTCCCTTTAAATGGGCTAAGAGAGGTTGAGGTTGTGGCCCCTAGACCCACAGACTGGAAAGGAGTTTTTCTTGCAACACAAAGAATGATAATTTTAAAAAGAATCACAACGTAGTTGGTAAAATCCCTGCAGGGCACAAGCAAGCCGTGGCGTCGAAGGTACTCAGCTCAGCTCAGTTAATCTACCCTGTGCCCATTTCCTTCAGTCTGATCAGCTAAAGCAGCCTCAGCCATGCTCCTCCCAGGTGAGAGCCAGTAGAGAGTCCTGGGGTTTATTTCAGTCCTGCCACCTCAGGCATGGCTTTCCTGATAAATCAGAAGCTTTCCCAGCCGCCTGCATTAACAAACCTGTAGGACAGCCATTCCGGGTTGTAAGCACTAGTTGCAGATCCAATTTACAAATTCCACAGGGCACATCTTCAGGTAAAATGCAGTATCTTGGCAGCTTGGAACCAAATCCCCAAAGGAATGCATGTTATCTCTGACTGTATAAGACACATATAAAGAATGTGGCCACTGGGGCTTTCCCCACTCCAGTCTGCACTTTAATTTGACCTCTCAGCTACTGAACACAGATCATATATTATCATAGTAATTAGCAAAAGGAACACAGAGCAGCATAAAACATACACATTTGGCTGAGTTTATCTTTAAAGAGATGAATATTGCTTATTTAAATTATACGTCTAGGGGCCAAAGAGTAAAACCAACCAAGCAAGCAAACAAAAACCAAACCATAACAACTCGGAGGTTAAACCATGACTGGAATATATTTGTTATCTCTGTTAGTCTCATAATTGCATCTTATGCTTCTTTTTATGAAGCATTTAAAATAGGCAAATAGAACTGGGCAGAGCTGTTGGTGTGTGTGAGGCAGAGCACAGAGGGTTGGTTTCAAAATGAGGGACAGTTCTCAAACTCATGCTTTAAAAGAACCGCTTCGCTTGAAGTAAGCTGTACCAGTTCCCAAGAAACAGGTCAATGAGTCTGGAATTTGAATATTCAGCCAGACAAATTGAAATGGTATTTTAGAGAGAAAAATCACTCTACCTAAGGCTTTGCCCTTGTCAGATGGGGCCAAATGGGGAATATAGGAAGATAATGGGCTTAGCCTGGACTCTTTCTGTGGGGACAGTTTTGAGTTATCTGAGAGTCAGCAGCAGTACATTATGGGTCAGAAAGCTGATGGGGTCTACTCTGAAGCTCTGTGTGTCCCCAAGGGAGAGGGCACAGTAGTGCCCCAGGGGCACTGGCGCATGGAGGTGCCTGTCACCAGTCACTAATGACCTGCACTGTCCTCCATTGCTCCTGTAGTTTGTCAGCAGCTGTGAACAGTGGTGTCCTGTGAGCATAAGTGCAGGGGTGGTCCTTGCATCCCTGGAGAAGTCTGAGAGTACGCAGAAAGAAATCCAGATGCTAAAGGACAGGTGTAGTTCTTGTGTGCATGTCCCCTTCAACTGATCCAATGGCCCTCTGTTGCACATGTGAGCAGATTTCCCACATTGCCATGCTGAGTTTTAAAATGACCTGTTTTATTGAAAGCCCGAAAATCTCTTAATTTAGAGTTACTGATGAATGAAGGATTCTTCTGATACCCTCAAAAGCCTGCATTTTATAACAGGAACTCAGGTTTGTGAAGTTGCTTTAATTCCATTTGATATAATTCTGTTTTCTAAGTTAAAGAAAGTCCCAGATGCCTTCCAGTCTTCTGGAACATTCCGACACTGCATCATCATAGGTTTTCTACCAAAAGTGGCAGGTGGTGATGGGAAGCTGTACACAGGACTGATGACTCTCAGATGCTTCATCTACCTGACAGGGGCACTGTAGATACTGAAACCTGATGGGTTTTAATTGTCTACACAACATCAAACTGTTTCTTCAACAGCTGCTAAAACTTCCGGTGAACGATGGAAAACTGAAAACTGTAAAAAGTTCTCAACCAGCAGAATTCCAACCTAACAGCACATTTAACCAGTTTTTTCAGCTACCCCTGAGCCTGGGGTTAGTTTACCCTTTCCTTTCTTTAAAGGTTTTTTTTTTTTTCCTTCCTTTCTTGAGACAGGGTCTTAGTATCCCAGGCTAGATTTGACCTTACTATATAGTCAATGGTGATCTTGAACTTCTGATCCTTCTGCCTCTACCTCTGTGTGGAAATTGCAGGTGTGCACAGCCAAGGGGGCTGGGGATCAAACCTGGGGCTTCCAGCATCCTAAGAGAGCACTCTGTCAACTTAGCCAGAGCCCTCAGCCTGATGTTAAATAAGGGCAGGGGCTTATGTACTCAGGAGGGTTCAGGTTTAGACTACTGTGAGCCTGGCCTCACTAGCAACACTGTTTTATCCCTCCAAGTATTCCAGATACTTGTTTAATTGTGGTAACATAAAAGAGGAAGAACAAGAAACCATGACCTGGATAGATAGAACAGAAAAACCCATGAATAGTGTGTTCCGTGTCTATCTAAAGCTTGCTTTCTGTTTGGATGGACCAGTCGGCTGGAGATGGCTGGAGTGCTGTTCTGCAGCCACTCACCAGTGTGTGGTGTGGCTGCTATGTGGATCACTCAGGCTGCTCCTCCTTCTCTCCTGGTTCCAGTAGGGAGACTTTAGGAAGGAAAGCTAGTCTGAGCCTGGCCCTGAAGAATCTCCGAAGACAGGCAGGTTTCAGGTTCGGTTTTGGAACTGTTTGGTGAAGGCCAAGACTACAGTTATCGGGTGTGACACTGTGGTCTGCTCCAGGCCAGCCTTTGTCTCCAACTTGGTCCTCACAAGAAGGGCTCTTTAGAATGAAGACTTTAAAAGGCTGGGAGGGGTTGATGTGCTGAGACATGAACATATTTAGGGCAGGCCCAAATGCCAATGGCCAAAATAAGAAGATCCAACTGAGAAGCAACGGCTCAAAGTTGTTACGCAGAGCTGTGCACACAGTGGTTGTCACCGGGGAGCTGGCAGGGCAGGCTGTTCACAAGTCTCGCTGATGGTTGTATTTTAGCTTGTGGGTATTGCCCCTTTACTGGAGTGAAAAGCTAGTTATGGAAATTTCTTCCCCCAGTGTTGGGCATTGAACCCAGGGCCACACACATGCTCAGCTAGAGTTCTACCACTGAATGCCCAGGGCAAGAGGAAGTTTTACCAGTCAAAAAGGAGGTGTTATTCCATGGTATGTTGGTACTGTTTTTTTTTTTTCTGGAATAAAGCCTTTTTTTTAAATAAACTCTTTTAAAATAATTTTATTTCTCTGATTTACGAATCTGGTGACATCTGGGGTATGTGAGTCATCTGTTTTATTCATTAATCTTCTATTTATCTTTATAGATGGTTTTAATAAACTAGATTTATTCTGAAATTTATTCTTAAATATGGATTGACTCATCTTTAAAGACATCTTTTCCTTACAGCTCCTTTTTAGTAACTGTGACTAAAGTTCATATCAAATAGTCATTGCAAGTCCTTTGAGGTATGTCCATGATGTCTTAGGTAGTAGAGTTAATTGAATTTTGTTTTGCTTCTAGTTGAGTTGAGCTTTAAAAGTTGTTCTCTCTTAAAGTTGTTTAATAACTTTGTAATGTGTCGTTTACATGCAAATACTGGCTAAAACATTTGAACAATAGCTTTAAAAATTCTCATGACATTAATGGTTACATTCTTAATTTGGTCTGCAAAATGTGTCTTCTCTTATGTGACATAGTGTCGATGTGTAAAATGAATACACTCTGTCCCACATCTATATCTTACACTCCACTGCAAAGCTATATACACATGCCATACACACACATATCGCATGTAGGCCTCACACCCTACATGCACACGCATGCACACACATGCATGCACACACACATGCACACACACACTCATGCACACACACACTCATGCACACACACACACTCATGCACACACACACACGCATGCACACACACACGCATGCACACACACACACACAAACTGCCTAAATATATGCTCATCCCACACACATACACGCCACACCACACATACAGAGTACAAACCCCACACCCCGTATACTTATAAACATACTCATTACTATAACCAGTTCTCACACACATATACACACACCACATATCATACATATGTATATATATATACATATATATATAACATCTGTACACACACAATGCACAGATATAAAAAATGCCACACACTAACATTTACCACTTCATAGTCCTCATATCTCCACCCTCTCCTGTACTGCAGGGCTATACACACTTGCATACCACACACACTGTGTTACACAATACCCTATACACACATTGCACAGGCATACACGCACACTGTACTATACACATATATACACCACATGCATAGACACAGTTTTCTCTCTCTCTCTCTCTCTCTCTCTCTCTCTCTCACTGAATACATGTACAGGTATACATACACACTCATATCTCATATCACCTATACATGCCCCTCCCATTGCATAGACATATACATGCTATACACTGCATGCATGCACACAGAGCACGTATCATATTCACACACTGCATATACACAAATACCACACCTTAAACATATATAGATCCACACAGCACGTGTCACAAACATACAGCCCTCATCCTGCATAGATGCACACATGCTGTATACCCCCACACCCTCCCCACACAAATACACCGACTGCACAATGCAACACATGACACATCATGTACTCAGACTCATACCCCCACTCCCAGAAATCACATGCATGCATACATACATACATACGTACATACATACATACGTACATACATACATACATACGTACATACATACATACATACGTACATACATACGTACATACATACATACATACATACGTACATACATACGTACATACATACATACATACATACGTACATACATACGTACGTACATACATACATACATACGTACATACATACATACGTACATACATACGTACATACATACATACATACGTACATACATACATACATACGTACATACATACGTACATACATACATACATACATACATACATACGTACATACATACCCCTACTCCCATTTATCACATACTCACACACACGCCCCTTTTCACCTCTGCAACCCATAGCCAAACAACCAATGACATTTTGGATTGGGCTGTTTTCATTCTCATTGGAAAGTAGCAAATGTCTCATTTCTAAAAATGCCCAATGACCTCACGTGTTTCATTTTTATTCATGCTTAAGAACAAAGTCACCCTGAACAATAAGCCACCAGCAAGACTTTGTCCTCACAGGACAGTTCTCTGCGCCGGGCTTGCCTTTCCACAGATGCCTGGTTTTGGAAGGATTTATGACAAATACCCTTTAAGCAAAGCCCTGGTGATAGAGAAGTTGGGTCATCTTACAAGCTGGGCTCATCTGTGACCTTGACTTGGGTTATAGTGCATCAGAGTCTGGGGCTGGCTGGTGAGTGGCAGGGCTGCATGGTGTGGGCTTGAATGGGAGTTCATCTCTCTGGACATCACTGTGCCCGCTGTGGAAGTTGTAGCATTGTTGGTCTTTAAAGCCAGGAGGCTGGACTGGTAGAAATGTTGACATCATGATTGGCAGAGTTCTGGTTCTGACGTCTAGCCTAATTGGAAAGATGGGCCTGTGATAGGCACTGTACCCACAGAAGAGCACTTGCCTGGGAGGAAGAGGGCTGGACTGCTGTGCCAGGGCAGACACCAGTGCCAGCTGGATAGAAAAGTATGGTAGGGATGATAGGTGAAAGAAGGAGCCAGCACACTCATGAAAATGGATAAGGAAAATGTGGAATCATTTAATTAATAATGGAATGGCCAGATGTGCATACTGTCTGGAGAGGAGGAGAAAATGCTTTCCACATAAAACCTCTGATATGTGCTGGATAAAGAATACTGGTCAGGAAGGAGACACTGAACATAGGAATACTACAGAGTGGGGGTATGCTGTCCAGTGTGTGTGTGTGTGTGTGTGTGTGTGTGTGTGTGTGTGTGTGTCTGTGTGTGTGTGTGTGTCTGTGTGTGTGTGTGTGTGTGTGTGTGTGTGTGTGTGTCTGTCTGTCTGTCTGTACTCTAGGGTAGATGCTGACTGTGGAATATGACTAACTGCATGCTAGGCTGTGAACTTCTGCACATGACTTCCAGTGTGCTTGTGGTAATTACTGATTTAAAATTGTAATTATTGCTTTCCTATAGTGGCAGAAATTGTCCTACTTTGATTTCTCATCACCTTCTGCCCACCAAAGCAACAACACTCCTGTTAGGTATATCTACCTGTGTTCACATTTTGTCATGAGAGACTGCATGTTTATCTCTGCATTTTGGAATCATTATGAACAGTGTTAATCAAGCCCGAGTGTGTGTGTGTGTGGGGGGGGGGGGGACTAAGGATCTCCTCTGGATCACTTGATGGCAAGCAATGTATCAAGGACTGAATTTTGACTTTCTGCACAGTGTTTCTTCATATTCATTAGGAGAGGGTGGGTGCCTCTTGACCCTCCTGCTCACCCACAGGGAATGGCTGCTGCTGTCTCTGGGAGCTCACATCTTCCTGACTCCCGGCTAGTGCCCCTGCAAGGGATCAGTATTCAGAACTTGCTGGGCTGAGAGCTGCAGTTTGTCAAATCCAGGAGTACATTGATCCCAGGATTCCAGGCTTAGGGATGTATTATGCTGTTCTGGGCGGGGGGTCACGGGCAGTGGGGTCTGGGTTTCTAGCTGTGACTTGCAGATCTTATGAGAAACTGCCCATGTACTCTGAGTCTTCAGAAAAGGCATTTCGGGGAGGTAGCTGGAGAAGGAGCCTTTGCAGTGCCCATGAGAGCTTCTGGGTTTCTGATCACCCGGCAGACATGTGAATACATTGGAAACCCCTCAAAGTCAAGGTGTTCTGAGAAAAAAAAAGTTCAAATAACTCATTGTTCTAGTGCTGAGGCTTCAGATGTGAAGCCACATGAAGGTCTCTTCTGAAACGTGTTCTTGTTTAAAGAGGAGACCTGTACCACCAGTCTTTGCTCCCTTCTGCCTATTGAGGAAGTAGAAAAGACATGAAGAATCCATTCAAAATTGTGTGTGTGTGTGTGTGTGTGTGTGTGTGTGTGTGTGTGTGTGTGTGTGTGTGTGCTTGTTTGTATATGAATGTGTGTGACACATGGGGTGTCTTCCTCAGTTGCACCCCCCTTTATTTTTTGACACAGGGTCTCTCTCTGAACCTGGAGATCATGGATGCAGCTAGTCTGTCTGACCAGTGAGCCCCACATCCGCCTGTCTCTGTCTCCTAGCCCCAGAGATTACAGGTGTACTCTGCCTGGGAGGGTTTTCTGTGTGTGTGTTCTGGGGATCAAACTCTGGTTTTTGAGCTTGTGAGCAAGCACTTTATCATTTAAGCATCATCCCAGCTTCCATCCCAGGTGTGAAATTTATTTTGCCCCAGATTTTCAAAGTCCCTGTGAGCTCAGGCCTTCACCTGAGCTCACATCAGCCATGCTCTCTGCTGGGGTCATTCTGAGGAACTCCATCTGCACAAAGCCAGTGATTGTTTGATGGTCAGTCTAGAGGCACCTACAGAAAATAACTTCAATACTGTTGCCTTCCACTTTGCAAATATTAAATATTTCTACAGCCAATATCCCAAATAGAAATGCCCCATTAAAGAAAATATGTTAAAAATCAAAATAACTATGATGTGTTTCCTCACCATAGATTCACAGCAATAGGACTGAGTGAGTATGAGTGGAAGCCACTGTGACAGTGAGGAAAATCTTTCTTTTCAGTAGATTCTCTTAGGTGTTTTTCACATTACCATGCAAGGGGAGCTGTGATTAGGTGTGTGTGTGTGTGTGTGTGTGTGTGTGTGTGTGTGTGTGTGTGTGTGCACATGAGCGTGTGTGTGTGTGCACGAGAGAGAGAGAGAGAGAGAGAGAGAGAGAGAGAGAGAGAGAGAGAGAGAGAGAGAGAAAGAAGAGAGAGAGAGAGCACACATTTTCACATAGGCATGGAGGCCAGAGCCAGAGTTAATGTCAGGTGTTTTCCTCAATTGCAAACTTCACTTTAGTTTTTGAGGCAGGATTTCTCAATGAACCTGGAGCTTGCCAGTTCTTCAGGAAAGCCCTAGGGGTTCTCCTGACTCCACCTCCACAGTGGTAGAATTACAGGAACATACTTCTGTACCCACCTTTTATGTGGATTCTGGGGCATTGGCCTCAGGTCCTCATCCCTCATGCTTGCATGGCCAATACTTTACCAACTGTGTTGACTCTCAAGCTTGGTGTTCAGAGGTCTTTACAGGGCCAGAGGCCTGGGTCCTTGGTGCCTGAATGTGTCAGATGGTGCCTGAAGGCTCAGATGGCTATGGGCACCTGGAGCAGCCTGCATGTCCCTCCTGCCATCACCACACGATGGGTAGCAAGGATGTATGACATCACATGTGTTAGAGGGACAGGGTTGCCCCAGGCACCTAGGAGAGAGTGATGCTTCTCTGCCAAGGTGTGTGACCACTAAAATGGAAATACCATGGTCTTTCCCTCTAATTTCAAATATTCACAAAAATGATAATTTATAGGTGAAGTTTCATTTTAGGATTTGCTTTATTGGCACTCTGGAGGTGGCTCAGTTAGTAATGTAGTTCTCCTTGCAAATGCAAAGACCTGAGTTTGACCCAGAACCTGATAAAAAAGGCAAGCATGGTGGCATGTGCTTGTAATCTCCAGTGCTGGGGAGGCAGAGATAGACGGATCCCTGAGGTTTGCTGGCCAGGCAGTCTAACCTTTTTTGGTGATTTCCAGGCCAGTGAAAGACCTTGTCTAAAACAAACCACCACAGAAACAAGGCTGGATGGCGACTGAGGAAGGACACCCAAGGTTGAGCTCTGGTCTCCATACACCTCTCCACCATGCTCCTGCAAACACACAAGCACATTTACACACACACATGCACACACACACACACACACACACACACACACACACTATGCTCTCATGGGATGTTCAATAACATTTTTGGCAGGTGTTTTTATTTGACTTTGACCAAATTAAACAACAGGTAGGAAGCCCTAGCAGAAAGAGGGATTAGTCGCACGAGGGCAAGGAGTCTGCATTGTGAGATGCCTACCTACTTCCAACTGTCCAAGCCCATGCTCTGCCCTCTCCACCCTCTCCTAAGGCCAGAGTCCCCTCTGGTCTTGGAGGTGGAAGGGCTGCTTTGGTCAAGGACTTCTCTGTATGAGAAGGTGCTGCCAGCTCTCTCTGAAGAACCCAGCTGTGGTTCTTTTCGCCGGACGTCACACCTCCTGTAATGAGCATAACCTTTTTTGCACAGTGACATATTAACTCAGATGGGAGAAAAAAAGGGAATTCCAAGTGTGGCCACCTGGGAGGATTGTTTTTCTTATGGATGCAGGTTGGTTACTGGAGCAAGAGCAGTGTAAAAGTGGTGGCTACACCTGCGAAGAAAATGACTACTGTTTCCCAGCAAGGTGAACTGCCGGTCGTCCCTCGGGGAGGGTTGGGGAGCACACAAGCCTTCTCTATTTACACTGAAATGTTGGTGCACCCCAGTGCAGAGCAGTAGAGTTGCTGTGAGTTTGTGCACACAGTGACCAAGCCACATGCAGAGGACAGCATTCACAGCACTGCTCCCATCTTCCGGCTTTTACAACGACTTCTTCCTCTTCTTCTGTAACATTCCCGGGGTCTTGGACTTGACAGTCATTTGTTCTCAAAACTTTAACTAGTTATGAGTCTCTGTATCAACTGCTGCCCAGTGTAAAAAGAAATGTCTATGGCCAAGGTTGAGAGCAACACTAACCCATGGGTATAAACATGAATATTTAAAAGGCAGTTTGACAACGTGGCCATTTAGCCAAACAATAGTAGTAGGAGGTTCCCTGCTAGGACCTATGACCTCCTGAGCAATGGGATTTTGACCAGTGTATTAGTAGTCAGTTTTTTTTTTTTAGAGAAAAGAACTGATAGAATGACTATCTATCAATCATCTATCTATCTATCTATCTATCTATCTATCTATCTATCTATCTATGTATGGATTTATTAGAGTACCTTACAGGCTGTGGTCCAGCTAATCCAACTATGGTTGTCTCCATATGGAAAGTTCAAGAATCAAGTAGTTGTTCAGTCCAGGAGGCTGGATATCTCAGCTTATTTTCAGCACACACCAGAATCCTGAAGAAGCAGGCTCTAGTGCCTGTGAAGGAATGGACTTGCCAGTGAAAGCAAGGGCCAAGAGTCAAAGAACAAGCTCTTCCTCCTTCCATGTCTTTACATAGGCTGTGGCCCAGATTTAAGGAGGGGTTTCCCACCTCAAATGATCCAATCAACAAAGATCCCTCACAGGTGTGTGCAGCTAATTCCAGATGTTATCAAGTTGACAAGAGTAACCATCGCAGTCACCTTCACAGTACTAGGCTTGAATCCTTCCTGTGCAGCTGGCCCATCTGATGACCCTCTGTAGATCATAGGACCCTCTACTGTCCTCGTCAGCCTCCCGCTGTCTCTGTACACAGCCTGGTTAGGAGTCTGGAGACAGGGGTGCGCTAGTAAGTAGTTCTCAGCTGGCCCTCTGGACAAAACTGCCATGGTTGATGTCTGTTCCTGTTGGGTGAACAGCTGCGTGGAGAGATGAGAAGAAACAGATGTGACAGGCTCGCCCCGAGGTGCAGATGTACTCCAGTGACTGGGGAATGATGAGTGTCAACTGTCAGTTACCTTTGCTTTTCATATCACCATACAAATGTGTTGATTTCCTCTTTCAGTCTCTGTCCTAAACAGCCCTTCCTTCCTCTAGTGTCACTTTCTTCCTTTAAGCCACCTTCCTTATTTGTGTCTTCCCCATTCCTTTGCGTGTATGTGTGTGGTGTGGTGTGTGCTTGTGTATGCTTATATTGTGTGTTACGTGTGATATATGCATGTTTATTTATGTGTGTGCTTGTGTATGTTTCTATTGTGTGTTGTGTATGTTGTATGTATGTGTGTGCTTGCATATGCTTATATTATGTGTTGTGTGTGGTGTGTGCATGTGTATGCATGTGTGTACTTGTATATGTTTGTACTGTGTGTTGTGTACATTGTATCTGTGTGTATGTATGTGTATTGTGCATGTTGTATGGGTGTATATGTATGTGTGTTATGTATGTTATATGTGTGTGTATATATGAGTGTGCTTGTGTATGTTTGTATTGTGTGTTGTGTGTGGTGTATGTGTGCATGTATCTATGAGCTTGTGTATGCTTGTATTGTGTGTTGTATGTGGTGTATGTTTGTGGTGCATGCATGTATTAGTAAGGGTTCTCTAAAATAAATATATTGAAAGGAAATATTAAGGGTCAGCTTATACAGTGTTGTCTAAGTAATTTAACAATGGCTGTTTTCACACTGGAAAGACTGAAAACCTGGTAGCTGTGCTCAGTCCACGATGCTGGGTGCTTTAGTAGTCTTTATCTGGCACTGAAGTCCTGGAGCATTCCTGGAGGGCTGCTGGTTTTCATTCCATGCCGGGAGATGGAGGAAGCTGGGTTCTCATATTGGTGAAGGAAGGTGGCAGCATCCGCAGCAGCAGTGGGAGTGGGGGCGGCAAGATAGATTGCAATCAGGGAAGATGAACTGGCAAGTAGACAAGAAACACAGCTCCCTTCTTCTACACCGTGCTATCTGGCTGCCGTCAGAGGGTGTGACCCACATTCAAATAACCTGATTGAGAAAACCTCTCAGCAGAGTGCCCACCAGCTTATCCCTTAGATGGGTCCAGATCTGGTCAAGGTGATGACCGAGAGGAGCCATTGCAGTGCAGCAGTGTGTGAGCATGCCGTCTCCCGAGCGTATGAATGTGGGGCCTGAGAAGCATATAAGATGTCTTCCTCCATTACTCTCTCATTGCCTTGAGACAGGGTCTCTCCCTGGACTGAGAGTCTAGGCTGACGGACCAGTGAGTTCTTGGGGTTCACTCCTCTCTGCCCCTTTCAGTGCTGATGTTATAGGCATAGTCATCCACACCTGGCTTCTTGTGTGGGTGCTGGTGACTTGAACTCAGGTCCTCAGGCTTGTAGAGCAAGAGTTCTTATCTACTGATCCACCTCCCCAGCCCCTCACGTCTCTTGTTCATATCCATATGCAGTGGGTGGCTTCTCTTCTGTTTCACTTTTAGGTTGTTTTGAGCAGGCTTCCCTTTCTACCCATCACTGTGTTGCTTTGTCAATGTATACATTAGGTTTTCATTTCAGTGGATACTTCAAAAGCTCACATGGGTGGGGGGGCACGGGTCGTGCTAGGAGTTGGATATAAGCTGATGAGTTAGAGCTGCTTCCTGTTCTTTCAGTATCAAGTGGGGAGAGGAGAGGAAATGCCGGGGACCTATACTGGTCACAGAAATGTTGAGGTCAAGAATGGTTCTTCTGCCAGGGGGTGGTGGTGGTGCACACCTTTAATCGGGAGGCAGAGGCAGGTGGATCTTTGTGAGTTCGAGGCCAGCCAGGTCTACAAAGCGAGTTCCAGAACATCCAGGGCCACACAGAGAAACCCTGTCTCAAGAAAACAAAAAAAAAAAGATTGGTTCTCCCGAGGGATGATTTGGGAACAGTCGGGAAGGTGATGGGAAATGTGTGCATAGGAGCTGGTACATGGGGGTGGGGCGGGGGAAGAGGAGGGAGGGGCTGATGGGGCTGAGTCAGGCCTGAAGCTCTCTGGGCCTTGGTAAGTGTAGCACAAA
Organism: Cricetulus griseus; assembly: GCF_003668045.3. Taxonomy (NCBI): domain Eukaryota; kingdom Metazoa; phylum Chordata; class Mammalia; order Rodentia; family Cricetidae; genus Cricetulus; species Cricetulus griseus. Next base: position 270,504,870 of record NC_048596.1, on the reverse strand, counting down.
ACCATTGGAGACCAAAGGTTGATTCCATCCTGTGCACGGGGAACTCATTGGAAAGGCGGGGATGGAAGAAGGGGCAGTAGGAGAGGTGATTGGGGAGGATTGGGGTGGGGGATGGATGTGTTGGCAAAGTGCTTGCTGTGCCAGCTTGAGGACCTAAGTCCAATCTTCAGTACCCACAGAAAAGGCTGGTTGTGGTGGTGTGCTCTTGTGATCTTAGAACTGGAGAAAGAGGGAGAGAGAGATGAGGATCCCTGGGGCTCATTGGATGGCTTGGCCAATGAGAGACCTTGACCAATGAGAACACTTGACTCAAAAAGGAAGGTGGAGGAATGACACTGGGACTGACCTCTGGCTTCCACGTGCATGTGCACACATGTGTACATGCTTCCCACCCTATCCCCAGCAAGCCGGTGGCAACTTGGACCATAGGCTACAGGTGAAGGTGCAGCCTCGGTGTACGTTGGGCACTGTGGGGGCAGTATCTGCCATCTAATGGGCTCCTTCAGATCAGCCTCGTTTCAAACGGAATTGACAGCCTTTCCCTCCAGGGTCTATTTTTTGTTAGTGTACCACCGATAACCGCACTTCCAAGTCAGAAACTTCCAGAGCATCCCCAAATATTTCCTGCCCCAAGCTCATGGCATCTGTTCAGGCACAAGCTTGCTATTTCTGCCTAACGACGCTTCAAATGTTCTTCCTGTGCTTTGCTTTCATCCTGATTCATGTGCTCATCATGCCTTGGTTAGCGCAAACACTCCTGGGCGTGGCTAGCAATCGCTTTGGGAGACATTCTCCTCATTAGAAGAAAGTGTGGTTGTTTCTCATTGTGCACAGCAGCCAGATCCACGGAGTAAAAAGTTTCCCTTCACCGCCCTGGCCCCGATTCTCTCTCTCTCTCTCTCTCTCTCTCTCTCTCTCTCTCTCTC